>NC_133294.1:9423718-9763718 GCF_005239225.2 Populus alba | reverse complement strand
TGTGCAACATGATAGAACTAAATATGTTGAGATTGACAGACACTTCATAAAAGAGAAATTGGAGGCTGGTATTATTTGTATGCCGTTTGTTCCAACAACACAACAAATAGTTGAAATTCTGACAAAAGGATTGTTCAGATCAAGCTTTGAGTTTCTCATCAGCAAGTTGGGCATGACAGATATTTATGCACCAACTTGATGCTTTTGAAAAGTTGTGGGATAAGTTAGAAACTATATTGTTATTTTTTACTACTTATTATCCACAAATAGAAAGCCAAACAGAGATGGTAAATACAACTTTAACTCAATTGTTAAAAACTATTATCCAAAAAAAACCTTAAAAATTAAAAAAATTGTTTGTCATTTAATGTGTTTGCATATATAATAGGAGTGCATTCTACAATAAAGTTTTCTCCTTTTAAGATTGTGTATGATTTTAATCATTTAACTCCATTGGATTTATTGTCTTAAACTGTTAATGAAAAAGTTAATTTTGCTGAGAATAGAAAAGGCACAAGTTGTCAAAGATTTGCATACCAAAGTACAACAACATATTTAAAAGATAAAAGAACAAAATGCATTTAAAGCCAATAAGAAAACGAAAAAAGATGGTATTTAAACCATGAAATTGGGTTTAGGTGTGAATAAAAAAAATATCTTGCTTAAAGAAGATTTAAATTGATGCCGGGAGGAGACAGCTATTCCAAATCATTGAGAAGATCAATGATATTGTCGAAAAATTAAATTACCAGGTGAATATGGTTTTAGTGCTACATTTAATGTATCTGACCTTTTTTGTTTGATGTAAGTAATCATTCGAGGGAGAATCCTTTCAAGGAAGAGGAAATGATGTGATCCTAACTTCAACACCAAGAAACCCATTAGAGATTCCATTGGGTCCAGTCACAAGACTTAGAGAAAAGAGGTTCAAGGAGGCAATCAATAAACTTCTTCAAGATACATGAGCTATGATGGACTTCAAAAGGATATCAAAGGTTGAAGAACAAGTCTTGATTATTTTGATTCACATTCAAGAAGGGTTTGTAGGGGAGCATCTAGACATCACAGAAAGATTGAAATAAAAAAACTCAAATCTATTAGTTTTAAGCTTTCACTATTGATTTTGACCATAAATGGAAAAAGAATTTTGATACGATTCTAGACGCATTGGAAAGTAGACTTCCACAACTTTCTAGTGATATATTTATTTGTTTGAAGTTGAGCTTTGATTCTACTAGCACATTACAAAATTCATCTTTGATCTTGTTTTAATAAGTTTCAATATTATTTATTTCTCTTTTAGTTTATTTTAGAGCCTGTGGAATTTAAAAGTTTATTTTGGTCACGTTTTATATTATTATTTTAGTTATTTTGGGTTTTTAAAGTGTTAAGTTCTACTTATCATGTTTGGATCCATTAAGTCAAATTAGAGTTAGTTTTCTGCTATACAAACCAATTATTAGCATTATTTTTCAGTTTATGAAATTTTCTCTCACGTAACCCGTATATTGTGTGCTTTGTTTCTATGTGTAGTTCATGGATTCTCAAACTAACTTCTTCATTGAACTTGCAAACTCTTCGAAGGATTGATCACCTTCATTGTGATTTATACATCTTGTTTGCATCTTTTTAAAGGCATAAGATGATTGTGATTAATTGCATATAACTTTGGTTCTCTAAGACAAGGTTCTTGTAGGGTAAAGTTACAAACTTTTCTTCAAATCTCAATTTAGCAATCTAAAGGACAATTCTACATCACTATGCATTTAGACAATCAACTTCATTGTGATTTATACTTCTTGTTTGCATCTTTTTAAAGGCGTAAAGGTGATGGTGATTAATTGCATATGACTTTGGTTCTCTAAGACAAGGTTCTTGTAGGGTAAATTTACAAACTTTTCTTCAAATCTCAATTTAGCAATCTAAAGGACAATTCTGCATCCCATGCATTTAGACAAAAAATAACCAAACAAGGCATAAATAGTGAAAATAAACATAATCAACATAAGTTTATTTGAAAAATAGCATAAGGATGTACAATAACAACACTCAACTGTTTTTGATAATTCACTTCCCATCTCCATAGTACGCAGACATAGCGGAATAATCTCAGTAGAAAGAAGGAAACTAATAACTTCTGTGTCATCAACCTGGTAACCAATAGAAAAAAAATTAAGATGAAAATTTCAAACTAATTGAGAACAAAAGCAACAAAAATATAAGCTACAAATGTAGAGATCAAACATAATCTAATACTCTTTTGTTTGGATAAATATTGATATGCTTGTGCCAAGTAATAAGGCAATGTGGATAAATGTTGTGATCAACACATTCATATATCATTATCTTTATAAGAAACAAGTATATTGTTCTATGAAGCTATGACGGTTGAGTACAAAAAGTTGAGACATTGCACTGTTTATTTGATAAAGAATATAAAGATCATGAAGTTGGGGAATAGAATATCAGAAAGGTTGACGTACCTTCACTAGGGCACCAATGACACCTAAACTAGTAAGCCTGAGGTACTCGAAAGGCCTTGATTTGCTAGTTGTATTTAGGAAAGGGTAGAGATATAAAGGTATATGAGCTGCAAAGGGCAAAAAAAGAAATGGTCAACTGGAAGAATGCATACAACAAGTTAATCAGCTTATATCATATCCACAAGGATAGCAAAAACATTATTCTTCCCGTGAAACAAAATTCAAGCCATACGATCCAACCAACAATAATAAAGTTTCCTCTCAAGTGCTACTCAAGTAAGCAAACAAGATTGAGAACATTACCATTGAGAAACAACATCCTCGTGTCAGGATGTGAAGCTACACACTGTAAGAAAATACAAAAAAAGATTATAAACATCATAAATAACTTCAAGCCTGAAACAAAATAAAACGAACTGTAAAAGTACTGAGACAGAGAATATCTATGCTCACTCTTCAACATTGCATAAGTTAGGCAGGCAAAATGAAACATGCAGCATGTTGTGAAATTGGACATAAAAAGAAAAAAAGAATTATCAAATTGTCTTCATTACACTAGCACTTCTATTCTTATCTGTTTTTTTTTCTTTTGAATTTTCTTTTTCCTCATATACTATCAGTAAATGCTTTAGTTCTTTTGGAAAGCACTATTAAATAAAACTCCAAAATAATTTAAGTATTTACCTATTATAGAAACTTATTTTAAGTATTTACCTATTATAGAAACGTGTTGAAAAATAATTTCCTTTTTACCTTATAATAGATGCATTTAAATATAAACGTCTATAACACCTCCCTTGTGCTCAAAGAAGTCAGCAAGTAGGCAATACACCCACCATAATCACCATAATAGATAGCCACATGGGAAATTGATTTTTAACTCTTGAATTATGCATCAACAATACTTCCCAAACTAATAAAGGTAAGATTTGTACAAGAACCCAGAATATTAAGCCTTTGATCATTGATCAATTGAACTTTTGAGCATATAATGCTTCACTCGAGCACCTAGAAGTGTTTCAGCATCTTAAATCATAATTTCTCTAAATGGAAAAGATATGACAATCCATGCATAATAAATTTCCAATGAAAGGAAAGAAGCAAAGTTGAAATTATTAACGAAAAAACTAAAGTAGAAAATAAACATAACAATAACCAGAGGAACAACAAAAACAAAATATTTTGACCTGAAGAAGTGCTAGAGCATTGCAAACTCGATTTGATTGTGCGGGACTTAAGTTAGGTGGTGATAAAACGGGGTATATTGAAACGATCTCCTGAAAATAAGAGGAAAACTCAAAAATCATGGAAATAACATACATCAAGCATTTTGAGAGTTGAAATTTTTTACACTTATCTACAATCTCCGAAAAACTAAAAGGCATGTAGAGGACATGAGAACTACACAACACCAATGGTGTTTATTTTGCTTATTAAGCTCCAACTAAAATCACAAAAAAATCATGCAGACCAATCACATATGTTCGGTTGACAAGTTGGAATAAAAAGAGCTCCAAAATAAACACAAAATAAATATTAACTCAAACATGAACGGTATGAAAGAAAACATCATCAATTCAGCCCAATTTAAAGACATCATAGAGAAGTAACAGGCATATCCCTTTTGTCCATATAGAGTACAAAACATTTTAATTCCCACACTCATGTCCTCAATATGATCTATGTTTATTTATTTTTCTGTTAGCAGAATGCATTAGGATCGAGGGAAACTAGTATGAGCTTATATATATATATATATATATATATATATATATATATAAAGGAAATTCTACAAGATAAAATATATCACAACGCAACATGGATGACTTCATGCTAACATGAGCAAGAGAGGAGATAATTTAACAAGGAACTGATATTAAAGTATCAACTTCAAATGGCATACCTGTAACAATGCAGCAATTGTACCAAAAGAATTCCACAACAATGGAGCCAAATCTTGAAATAATTCTCTCTTCTAAAATAAAAACAAAAACAAGTTTATTAGGCATACCTGAATGAGTGCAGCAATAGTACCAAAAGAATTCCACACGAAAGGAGCCAAATCTTGAAATAAATCCTTGTTCTAAAAAATGAAAGCAAAGGTAGACACTGGTTTATGATGGCAGAAAATGAATGTTCAACAGCTAAATGGCACAACCACTTAAAAGGAAAAAATTTGGCAAGGTCCACATATAACAAGTTGATTACATGCAGCTATTGCACATGAAACTATGTCCAGCTGTGCATGCGTGCATGTATCTCTTCATGTTTAAGCATATACAGAGAACTGATTTACAATGAAAATGAAATAGTTTCTCCCCCTCACATGTATGCAACCAGCCAAGGTAAAGATTCCTTTGCATGCAAAATCGAAGAAGCGTTTTGACAGCCAGTTTACCACTCTAATGGCCTCCGATTTAAAACGAAAAAATTCCTCGTGTTTAAGTATACAATGTTTTATTGCAAGAAAAGTTTGAATATGCCTTGAATTCTAAGTTTCACTAGTTCAGGGCAGCCTTTTTCTTCCTCAACTGCCAAAATGGGTGGTGCCCAGCAGGTGGTGGATCTGTTTTAAGCCAATAATCATACATTTCCTTCCCATTCAACTGTCTATCGTAATTTATTAAAGATGTTTTACAAAACAATAATTCTCAAGAAATTATCTATTCTTCTTCTTGTAAACAAAAACAAATAAAATAAAATATAGCGAGGGACCCCTCATTAAATTAGGGTTTCAACCAAAACCCCTAATTTCTCAATTCTCAATTTCTTTTCTAAAAAGTAAGTGGTAATTTTGTCGTTACCTTAGAGAGCTCAAGAAGGGCGTTTTCACGAAGATCAGGATTGCTTAAGTCAAGAACCAGGTGCTCTGCTGATGCCATCTTCCGGTCTTTGTTGGCGGGAGCTCCGGCGGCGGCGGCGGGATTAGACGCACTTGGTCCTCCGAAAGGTGTGTTGATCGACAGAGATTGAGGAAGGTTTGCCATTAAATTGTTTATCAAATTAAAATTTTCATGTGTATTTCTTTCTTGATTTTATAATTTGCAGGAGGTGATTTCAGTATTTTAGAGACTGTTAGCGGACACGTGCTTCGCATGCGCGTGGGAGTTTCCATTACCTATATTTACACTTCCATTTCCATTTCACTTCACCCTAGGTCCAGTGGGCTTGTGGCGGTGTGAGCTCCCTCGGCAATTTGGAATTTTGAAAAGTTTATTAGATCAAATCTAAAATTTAAGTGACCTTTTGTAACAAAATAATATTCTATTTTTTGAAGTAAAAAATGAGATTTTCTGTTTATATATGATTTTTTTTCTTTGTAAAAAAAGAAAATATTTTTTTAATGGTTTGGAAAACACTTCATATTGTTTTAATACAAGTTTTTTTTATTGTTTTTTAAATGAATAAAAAACATGAACAATACAATTTTTTATATATAAACAATTACTTCTAGCAATATTTTGAAGTTTTCTCATTTCACCCCTAAATTAAATTAGAAATTTTTTAAAAATCCTTCTAAGATTTAAATCTTTTTTTTTCTATTTTGATATAGATAACATAATGCAAACTGATGAACATTTAGAGGTGTCTTGTATTCCTTCAAAGCATCCAAGTCCAAACATTCACACAATTAATACTAACATAAGATAAAAACTATACACCTATTACACACCCGAAGCCATATTGGCTCCAAGTCTCCCACGATCTGTGATCGAGCATTTAGATTCAGTAAATAGTATCACCAAGCCATTTTTTGAAAATTACTGGTTCCTTAGATAGTAGAAGGCACACAACTCATGCAAATCTTATACATATATTTTTCTGTATGTGCTTCATAACGGATGACTAAAAATCATTTAATTCATATTGGTTTCCTCGGCTAAACAAAAAATAAACCAAAATCAAAAACTAGTATTTTATAACTTTTAAACCAAATTATATTATTCAAAACAAAACAAGCAAACAAACTTGCAATATTTTGATCAGGATTTGAGTGAGAAATCCAAAATATCTGAAATTCTGAGTAAGATAATAATATTTATTCTATTTTATTTTATTTTTTGTAAATGTACAAGGTATATTAGTCATTCTGAATTAAACATAATGAAATTAGCAACCTTATTCTCATGTCCCTAAAATCTTATACATTTAACCAAAACCTTTGAGAAATTGTATATTATTGAAATGACAATAAAATTGAGACAATATAAAAGAGGTTGGATAGCAAATTTATTTTTACTTGGCTCTGGTTAATGTTAGCAGACTAAATGAAATAAGTACACAAAAAGGTTTTTTCTTGTATATCTTTGCGTGCATGTTATTTTTAGTATGTGTTTTAAACACTTATTAGAATTATATTTTTTCTTTAAAAAAAAACTAAATAGTTATGTTTCTTCCACTTAATAGAAAAAAAAATATATAATTTAAAATAAGTAATTAATAAGAAAAAATTCTTTATGAATAAATTTGTTTATATATAAAAAAAAATTAATAAAAAATTAGACTTGAAGTTGAGAACAAACACATCTAAGCTTCTTTCAAGGCTCAATTATTTTACAAACAAATACATAAATGACTTGTCATCTTTGCTGATGGCACGTTGTTTGACCTCATCTTCAACCTTAAATAACCAAAACTAGTTGATTGTGCCAGATTTTAGGAAAACCTATTGATAACTTAAAAAATCCTCACTTCCGCATCTTTTTCCACTCTTTATTTGTCGAAACACAAATCTAACATCAAAAACCATTTTCAAATAGTAGATTCACACAACAATTGATTTGGAAGTTTTTGAATTTAAATTTTGATAGTGAAATGATGAAATTCTAGTTTTTATGAATTCATAATGATGAGGGGATTTGTTAGAAGGAAATGGTTAGATTACATTGTTAAAAAAACTCTTATCTATTTTATATTTTCTCTTTCTTTATCTTTTTTCTATTTTTTTTATTTTATTTATGATTTTTATATTTATATTTTTTATTTAATCAAATCTGATTGGCAAAAATAATTCATCCAAAATCACTCATTAAGAATTGAAAGTATAAAGCATGACTTGGAGTTTTAAAAAGTTTACAAGGAGAGATTTGAAATAAAATTCCATAATCTTTCTGCCTATATCTTTATCTCGCATCTCTTAAGAAAATATAAAGTTTCACTCATTTTTCTTCTTAAAAACATAGAAAAACATTAATTTTATTTCCATTTCTACTTGTTTTATATCCTATACTTATCATTTTGGGTCTGGAAAAATCATTGTTCACCCACACCTATGTTACTGTAGATTACAATACTAATTCATAATTTTTTTTTTATTTTGATCCCCCAACTTAATTGTTTTTCTATTTGTTCCTTTGAAATTGCATTTTTTTAGAATTTAACTTTACTATTTGTTTTGAATTCCTAGATTATGGGATCCCGGGATGTCAGGAAAAAAAATGCTAGGTTGATGCTAATTAGACCAATTAAATAAAAACTTATTGATTTGAAACAATTGGAGTGATGGGAACTGATTTTGAACAAATATGCAAACATTTAACCCCTTTTACTTTAAATAGTCAAAGACTGAATTGCACAATCATATAGAAGATTAACCCTTATTTTTTCTAGTACTTTTAAATTTGATTTATTTTAAATGCTATTTAATAGTGTTTTTATGTTGCTTAGAAATGGGGATCTTGTAGTGTCGAGGAAAAATTCCGATGTGTGGTTGATGCTCAATTTATCAAAATAACATTAGATTGTATTAGTCTAAAACAACTCAGGCTTAAGAGACCGAATTTGAAAGTCAAAAAACAAATCAAGGACTGGGGTAGATTGTCAGAAATAAAGACTTACACACGCCAACATATGGAGAAAGCAATTGTGTTCTAGTGATGCATATGGCTTCCTCTAGTTTCTTTTCACTACCTTCCTTGGTGTCTCTTAATATGTCTCAGTGAGCGTATCTCAATGGAGTGGTGTGTGTTGGTGTAAAAGGCATGTGGCAACATATTTTTTTTCTTTTTTTTTTCTCCCCTCTTTTCTCTTTTATCCTCTGTTTCCACACTATTCTCTCCAAAATAGAAAGAGATCCTATAATTTATTTGCATATCAAATTTGGTCTATATCAAATTAATTAGGTTTTTGGCATCCGATAACTAAAAACTTTTTATTATTCAACATTAAAATAAAAAAAGAAAAGTATATATTTCTAGTTTGTGTTTATATGTGCATGTGTGTGGGTAGGTAAAAACCATGATTAATAGCTCAATCTCTCTTTATATAATAAGATACTTCTCTAATCCATCATTATATCTCTAATTGAATCAAATTTATATTTAGATATACATTGAGTTTTTGATTTATCATTTTGATGAGATTTTTATGCTAGTTGACCATAATTAATCGCATGATTTGCACGAAACTTAATTTGTATTCAAGTATAAAATTATTATCATGTAAAAATCACATGACTGGTTTCGGTGAATTAATATGAAAATCTCACCTGAAAAGTAGATTAGAAATTTATCTATAAAATTAGTTCAATTAAGGATATAAGGATTGATTTGGAAAATACCCTACTATTTAAGGAGAAATTGAGCTATTAACCCTAAAAAATATAAATATTTTACATATACAAGTTTATGTATTAATAGTTATTTGGGATTCTGTGTTTGAAATGAGTTTTTGGTCAAATTTGACAACATATATATCCTATCTAAACTTTGGATATTTAAACCCAACTTGAAACTATCCAAAAAAAAAATATTTGCTCTTATTTGTCTGGGATGCATATCTATTGGGTTTTAATATATTTCCATCTCCAGAATCATAATAGTGGCATCCGTTTATAGCTATGGTAGATTCATATTTTTACGTCAAAGGAGGAGAATTATCATGATAGGTCAGGGTGCTAAAAAATCTTGTAAGCATGAGAATCAAATGTAACCACATAAATTGCATTTAAAAGGCAGGTTAATAAAATTCTTAATGATTTTAGAATATTTAGCTATAAGTTTATATGACTATATACAATATTTTGTTATTTCATCTTATAAATTTTTTATAATTATATATTAAGGTGTAAACATAAAAGATATCTTTGATTCTTAGACTAACTTTTGTGCATGAGAACTCATTTTTTTCCTTGTTTAGGTCTCCAACAAGCCATCTATATCTAAGTTATGCATTCATGACTATACATCATTATCTAGCAACTCATTTTCTCAATTTTCGATTCCTTAATCAATAATTAATAATTAACTTCCTTATTCACCAATTTTCTTAGGTACAATCCTTAAAGTCACCACACGTATTAATCTCATGTTTACACATCACCATCATTGCTTAACATTATTTATCTATAACATTACCATATTTTTTATTTTATAGGTATCACGACTGTTTGTTACATTATCACTTCATTAACATTTGCTTTGACTTAGTTGTCCATTAAACAATATTAAGTCTTAGGTTGCCAATTATCCCCCTTATCATATACACTTTTAAGCATTGGTTAATTATCTTACACAATGGTTTCCTTTATACAATCGAGGTTGTTCAATGGTTTCCATTATTTGGAAACAACAACACCATGATTTCTACTAATTGGAAACAATAACACAATGGTCTCCATTAAAAAATGAATTCCTTTTTTATTAGGAACAACTAGGAAGTAACTTTCATTGCTTACGATTTAATTTAAAGGACTTATCAACTTATATAGAAGCATATGGAGAGGAGGACCTATATCATCTATGATTAACCAATTCATACTTCTCATCTTTGGTCATCATTCTTTTAGGCAACTAAAACATCAAAAGTTATCATATTCTTAGATATGATATCAATTTATATGTTTTCCTTAGTCACCAATACTATGGTCAATAAGTATCATTTTATATATTATCCTTAGTCACCAACACTACGACCATTAAGTATAGTCTAGTCATCCCTTCGCGAATGCCAATAAATCTGGAAAACCTATTTGGTTGCCAAGAAATCCGTACTCAACTGGAAACCACACACAAATGAGGTTTGATTAGTACTTAAAAGTGCATTTTTATCAAGGTTTTATATCATCATTTTGCACTTAAAGTATCAATATGTTTTATAATAACATACCTAATAATATAAGATACCTTTAATTTATGGTAATGTTCATCTTAAATGCAGGCCTATCACATAAATGAAAGGATTGATTGATGAGTTTAAGTACTAAAATTGAAAGGACAAAGAGAGGGCCAAACTTAGAAAAGAGATGGTAGTGTAGTCCAAACTAGAACACTGTTCGGTAATTGAGTCATATCTGGAGCTGTAGATCTCGGATTTAGGTCTGCTTTATATGGATAGAAAGTTAAGACATAGGCCTACAACTTTCATGTGGAGTCCAAGATTTAAAAAGGCCGTTTTCAAGTCCAAATTATAGCAACAACAGAGAAGTCCGAATTTGTCCTGCAACTCAGACACTATTCAATGTTCAGCTCATATCTCGAGTTTTAGAAGTCCAAATGACCTCAATTTTTTTTTTTCTAGAATGATAAGGCAATTTCCTATAACTTTCATGGGTGTAGTTGGTTCCAATTCTGATGTTAGCAATATTGTTTTGTTCAGACAAGAAGATAAGGATTTTCACCAAGTCAAGAGTTGGCCACCCATTCAACAATTAGTCATCAAATCAATAGTTCCAAATTTTGGCCTATAAAAGAAGGCATTTGCTATTCATTTAAGAGTTTGGTTGTTCAGATCAAAAACTTGCTCTTGTTTTCTCTCTTTATATTTTTTGTAATTCTTAAGTTTTGCTTTAATTAATATCTTGTTTATGCTTTTCATTTCCATTCCTTTACTTAGTTAACTTGTATCTTATTTATGCTCTTATTTTATTTATTTATGTTTCTCTTCTTCATTATGTTTAGCTAAATTTATCATGTCAATGTGAAAAGGTTACACTAATGGTGTAAGAATAAGTAAAGTGTAAACTCAACATGAACCTTAATGTTTAATATTAACATGTCTTATCTTTTTATCTTACTAATTCTTAATACCTTGCTTGTTAAATGGTTAATCTAGATTTGTGTTGTATAACACTTGGTACAACAAATGCTTGGCACTCTCATAGCCCAACCGTATGGTATAACCTACACCTGTGCTATTAAAGGAACTTGATTTGTTGTTAACATAAGTTAGCATCATGAATTTTTGAAAATATTTAAAATTTTGGTGTTATTTAAATAAGATAATTAATATGATCATGTTAACAATTTATAATGAGCTATTATAAGTTATCTGATTGGAACCTCCTTTGTGTGTGGATTCTAATTAAATAATAAGAGTTTATACTATACTTGTTTGAAATACCATTAGTGGATCCTCTAACCTTGACATTTGTTTTTATCATTGTTTAATTGTTACATTAATCTTCCATCTCAAAGTTCTCATCAACTTCTTCTTCTTCATTATTATTATTAGTACTACTACTACGACTACTACTACTACTGTTGTTTTTGTTGTTGTTGTTGTATTATTGTTCTCTATAATTTATACAATTAACCTCCCTGTGGTTCAACCCCTATCTTGTCGGGTTATTTATAAATTCGACACTTTTACACTTGGGAGAAGACATCAATCTTTTGGTCGTGTCAAGGTTCCAATCGGATTATAAATTGTTAGCATGATTACATTAATTATCTTATTCGAGTAATGCCAATACTTATAAATATTATCAAGTATTCATGGTGATAACTTATGTTAACTACAAATCAAGTTCCTTTCATAGCACAGGTGTTGGTTATATTATGTAGTTGGGTTATGAAAGTGCCAAATATTTGTTATGCCAAGTAGGTTGTTCAACACAAATCTAGATTAACTATTTAACAAGCATATTAAGAGTGAGCAAGATAATAAATATAAAACATGTTAGTATCAAGCATTAAAGTCCATGTTGAGTTTATACTATATTTATTCTTACAGCATTAGTGTAACCTTTTCACCTTGACATAATAAATTTAGCTAAACATAAAGAAAGAGAGAACACATAAATAAACAAGATAAGAACATAATTATATAAGTAAAGGAAAAGAAATGAAAAGCATAAAAAAAATATTAATATAACATAAAATCAAACTTGAATATTACAAAATACAAAGAAAGAAAGCGAGAGCATGATTTTGATCTGAACACCAAGATGCCTAAATGCATGGCAAATGCCTCATTTTATAGGCCAAATTTGGAACTATTGATTTGATGACTAATTGTTGAGTGGGTGGCTACATCATGACTTGGTGACAATCTTTATCTTCTTGTCTGAACAAACATCATTGATAACGTTAGAATTCAAACACACTTGAATCATGAAAGTTGTAGGAAATTGTCTTAGCTTTCCAAAAAAAAATTAAGGTCATTTGGAGTTCTAGAACTCAAGATATGGGCTGAACACTAAACAATATCTGGGTTGCAAGACAGATTCTGACTTCTCTATTGTTGCTAAGATTTCGACTTCCAAACATCAGAATTGGGTCTTACACTCTGCATGAATGTTTTAGGCCTATGTCTTAGCTTTCTATCCATATAGAGCAGACATAAATCCAAGTTCTACAGCTCTAGTTATGATCCAATAACTGAACAATGTTCCAGTTTGGAGTGAACAAACATCATTTTTCTAAGCTTCACCCTCTCTTTATCTTCTCAGTTTCAGTAGTTGAATTCATCAATCAATCCTTTGATTTATGTGATAGGCATGTATTTAAGATGAACATTTACCATAAATTAAGGTATCTTATAGTATCAGACTTGTTATTATAAAACATACTTTAGTTAACAAGTTATTGATACTTCAAGTGCAAAATGATGATATAAAACATACCTCCCAACAAACTTATTACTAGTTGACACGACCAAAAGCTTGATGTCTTCTCCCAAGTGTAGGAGTGTCGAAGTAATAAATAACCCGGCAAGACCGGGGTCGAACCATAGAGAGGTTAATTGTATAAATTATAAATAACAATACAATAACAATAACAACAATAATAACAATAATAGTAATAGTAATAATAATAATAATAATAAAATTAGTAGTAATACTTTGCTTGTTAAATGGTTAATCTAGATTTATGTTGTATAACACTTGGTAAAACAAATACTTGGTACTTTCATAGCCCATATTGTATGGTATAACCGACATCTGAGCTATGAAAGGGACTTGATTTGTTGTTAACATAAGTTATAATCATGAATGCCTGCCAACATTTACAAGTATTAGCTTTATTCGAATAAGATAACTAATGTAATCATGTTAACAATTTATGATTTGATTGGAACCTCCTTTATGTGTGGTTTCCAATTGAGTAATAATAGTTTATCCTATACTTGTTTGAAGTACCATTAGTGGATCCTCTAACATTGACATTTATTTTTATCGTTGTTTAATCCTTACATTAATCTTCCAACTCAAAGTTCTCATTAATTTCTTCCTTCTTTTCTTTGTTATTGTTATTACTATTACTATTATTATTATTATTTGTTCATAAACTCAGTATATAGGCTGGAAACCTGTGACCCGATCTTTTAGATCATTCTCAGGTATAAAAACGCCACGTACTGAGTATTATTATTATTATTATTATTACTATTACTACTACTACTATTGTTATTATTATCATTATTATTGTTATTGTTGTTGTTGTTGTGTTGTTATTTATAATTTATACAATTAACCTCTCTGTGGTTCGACCCCGGTCTTGCCAGGTTATTTATTACTTCGACACTCCTGCACTTGGGAGAAGACATCAAGCTTTTGGTCGTGTCAATTTTTTGGCGCCGTTGCCGGGGAGGTAAATTCTTGTATAAATTATAATATTTAATTTATTTTCTCTTTTCACTTTTCATTTTATCTAACTTTTGTTTTCTTTGTTTTGTTTTGTTTTGTTTCTTTTTCTTCTATTTTCTTTTCTTCCTTTTATTCTCTTTTTACACGTGCATGCGAGTTTGGTCACGTACATTAAGTGGTCGACTTTGTAGGGTATCCTCATCATTTTCAAAAAATATGGCTGAAGAAGATAATCAATCGCTTCATAATGAGAATAATGAGAATAACCATAGGAGAACACTTAGAGACCACATGAATCCCACAAGAACAAGTGCACCCTCATGCATAGTTTTCCCTCCTGATGCATCTCATTTTAATTTTAAGCCAGACATTATTCAACTTTTACCTTTTTTTCATGGCTTAGACCTAGAAAATTCATATTTGCATTTAAAGGAATTTGAGGAGGTTTGTAATACCTATAATGACTCAAATTGTAGCATGAACACCATTAGATTAAAGCTTTTTCCTTTTTCATTAAAAGATAAAGCTAAAACATGGCTCCAAAATTTGAGACCAGGATCTATTCGTGCTTGGGATGAAATGCAACAACAATTTTTAAAGAAGTTTTTTCCGTCTCACAGAACAAACTCTTTCAAAAAACAAATCATCACTTTCACTAAAAAACCAGGAGAAACATTTTACCAATGTTGGGATAGGTATCGAGATTTGCTTAATACTTGCCCTCATCATGGTTTTGAAACATGGAGATTGGTTTCACATTTTTATGAAGGTTTAACACCTAGAGATAGGCAAATGGTTGAATTGATGTGCAATGGAACTTTCGAAGATAAAAACCCTAATGAAGCAATGGAGTATCTAGACTTGCTAGCCGAAAATGCTCAAAATTGAGACACCACAGGTACTTATGAGGCACCAAGTAAAACTCAACCTCATACATTTAGTGGAGGTATGCACAACCTTAGGGAAGATCATGACCTCCAAGCCAAGTTTGCATCTTTAGCTAGAAAAGTCGAAGCACTTGAATTGAAAAAGAGTGGTCAATTAAAATCTGTTCAAGACAATGTGTGTCAAATCTGTGAAACCAAGAAACACTCAACAAATGATTGTCCAACTTTGCCTTCTTTTAGGGAATGCCTCCATGAACAAGCCCATGCTTTAAACAGTTTCCAAAGACCCAACCATAACCCATACTCACAAACATATAACCCTGGTTGGAGAAATCATCCAAATTTCAGTTGGAAGAGTGATAACAACAATGCACAAACTTCACAGCCACCATTTCAAGCACACCATAATTTTCAAAATTCTCATGGGTATGCACCTCCTTATGCTCCACCTCCTAGAAGAAATCTTGAGGAAACATTGCATGCATTCATTGAAAAGCAGGAGACAATCAACACTCAACTTACTCAAAGCATGACAGATTTTAAAGATGCTCTTGCAAAATTAACATCTGCTCTCAGTTTCCAAGAGAAAGGTAAGTTTCCATCTCAACCACAACAAAATCCAAAGGGGCAATACAATGCAAATGCAAGTAGTTCCGGAAGCCAACACATGGATGAAGTCAAATCAGTCATCACTCTTCGTAGTGGTAAGGTTATTGAAAAACACATTCTTGAACCTTGTGAGAAAGATGACGAGTCTATCTCTGAGGGTAAGGAAGGGGCTGAACCTGAACATTGCAAAGAGAAGGCTGATTCCCCGCCAACACTTCCATTTCCTCATGCCATGACCAAACAAAGGAAAGTCAATCACAACTCTGAAATCTTTGAAACTTTCAAACAGGTAAGGATCAACATACCTTTGTTGGATGCTATTAAACAGGTTCCTTCTTATGCTAAATTTTTGAAAGATTTGTGCACTGTGAAGAGAAAACTGAATGTGAAAAAGAAAGCCTTTTTAGCCGAACAAGTAAGTGTCATTCTTCAGAACAATAATGCTTTGAAATGTAAAGACCCTGGTTGTCCTACAATTTCTTGCTTTATTGGAGAACATAAAATTGAAAGAGCCTTACTTGATCTTGGAGCTAGTGTGAATTTACTTCCATATTCAGTCTTTTAAAGTCTCAATCTACTCAATTTAGGTGAGTTAAAACCAACCTCTATAACTCTTTTACTTGCCGATAGATCTGTAAAAGTGCTTAGAGGAATAGTTGAGGATGTGTTAGTACAAGTTAATAAATTCATTTACCCTGTAGATTTTGTTGTCATGGATACACAACCTGTTGAAGCATGTAATTCAATTCTTGTCATTTTAGGACATCCATTTCTTGCCACTTCTAATGCATTGATTAATTGTAGGAATGGACTCATGAAGTTATCTTTTGGAAACATGACATTGGAGATGAATATTTTCAACATTTGCAAGCAACCTGGAGATGATAATGATTTATAAGAAGTAGATCTTATTGAAGAATTAGTTCATGATCAACTTGAATCTACTTTGAGTAAAATTGAGTTGGATGAATCTGAAGATTTGCAAATGATTTATTCTCAGGAAGAAATCACGGATGAAAAAGGCACCAAAAATATTGATGTTGATCTTGTGTCAAAAGTGACAACAGATTTGATATCTGACATCCCACCAATCGATGATTACTCTCCTGACGAATCCTTACTTTCTCTTAGTTCAATGCCTTGGTTTGCTAAAAATATCAATTTTCTTCCTTTAGGAGATTTGCCAGCTCACTGGAGTACTGAAGACAAATGAAAGTTTTTGAACGAAGTGAAGAACTTTTATTGGGATGACCCTGACTTACTCAAATATTGTCCAAATCAAAAATTTCAAAGATGCATTCCTGACAATGAGGTAAGTAGCGTCATTAAACTTTGTCATTCTGAAGCATGTGGGAGTCATTTCTCATTAAGAAAGACAACTACAAAAATCTTACAAAATGGATTTTATTGGCCCACCATGTTCAAGGACACAGATGCATTCTGCAAAACTTGTGAAAATTATCAAAAAGTTGATACTAGTCAAAAAGTTTTGCTTTATAATTCTGGACTCCATTTATTTCCTGAAAAACTAAGATCAAGATGGAGCGGTCCATTTATTTTGAAACATGTGTATCCTTATGGGGCCCTTAACATTGAGAATCCAAAGAATGACAATGTTTTGAAGGTAAATGAATTTCGTTTAAAAGCTTATTTTGATGAGTTTCCTAGTGAAAATGAATCCATTGGTTTGAATGATCTTATTGATAAAGGTTGATTATTTTGTTTTTCTCACTTTTTTTTTTTGTTCCTTTTTGGTGTGACTTTTGTTTTGCTAGTCTCTCTCTCACCCCGGTCAAATGGCGGATAACGGTACTCCGTGACTTAAGTCGGTTCTTTCATTTTCCCAAATAACTAATATCTATATATATTTGTACAATTCTTAGCTCTTTCTCCCTTCTTTGATTCTCTTCTCTAATTCTCCTTTGAAAATGGACACCACTCTTGAAAAGTTGAAAATCTATTTTCCCGCTCTGCCTCAGAATGCGATTACAAAAATTTATCGTGCTAGGTGTGAAAGATTGAGGTTGTTAATGAACCATGGAATTCCTGAAGATATTCATTGGCTGATTGAAGCAAAGGTCCGATTATCAAGTGAGTTCTTCAATTCTTTCATTTCACACATGCCTGGAACAGGTAAAAGCACTTTTGCAAAGAAACGTCGTGCAAAACGACTGAAAGTTTGTCACAGATGTGCCAGATGGACTTGTAATGCAACATGTCCTTCTTTAGGAATGGTATCTGTAAACCGTGAAGATAAAATACAATTCATTAAGGATGTCCTGAGTAAGGGGTCTTTAGATAATCTTTTGTTGACCCTTGAGACGCATCCTAGTGGAGATGGGCATCGTGTAATTCATGATTTATGGCCATAATTTCATAAAGAACATGATCGACTTAGTCTTGGGAATCTGACTAAAAAAGACCCTGTTTGCCAGTTTTTAAGAAAACTGGATGAGAAGCCCATCCCCGACCCATAGAGGGCGTTTAAGCCGTTCTTGGACGTAAAACCAAGGGAAGATG
This sequence comes from Populus alba, assembly GCF_005239225.2. Lineage (NCBI taxonomy): Eukaryota > Viridiplantae > Streptophyta > Magnoliopsida > Malpighiales > Salicaceae > Populus > Populus alba. The sequence goes on along the minus strand of NC_133294.1, from coordinate 9,745,413 downwards.
TGAGCCACAATCACAACTACTTGTATATACATGCTTTTTCAAAATAAATAATTAATAAAGAGAGAGAGAGAGTGTGTGAGACTACAGCTGGCCTACATATAGGTGGTATGATTGCATTTTCAATTTTTCATCTATAAATTCTTCTCTTCCTTCCCTTCATTTCTACTCATCCCATACATTCATCAAATATAGAAGTGTGTAGAAATGGCAGGTTCCTCAAGTCATCACATAAGAAATATTTGTGTTTTCGGTGGATCCAGTCCTGGGAAAGAAAAAGAGTTTTTAGAATCAGCAAATCATCTTGGTCAGGTACTAGCTGAGAGAAAGATTCATTTAGTGTATGGGGGAGGCAGCCTTGGGTTAATGGGAGATGTGTCAATGGCTGCATTTTTAGGAGGCAGTCAAGTTTTGGGGGTTGTCCCCAAAGCTTTAGCAAATGGGGACATCATTGGAAAAACAATTGGAGAGGAACTACAGGTCCCAACAATGTCTGATCGACTGAACGCCATGTTTAGCCATGTTGATGCCTTCATTTCCTTACCAGGTGGTCTGGGCACATTGGAAGAGATCTTTCATATTTCATCTTGGGCCCAACTGCACATTCACCATAAACCTATAGGTTTGTTAAATGTTAATGGTTTTTATGATCAGTTGTTGTCTTTCCTTGATCAAGCTGTGGAACAGGAATTTCTAACATCTTCGGCACGACAAATCATAATCTCTGCTGCTACTGTTGAACAATTGATTGACCAACTACAATCTTTCATCCCTGTCATTGATCCCTGCATGAGTCGCCTAGATTTGTCAACTAAGAAAAGCCGTAAAAAGCTTAGATTAGATTTGAGCCTTCATCTGTGAAACCTTGTGTCTTTTGGTTTTATTAATAGCATATTATTTTGTTATTTCTTATGTTTGTTTAAGTGTGTTTCAGGTTTGTCATTATTCGCTGTTTCAGGTGATGTCTTCTATACTCTATCTTTCTACCTTAGGACATTGAGGACAATGTCTCGTTTTGGTTGGGGGAAGAGGGTAGTACTTCAAAAAAAAAAAAAACTAACTTGCTAACTGTTTTTGCTATTATTAAAACCATTTGACAAAAATTGTTGTTAGAATGGCAGAGTATGGAGTCAATTTTTTTGACTCTAGAGACGCATCTTAGTAAGTATCATTACCAAGGTCTATCATAATACTTCTTGAAATATTCAGGTTTACAAACTCTCCCATTGTTATCACTTGATTCTGCTCATATACTCATTTAACAAGTATCATTAAACCTTCATTTTCACACACACACTTTAACATATGATTGTGGGTTGCACATTGGATTATTACATTATTTATGTTCTTTTGTTGAAGGTAACAACTAAGGGAAAGAGATAGTATATAATTTGCAAAAAAAAAAAAAAGATAGTATTGATGATAATAAAAACATGGATAAGTTTGGTTTCGTAGCCTCCCTAACCTAAGCAATTAAGCCTGAAGGGGTGTTTTAACACCTAATACCCTAAAGTCCACTGACTTGGGAGCTATTGGCCCAAAGCTTGTTACATGGGTTGAGGAGAAAAGCTTAAGGGAATCAACATTGCACTATCTACGTATCAATATCTGCAACCCGAGTTACTAAGCTTGTAGGGGTGTCTCAACACCTAATGCCCTAAGACCAACTGGTCTGGGAGTCATTAGCCGAAAACTCGTTACATGGGTTAAAGATACATTATGTTTTAAGTTGTATGTGCATAAAATAAAATAAAAAAGAGAAAAAGAAAAAGAAAAAAAGAAAAAATAATCCCAACCCAAGGAAGTTTACCTTAAACATTTGAACATAATATTTTTTTCTTCCACCAAAAGCCCCATCATCTATGTTTTCATATATTGAGCACATAAAAAGAAGGTTTATTAATATCTTGTTTAAGAAATATGAAGCAGGAATATAAATTTAATAAGAATTTGTTTATCTGGATAGATTAATGGAAGTTGAATGATGAATGCATTGGTTTGTGAAACTTGCAAATTGTTTCTCTATTTTAACGTTTTACATTACTAGGGACTAGAAATAAGCTGGTTGGGGGGGTGTGATTAATATTTAAAAGTGCATGTTTATCAAGGTTTTATATCATCATTTTGCACTTGAAGTATCAATAACTCCTTAACTAAAGCATGTTTTATGATAACAAGTTTGATACTATAAGATACCTTAATTTATGGTAAATGTTCATCTTAAATGCAAGCCTATCACATAAATAAAAGGATTGAATGATGAGTTTAAGTATTGAAAGTGAAAGGAGAAAGAGATGGCCAAACTTAGAAAAGAGATGCTGGTGCAGTCCAAACCGGAACATTGCTCGGTAATTGGATCATATCTGGAGCTCTAGATCTCGGATTTAGGTCCATTTTATATGGATGGAAAGGTAAAACATAGGCCTACAACTTTCATTTGGACACCAAGATCTAAGAAGGCCGTTTTCAAGTCCAAATTATAGGAACAACGAAGAAGTCCGAAGTTGTCTTGCAGCCCAGACACTATTTAGTGTTCAGCCCATATCTTGAGTTCTAGAAGTCCAAATGACCTCATCCTTTTTTGTTGGAAAGCTAAGACAATTTCCTAGAACATTCATGAGGATTCTGGGCAAATTATGATGTTAGCAATGACTTCTTGTTCAGACAAGAAGATAAGGATTGTCACCAAGTCAAGATGTGGCCACCCACTCATCAATTAGTCAACAAATCAATAGTTCCAAATTTTGGCCTATAAAAGGAGGCACTTACCATGTATTGAGGCATCTTGGTTTGCAGATCAAGATCATGCTCTTGCTTTCTCTCTTTGTATTGCTTATGTTTTGCTTTCATTAATATCAAGTTTATGCACTTCATTTCCTTTCCTTTACTTAGTTAACTTCTTTCTCATTTATGTTCTTATCTTGTTCATTTATGTTTCTTTCTTTCATTATGTTTAGCTAAGTTAATTATGTCAAGGTGAAAAGGGTACACTAATGGTGTAAGAATAAGTATAATATAAACTTAACATGGACCTTAACGTTGGATACTAACATGTTTTATATTTGTTATCTTGTTCACTTTTAATACTTTGCTTGTTAAATGGTTAATCTAGATTTATGTTGTATAACACTTGGTACAACAAATACTTGGTACTTTCATAGCCCATACTGTATGGTATAACCGACACCTGAGCTATGAAAGGAACTTGATTTGTTGTTAACATAAGTTATAATCATGAATGCCTGCCAACATTTACAAGTATTAGCTTTATTCGAATAAGATAACTAATGTAATCATGTTAACAATTTATAATCTGATTGGAACCTCCTTTATGTGTGATTTCCAATTGAGTAATAAGAGTTTATACTTTACTTGTTTGAAGTACCATTAGTGGATCCTCTAACCTTGACATTTGTTTTATTATTGTTTAATCCTTACATTAATCTTCCAACTCAAAGTTCTCATTAATTTCTTCCTTCTCTTCTTTATTATTACTATTACTATTACTACTACTATTATTATTATTATTATTATTATTATTATTTGTTCATAAACTCAGTATATAGGCTGGAAACCTGTGACCTGATCTTTTAGATCATTCTCAGGTGAAACAACGTCACGTACTGAGTGTTATTTATTATTATTATTATTACTATTATTGTTATTATTGTTGTTGTTGTTGTAGGGGTGACGTTGTTCACCTGAGAATGATAATAATAACAATAATAGTAATAATAATAATAATAATAATAACACTAAAACGATCGGGTCACAGGTTTCCAGCCTATATACTGAGTTTATGAACAAATAATAATAATAATAATAATAATAATAATAGTAATAGTAATAGTAATAATAAAGAGGAGAAGGAAGAAATTAATGAGAACTTTGAGTTGGAAGATTAATGTAAGGATTAAACAATGATAAAAACAAATGCCAAGGTTAGAGGATCCACTAATGGTACTTCAAACAAGTAAAGTATAAACTCTTATTACTCAATTGGAAATCACACATAAAGGAGGTTCCAATCAGATTATAAATTGTTAACATGATTACATTAGTTATCTTATTCGAATAAAGCTAATACTTGTAAATGTTGGCAGGCATTCATGATTATAAACTTATGTTAAACAACAAATCAAGTTCCTTTCATAGCTCAGGTGTCGGTTATACCATACAGTATGGGCTATGAAAGTACCAAGTATTTGTTGTACCAAGTGTTATACAACATAAATCTAGATTAACCATTTAACAAGCAAAGTATTAAAAGTGAACAAGATAACAAATATAAAACATGTTAGTATCCAACGTTAAGGTCCATGTTAAGTTTATATTATACTTATTCTTACACCATTAGTGTACCCTTTTCACCTTGACATAATTAACTTAGCTAAACATAATGAAAGAAAGAAACATAAATGAACAAGATAAGAACATAAATGAGAAAGAAGTTAACTAAGTAAAGGAAAGGAAATGAAGTGCATAAACTTGATATTAATGAAAGCATAACATAAGCGATACAAAGAGAGAAAGCAAGAGCATGATCTTGATCTGCAAACCAAGATGCCTCAATACATGGTAAGTGCCTCCTTTTATAGGCCAAAATTTGGAACTATTGATTTGTTGACTAATTGATGAGTGGGTGGCCACATCTTGACTTGGTGACAATCCTTATCTTCTTGTCTGAACAAGAAGTCATTGCTAACATCATAATTTGCCCAGAATCCTCATGAATGTTCTAGGAAATTGTCTTAGCTTTCCAACAAAAAAGGATGAGGTCATTTGGACTTCTAGAACTCAAGATATGGGCTGAACACTAAATAGTGTCTGGGCTGCAAGACAACTTCGGACTTCTTCGTTGTTCCTATAATTTGGACTTGAAAACGGCCTTCTTAGATCTTGGTGTCCAAATGAAAGTTGTAGGCCTATGTTTTACCTTTCCATCCATATAAAATGGACCTAAATCCGAGATCTAGAGCTCCAGATATGATCCAATTACCGAGCAATGTTCCGGTTTGGACTGCACCAGCATCTCTTTTCTAAGTTTGGCCATCTCTTTCTCCTTTCACTTTCAATACTTAAACTCATCATTCAATCCTTTTATTTATGTGATAGGCTTGCATTTAAGATGAACATTTACCATAAATTAAGGTATCTTATAGTATCAAACTTGTTATCATAAAACATGCTTTAGTTAAGGAGTTATTGATACTTCAAGTGCAAAATGATGATATAAAACCTTGATAAACATGCACTTTTAAGTACTAATCACTAATCATTTGTTCATCCCGGCCATCCATTTAGGACGTGACATGACCAAAAGATTGATGTCTTCTCCTAAGTGCAGGAGTGTCGAAGTAATAAATAACCCGGTAAGACTGGGGTCGAACCACAGGGAGGTTAATTGTATAAATTATAGACAACAATAAAACAATAACAACAACAACAACAACAACAACAATAAAGAAGAAGAAGAAGAATAAGAAGTTGATGAGAACTTTGAGATGAAAGATTAATGTAAGGATTAAACAATGATAAAAACAAATGTCAAGGTTAAAGGATCCACTAATGGTATTTCAAACAAGTATGGTATAAACTCTTATTATACAATTGGAAACCACACACAAAGAAGGTTCCAATCGGAAGATTTGTCATTAATAGCTCATTATAAATTATTAACATGATCATATTAATTATCTTATTTAAGTAACACCCAACTTTTAAATATTGTCAAGAATTCATGATGCTAACTTATGTTAACAACAAATCAAGTTCCTTTCATAGCATAGGTGTAGGTTATACCATATGGTTGTGCTATGAGAATGCTAAGCATTTGTTGTACCAAGTGTTATACAACACAAATCTAGATTAATCATTTAACAAGCAAGGTATTAAGAATTAGTAAGATAAAAAGATAAGACATGTTAATATAAAACATTAAGGTCCATGTTGAGTTTACACTATATTTATTTTTACACCATTAATGTAACCTTTTCACCTTGACATAATAAACTTAGCTAAACATAATAAAGAAGAGAAACATAAATAAACAAAATAAAAACATAAATAAGATACAAGTTAACTAAGTAAAGGAAAGGAAATGAAAAGCATAAACAAGATATTAATGAAAGCAAAACTTAAGAATTATAAAAAATATAAAGAGAGAGAGCAAGAGCAAGTTCTTGATCTGAACAACCAAGCTCCTAAATGTATGGAAAATGCCTCCTTTTATAGGCCAAAATTTGGAACTATTGATTTGATGACTAATTGTTGAGTGGGTGACCAACTCTTGACTTGGTGAAAATCCTTATCTTCTTGTCTGAACAAAATGTAATTGCTACCATTAGAACTGGAACCAACTGTACCATGAAAGTTATAGGAAATTGTCTTATCTTTCCAAAAAAAAAAAATTGAGGTCATTTGGACTTTTAGAACTCGAGATATGGGCTAAACACTAAACAGTGTCTGGGCTACAGGACAGATTCGAACTTCTCCGTTATTGCTATAATTTGGACTTCAAAATGGCCTTTTTAAATCTTGGACTCCACATGAAAGTTGTAGACCTATGTCTTACCTTTCCATTCATATAAAGCAAACCTAAATCCGAGATCTAGAGCTCCATATATGACCCAAATTACCGAACAGTGTTCTAGTTTAGACTACATCAACATCTCTTTTCTAAGTTTGGCCCTCTCTTTATCCTTTCAATTTTAGTACTTAAACTCATCAATCAATCATTTTATTTATGTGATAGGCCAGCATTTAAGATGAACATTTACCATAAATTAAAGGCATCTTATATTATTAGATATGTTATTATAAAATATGCTTTAGTTAAGGAGTTATTGATACTTCAAGTGCAAAATGATGATATAACACCTTGATAAAAATGCACTTTTAAGTACTAATCACACCCCGAACCAGCTTAGTACTAGTCCCTAGTAATTTGCAAATTTCACAAAGCAAGGCATTCATCAATCAACTTCCATTAATCTATCCAGATAAATAAACTCTCATTAAATTCATATATCTGCTCAATAAATCTTAAACAAGATATTAATAAACTTTTTTTTGTGCTCAATATATCAACACATATTTATGGGTTTTACTTGGAAGAAAAACAAAATTTTTGTTCTAATGCTTAATGTTAACTTCCTTTGGTTAGGATTATTATCTTTTTTTTTTTTTTTTTTTTAAATATATATACATATAACTTAAAACACTTCTATATTTGATGAATGTATGGTTTGAGTAGAAATGAAGGGAAGGAAGATAAGAATTTATAGATGAGAAATTGAAAATGCAATCCTACCACCTATATGTTGGCCAACTATAGTCTCACTCATTCTCTCTCTCTCTCTCTCTCTCTCTCTCTCTCTCTCTCTCTCTCTATTTATTTTGAAAAAGCATGTGTATGTACAGGTAGTTGTGATTGTGTCTCACATCTTCCCTTGGTTTTATGTATAAGAATGGCTTAAACGCCTTTTATGGGTCGGGGATAGGCTTCTCATCTAGTTTTTTTTTAAAACTAGCAAACATGGTCTTTTTTAGTCAAATTCCCAAGACTATGTCTATCATGTTTTTTATGGAATTGTGGCCATAAATCATGAATTGCATGATGCACATCTCCATTAGGGTACGTCTCAAGAGTCAATAGAAGATTATCTAAGGACTCCTTACTCAGGCCATCCTTAATTAATTGTATTTTATCTTCACGGTTTACAGATATCATTCCTAAAGAACGACATGTTGCATTACAAGTCCATCTGGCACATCTGTGATAGACTTTGAGTCGTTTTGCACGACGTTTCTTTGCAAAAGTGCTTTTACCTGTTCCAAACATGTATGAAATGAAAAAAATTGGAGGACTCACCTGATAATCAGACCTTTGCTTCAATCAGGCAGCGAATATCTTCAGGAATTTCATGGTTCATTAACAACCTCAATCTTGCACATCTAGCATGATAAATTTTTGTAATTGCATTCTGAGGTAGAGTGGGAAAATACTTTTTCAATTTTTCAAGAGTAGTGTCCATTTTCAAATGAGAATTGGAGGAGAGATTCAAATAAAGGTGAAAGAGTAAAGAATTGCACAAATATATAAACAGATATCAGTTATCATAGGAAACTAAAAGAATTGACTTAAGAATCACGGAGTACCGTTATTTGCCATTTGACCGGGGTGAAAGGGACTAACAAAACAAAAGTCACACAAAAAAGAAACATAAAAACAATGTGAGAAAAAGAATCAATATTTATATACACGATCACCCAATTCAATAGAGTCATGTTCAACTGAAAAATTATCAAATTAAACTTTCAAACGATGTCCATTTACCTTGAAAACATTGTCATTCTTTGGATTCTCAATATCATAGGCTCCACATGGATACATGACACGACCAAAAGATTGATGTCTTCTCCCAAGTGTAAGAGTGTTGAAGTAAAAAATAACCCGGCAAGATTGGGATCGAACCATAAGGAGGTTAATTGTATAAATTATAGACAACAATAATACAACAACAACAACAACAACAACAATAATAATAGTAATAGTAGTAGTAGTAGTAGTAGTAGTAGTAGTAGTAGTAGTAGTAATAAAGAAGAAGAAGATGATGAGAACTTTGAGGTGGAAGATTAATGCAAGGATTAAACAATTATAAAAACAAATGTCATGGTTAGAGGATCCACTAATGATATTTCAAACAAGTATAGTATAAACTCTTATTAGTCAACTGGAAACCACACACAAAGGAGGTTCCAATAGGATGATTTGTCATTAATAGCTCATTATAAAATGTTAACATGATCATATTACTTATCTTATTTACGTAACACTAAATTTTTAAATATTGTCAGGAATTCATGATGCTAACTTATGTTAGCAACAAATCAAGTTCCTTTCATAGCACAGGTCTAGGTAATACCATACGGTTGAGCTATGAGAGTGCTAAGCATTTGTTGTACCAAGTGTTATACAACACAAATCTAGATTAACCATTTAACAAGCAAGGTATTAAGAATTAGTAAGATAAAAAGATAAGACATGTTAATATTAAACATTAAGGTCCAAGTTGAATTTACACCATACTTATTCTTACACCATTAGTGTAACCTTTTCACATTGACATAATAAACTTAACTAAACATAATGAAGAAGAGAAACATAAATAAACAAAATAAGAACATAAATAAGATACAAGTTAACTAAGTAAAGGAAAGGAAATGAAAAACATAAACAAGTTATTAATAAAAGCAAAACTTAAGAATTACAAAACAATATAAAGAGAGAGATCAAGAGAAAATTCTTGATCTAAACAACCAAGCCCCTAAATGTATGGCAAATGCCTCCTTTTATAGGCCAAAATTTGGAACTATTGATTGATGACTAATTGTTGAGTGGGTGGCCAACTCTTGACTTGGTGAAAATCCTTATATTCTCTTCTGAATAAAACATCATTGCTAGCATCAGAATTGGAATCACGTGTACGCATGAAAGTTCTAGGAAATTGTCTTATCTTTTCAGGAAAAAATTATGGTCATTTGAACTTCTAGAACTCGAGATATGGGCTAAACACTAAACAGTGTCTGGGTTGTAGGACAAATTTAGACTTCTCCGTTATTGCTATAATTTGGACTTGAAAATGGCCTTTTTAAATCATGGACTCCACATGCAAGTTGTAGGCCTATGTCTTACCGAATCTGTCCAAAACATTGAGGTCATTTGGACATCTAAAACTCGAGATATGACCCAATTACCGAACAGTGTTCCACTTTGGACTGCACCAATATCTCTTTTCTAAGTTTGGCCCTCTCTTTGTCCTTTCAATTTAAATACTTAAACTCATCAATCAATCCTTTCATTTATGTGATAGGCCTGCATTTAAGATGAACATTTACCATAAATTAAAGGTATCTTATATTATTAGGTATGTTATTATAAAACATGCTTTAGTTAAGGAGTTATTGATACTTCAAGTGCAAAATGACGATATAAAACCTTGATCAAATGCAATTTTAAGTACTAATCACAACCCCCAACCAGCTTATTACTAGTCCTTAGTAATCAAAGTGTTAAAATAGAAAAATAATTTGCAAATTCCACAAAGCAAGGCATTCATCATTCAATTTCCATTAATCTATCCAAATAAACAAACTCTCTTTAAATTCATATATCTGCTCAATACCTCTTAAACAAGATATTAATAAACCTTTCTTTTGTGCTCAAATTATCAATATATAGTTATGGGGCTTTACTTGGAAGAAAACAAAAATTTTGTTCTAATGTTTAATGTTAAATTTCTTAGATTAAGATTATTATCTTCTTTTTTATATATAATATATACATATAACTTAAAACAAAATGCATCTTTAACCCATGTAACGAGCTTTCGGCTAATGACTCCCAGACCAGTTGGTCTTAGGGCATTAGGTGTTGAGACACCCCTATGAGCTTAGTAACTCGGCTTGCAGATACTGATACGTAGATAATGCAATGTTTGATTCCCTTAAGCTTTTCTCCTTATCCCATGTAACAAGCGTTGGGCCAATAGCTCCCAAGTCAGTTGACTTTAGGGTATTAAGTGTTAAAACACCCTTGTGGGCTTAATTGCTTAGGTTAGGGAGGCTTTGAAACCAAACTTATCTACATTTTCATTATTATTATTATTTTTGCAAATTATATACTATCCTTTTCCCTTAGTTGTTACCTTTTAACAAAAGAGCATAAATAATGTAATAATCCAATGTGCAACCCACAATCATATGTTAAAGTGTGTGTGTGTGAAAATGAAGATTTAAGAATACTTGTTAAATGAGCATATGAGCAGAATCAAGTGATAACAATACGAGAGTTTGTAAACCTGAATATTTCAAGAAGTATTTTGATAGACCTTGTTAAGAATGTTTAGTAAGATACGTCTCAAGAGTTACTTTAACAAAAGAACTCCTTTTACTATGCCATCATAGTAACAACAGTTTTGCAAATATTTTATGAAGAAAACACTGTTAGTTTTTTTTTTTTTTTAAATATATCAACTATTACCCTTTCCCCCCAACCAAAATGAGACATTGTCCTCACTGTCTTAAGGTAGAAAGATACAGTATCGAAGATATCACCTGAAATAGTGAACACTGACAAACCTGAAACACACTTAAACAAATATAAGAAACAATAAAACACAATAATAAAACCAAAAGACACAAAGTTTTTACAAACGAAGGCTCAAATCCAATCTAATCTTTTTACGGCTTTCCTTAGTTGGAGGACTCACCTGATAATCGAACCTTTGCTTCAATCAGCCAACAATATCTTCAAGAGTTCCATGATTCATTAACAACCTCAATCTTGCACATTTAGCATGGTAAATTTTTGTAATCGCATTCTAAGGCAGAGCGGGAAAATATTTTTTCAATTTTTCAAGAGTGGTGTTCATTTTCAAATGAGAATTGGAGGAGAGATTTAAAGAAAGGAGAAATAGCAAAGAATTGCCCAAATATATACATAGATATCAGTTATCATGGGAAAATAAAAGAATCGACTTAAGAGTCACGAAGTACCATTATCCGCCATTTGACCGGGGTGAGAGACTAGCAAAACAAAAGTCACACAAAAACAATGTGAGAAAAAGAATCAATCTTTATATATAGGATCACCCAATTCAATAGTCATTTTCAACTGAAAAATTATCAAAATAAACTTTCAAACGATGGCCATTTACCTTGAAAACATTACCATTCTTTGGATTTTCAATATCACAGGCCCCATACGAATACACATGTTTCACAATAAAAAGACCGCTCCATCTTGATCTTAATTTTTCAGGAAATAAATGGAGTCGATAATTATAAAGCAAGACTTTTTGACCAACATTAAATGTTTTTCTCAGTATTTTCTTGTCATGAAACTCTTTGATTCTTGCTTTATGAATTCTTGAATTGTCATATGCATCATTTCTTATTTCCTCAAGCTCATTTATTTGCAATTTTCGCTGCTGACTATCATCATCAATGTTTGAATTGAAAGCTTTAATAACCTAATAAGTTTTATGTTCAATTTTCACGGCAAGTGACAAGGTTTTCTATAGACTAGTCTATAAGGTGACATACCTAATGATGTTTTATGAGCAGTTTAATAAGCCCAAAGTGAATCATTAAGTCTTAAAGACCAGTCTTTTCGATTAGGGTTCACTGTTTTCTCCAAGATCTGTTTGATCTTCCTATTAGCAAGTTCTACCTGTCCACCTGTTTTAGGGTGAAAGGGGTGGCAATTTTGTGTGTGATTTCATATTTCTTCATTAAAGACTCAAATGGCTTGTTGCAAAAATGTGTTCCACCATCACTTATCATGACTTGAGAGATTCTAAGTCAACTTAAAATGTTTTCTTTCAAAAACTTTATCACTATTTTGTGATCATTGTTTCAACTTGGAATTGCCTCTATCCATTTTGAAGCATAATCTACTGTGACTAATATGTACAAGAAACAAATGATGGACGAAATGGACCCATGAATCTATACCCCAATAGTCAAAGATCTCATTGACAAGAATAGGATTTAAAGGCATCATGTGACATTTTGAAATAGATCCCAACTTTTGACAATTTTCACAAGTCTTGCAGAATGCATGTGAGTCCTTGAACATGGTGGGCCAGTAAAATCCACTTTGTAAGATTTTTGCAGTTGTCTTTCTTGATGAGAAATGACCCCTGCATGCCTAAGAATGACAAAATTTAATGACGCTACTTACCTCATTGTTAGGGATGCATCTTTGAAATATTTGATCAAGACAATACCTGAATAAATAAGGGTCATCCCAATAAAAGTTCTTCACTTCGTTCAAGAACTTTCTTTTGTCTTGGGTACTCCAATGAGCTGGCAATTGTCTTGAAACAAGAAAATTAACAATATTAGCAAACCAAGACATTGTAGAGACAGAAAATAAAGATTCATCAGGAAAGTAGTCATCGATTAGTGATGTCAGATCTCGAATCGGTTGTCAATCTTGACAAATGATCTGCTACAACATTTTCGGTGCCTTTCTTATTTTTAATTGTGATATCAAATTCTTGAAGTAATAGAATCCATCGCACCAATCTAGCCTTAGAATCTTTTTTCGAAAGAAGATATTTCAAAGCTGCATGATCACTAAAAATGACAACAGGTGAGCCAACAAGATAAGATTTGAACTTGTCACATGTAAATACTACTGGAAGTAATTCCTTTTTAGTGGTAGTGTAATTCATTTGAACACTATTTAAAGTTTTACTTGGATAGTAAATTACATAGGGTTTCTTATCTTTTCTTTGTCCTAAGACAGCAACCACGACATAATCACTAGCGTCACACATTATTTCAAAAAGTAGTGACCAATCAGGAGGTTGAATGACAGGAGCAGAAGTAAGCAAGCTTTTAAGTTCAACAAAGGCTTTTTCACATTGTTCAGTCCATTCAAAAACATTTTCCTTTGTTAGAAGGTTACACAATGGTTTAGATATTACACTAAAATCTTTGATGAACCTTTTGTAAAAACTAGCATGTCCTAAGAATGATCTAACACCTTTAATAGATTTTGGTGTTGGTGAGTTGGCAATTAACTCGATTTTAGATTTGTCAACTTCAATTCCTTTCGATGAAACAATGTGACCAAGTTCAATGTCATTTTACTTGGTGCTTCATAAGTACATGTGGTGTCCCAATTTTGAGCATTTTCAGCTAGCAAGTCTAGGTACTCCATTGCTTCATTAGGATCTTTATCTTCAAAAGTTCCATTGCACATCAATTCAACCATTTGCTTATCTTTAGGTGTTAACCCTTCATAAAGTTGTGAAACCAATCTCCATATTTTAAAACCATGATGAGGGCAAGTATTAAGCAATTCTCGATACCTATCCTAACATTGGTAAAATGTTTCACCCGGTTTTTGAGTGAAAGTGGTGATTTGTCTTTTGAAAGAGTTGGTTCTGTGAGATGGAAAAAATTTCTTTAAAAATTGTTGTTACACTTCATCCCAAGCACGAATGGATCCTGACCTAAGATTTTATAGCCATGTTTTAGCTTTATCTTTTAATGAAAAAGGAAACAGCTTTAATCTAATGGTATTCATGCTACAATTTAAGTCATTATAGGTGTTACAAACTTCTTCAAATTCTCTCAAATGCAAGTATGGATTTTCTAGATCTAAACTATGAAAAAAAGGTAAAAGTTGAATAATGTCTGGCTTAAAATTAAAATTTGATGCATCGGGAGGAAAAACTATGCATGAGGGTGCACTTGTTCTTGTGGGATTCATGTGGTCTCTAAGTGTCTTAACATGGTTATTCTCATTATGAAGTGACTGGTTATCTTCTTCAGTCGTATTTTCTGAAAATGATGAGGATACCCTATAAAGTCTACCACTTAATGTACGTGACCAGACACTCATGCACGTGTAGAAAGAGAATAAAAGGAAGAAGAAAACAAAACAAAACGAAACAAAACAAAAAAAAAGTTAGATACAAGAAAAGTGAAAAGCGAAAATAAAATAAATACTATAATTTGTACAAGAATTTACCTCCCCGGCAACGGCGCCAAAAACTTGACACGACCAAAAGATTGATGTCTTCTCCCAACTGTAAGAGTGTCGAAGTAATAAATAACCCGGCAAGACCGGGGTCGAACCACAAGGAGGTTAATTGTATAAATTATAGACAACAATAATACAACAACAACAACAACAACAACAACAACAACAATAATAAAGAAGAAGAAGAAGAAGTTGATGAGAACTTTGAGATGAAAGATTAATGTAAAGATTAAACAATAATAAAAATAAATGTCAAGGTTAGAGGATCCATTAATGTTATTTCAAACAAGTATAGTATAAACTCTTATTATTCAACTGGATACCACACACAAAGGAGGTTCCAATCAAATGATTTATCATTAATAGCTTATTATAAATTATTAACATGATCATATTAATTATCTTATTTAAGTAACACCAAACTTTTAAATATTCTGAGGAATTCATGATGCTAACTTATATTAACAACAAATCAAGTTCCTTTTATAGCACAAGTGTAGGTAATACCATACGGTTGGGCTATGAGAGTGCCAAGCATTTGTTGTACCAAGTGTTATACAACACAAATCTAGATTAACCATTTAACAAGCAAAGTATTAAGAATTAGTAAGATAAAAGGATAAGACATGTTAATATTAAACATTAAGGTCCATGTTGAGTTTACACCATACTTACACCATTAGTGTAACCGAAAACCTTGACATAATAAACTTAGCTAAACATAATGAAGAAGAGAAACATAAATAAACAAAATAAGAACATAAATAAGATACAAGTTAACTAAGTAAAGGGAAGGAAATGAAAAGCATAAACAAGATATTAATGAAAGCAAAACTTAAGAATTACAAAAACAAAAAAATATAAAGAAAGAAACAAAGAGCATGATCTTGATCTGAACAACCAAGCCTCTAAATGCATGGCAAATGCCTCTTTTTATAGGCCAAAATTTGAAACTATTGATTTGATGACTAATTGTTGAGTGGGTGGCCAACTCTTGACTTGGTGAAAATCCTGATCTTCTTCTTTGAATAAAACGTCATTGCTAGCATCAGAACTGGAACCACCTAAACTTATAAAGGTTATAGGAAATTGTCTTAGCTTTCTAGGAAAAAAAATTGAGGTCATTTGGACTTCTAGAACTCGAGATATGGGTGAACACTGAACAGTGCCTGAGTTGCAGGACATATTCGGATTTGGAAACGGCCTTCTTAGATCTTGGCCTCCACATAAAAGTTGTAGACCTATGTCTTACTGAATCTGTGTAAACATTTGAGATCATTTGGACATCTAGAACTCGAGATATGACCCAATTACCTAACAGTGTTCCAGTTTGGACTACACCAACATCTCTTTTCTAAGTTTGACCCTCTCTTTGTCTTTTCAATTCCAATACTTGAACTCATCAATCAATTTTTTCATTTATGCGATAGGCCTGCATTTAAGATGAACATTTACCATAAATTAAAGGTATCTTATATTATTAGGTATGTTATTATAAAACATGATTTAGTTAAGGAGTTATTGATATTTCAAGTGCAAAATGATGATATAAAACCTTGATAAAAATGCACTTTTAAGTACTAATCAGTAAAGTTATTGAAAAACCCACTCTTGAACCTTATGAGAAAGATGATGAGTTAATCTTCAAGGGTAAGGAAGGGGTTGAATCTGAACATTGCAAAGAAAAAGTTGATTCCTCGCTGGCACTTCCATTTCCTCATGCCATGACCAAACAAAGGAAAGTCAATCACAACTCTGAAATCTTTGAAACTTTCAAACATGTAAGGATCAATATACCTTTGTTAGATGCTATCAAACAAGTACCTTCTTATGCTAAATTTTTGAAAGATTTGTGTATTGTGAAGAGAAAACTGAATGTGAAAAAGAAAGTCTTTTTAGCCAAACAAGTAAGTGCCATTCTTTAGAACAATAATGCTTTGAAATATAAAGACCCTGGTTGTCCTACAATTTCTTTTTTTATTAGAGAACATAAAATTGAAAGAGCTTTACTTGATCTTAGAGCTAGTGTGAATTTACTTCTATATTTAGTCTTTGAGAGTCTCAATCTAGGTGAGTTAAAACCAACTTTTGTAACTCTTTTACTTGCTGATAGATCTGTAAAAGTGCCTAGAGGAATAGTTGAAGATGTGTTAGTACAAGTTGATAAATTCATTTATCCTATGGATTTTATTGTCTTGGATACACAACTTGTTGAAGCATGTAATTTAATTCATGTTATTTTAGGACACCCATTTCTTGCAACTTCTAATGCATTGATTAATTGTAGGAATGGACTGATGAAGTTGTCATTTAGAAACATGACATTGGAGATGAATACTTTCAACATTTGCAAGCAACCTGAAGATAATAATGATTTACAGGAAATGGATTTTATTGAAAAATTAGTTCATGATCAATTTGAAACTATATTAAGTGAAATTAAGTTTAATGAATCTGAGGATTTGCAAATGGTTTATTTTCAGGAAGAATCAAAGGCAAGTAATTGGAGACCACAAATTGAAGAATTGCCATCACGATCAATTGAGTCTATACCTTCAAGTGTTCAACTACAAAAACCTGATTTGAAGTCATTACCATTCAATCTCAAATACTCATTTTTGGGAGAAAATGAAACTTTTTCAGTAATAATTTCTTCCAAATTTAATGCACATCCAGAAGGTAAGTTATTACAAACTTTAAAAATGCACAAAAATGCATTAGGATGGACCATAGCTGACATAAAAGGAATTAGTCCATTGATTAGCACACACGGGATTTATTTAGAGAAAAATACTAAACCTTCTAGAGAAATGCAACAAAGGCTTAATCCTATGAAAAAAGTAGTGAGGAATGAAGTCATTAAGCTTCTAGATAATATAATCATTTATCATATTTCTAATAGCAAATGGGTAAGTCTTACCCAAGTTGTACCCAAGAAGTCTGGAGTCATTGTGATAACAAATGAGAAAAATGAGTTAATTCCAACTAGGATTATTACTGGTTGGCGCATGTGCATTGACTATAGGAAACTTAATTCAATGGCTAGAAAAGGTCATTTCCCTTTACCTTTCATGGATCAAATCTTAGAAAGAGTCACAAGTCATGAATTTTATTGTTTCCTAGATGGCTATTCAAGTTAAAATCAAATTGAAATTGCATTGGAAGATCAAGAAAAAACTACTTTCACATGTCTATTAGGTACTTTTGCATATCGAAGGATGCCTTTTGGATCATGTAATGCACCAGCCATGTTTCAAAGATGCATGCTTAGCATATTCGGTGATATGGTTGAACATTTTCTTGAAATTTTTATGGATGATTTTTCTATTTTTGGCGATTCATTTTATGATTGTTTGACTTAGAAAAGGTTTTGAACAGGTGTGAAAAGAAGAATTTTGTGCTGAATTGGGAAAAATGTCATTTTATGGTAACAAACGACATTGTACTTGGTCACATTGTTTCATCGAAAGGAATTGAGGTTAACAAATCTAAAATCGAGTTGATTGCCAACTTGCCAACACCAAAATGTATTAAAGATGTTAGATCATTCTTAGGACATGCTGGTTTTTATAGAAGGTTCATCAAAGATTTTAGTGTCATATCTAAGCCATTGTGTAACCTTTTAACAAAGAAAAATATTTTTGAATGGACTGAACAATGTGAAAAACCCTTTGTTAAACTTAAAAGCTTGCTTACTTCTGCTCCTGTCATTCAACCTCCTGATTGGTCACTACTTTTTGAAATAATGTGTGATGCTAGTGATTATGCCGTGGTTGCTGTCTTAGTGATCATGCAGCTTTAAAATATCTTTTTTCAAAAAAAGGATTCTAAGGCTAGATTGGTACGATGGATTTTATTACTTCAAGAATGTGATATCACAATCAAAGACAAGAAAGGCACCAAAAATTTTATCGTAGATCATTTGTGAAGATTGACAACAGATTCGAGATTTGACATCACACCAATCGATGATTACTTTCCTAATGAATCTTTATTTTCTATCTTTACAATGCTTTGGTTTGCTAATATTGTTAATTTTCTTGTTTTAGGACATTTACCAGCTCATTGGAGTACCCCAAGACAAAATAAAGTTCTTGAACGAAGTGAAGAACTTTTATTGGGATGACCCTTATTTATTCAAATATTGTCCTGATCAAATATTTTGAAGATGCATTCCTGACAATGAGGTAAGTAGTGTCATTAAATTTTGTCATTTTGAGGCATGTGGGGGTCATTTCTCATCAAGAAAGACAACTGCAAAAATTTTAAAGTGGATTTTACTAGCCCACCATGTTTAAGGACTCCCATGCATTCTGCAAGACTTGTGAAAATTATCAAAAGGTGGAATTTATTTCAAAACATAGAGAGTCTTTAGATAATCTTTTATTGACTCTTAAGTCTCATCATAGTGGAGATATACATCATGTAATTCATGATTTATGACCCATTTTCATTAAAAACATGATCATCATAGTCTTGGGAATCTAACTAAAAAAGACCTTGTTTGTCAGTTTTTAAGAAAACTGGATGGGAAGCCTATCCATGACCCTTAGAGGGCGTTTTAGTTGTTCTTGGATGTAAAACCAAGGAAAGATGTGAGCCACAATCACAACTACTTGTACATGCACATGTTTTCACAAAATAAATTTGTCAACTATGGAAAACCATAAAAAGCTTAGATTGGATTTAAGCCTTCGTTTGTGAAACCTTGTGTCTTTTGATTTTATTTATAGCATATTATTTTGTTTTGTTATTTCTTATATTTGTTTAAGTGTGTTTCAGGTTTGTCAGTGTTCGTTGTTTTAGGTGATGTCTTCTATACTCTATCTTTCTACCTTAGGACATTGAGGACAATGTCTTGTTTTGGTTGGGGGGAAAAGGTAATAGTTGATATTAAAAAAAATAATAATTTAACTAATTGTGTTTTCTATTTGCAAAACTATTGTTACTAGGATGGCAGAGTCAACGAGTTCTTTTGTTAAAGTGACTCTTGAGACACATCTTAGTAAACAATCTTAACAAGGTCTATCAGAATACTTATTGAAATATTCAGGTTTCTAAACTCTCGCATTATTATCAATTGATTTTGCTCATATACTCATTTAACAAGTATTCTTAAACCTTTATTTTCACCCACACACTTTAACATATGATTATGGGTCGCACATTGGATTATTACATTATTTATGTTCTTTTGTTAAAGGTAACAACTAAGGGAAAGAGATAGTACATAATTTGCAAAAATAAATAAATAAATAAAAATAAAAATAATTGATGATAATAAAAACGTAGATAAATTTGGTTTCGTAGTCTCCCTAACCTAAGCAATTAAGCTCGAAGGGGTGTTTTAACACCTAATACCATAAAGTCAACTGACCTGGGAGCTATTGACCCAGTGCTTGTTACATGGGTTAAGGAGAAAAGCTTAAGGGAATCAAACATTGTACCATTTACGTATCAGTATCTACAACCCGGGTTACTAAGCTCGTAGGGGTGTCTCAACACCTAATGTAACATCCCCCATTCCGGGATAAAACAACAATAATCTCATGTCAACCGAAAAATAGTGTAGTAAATGTTATATATATATATATATATATATTCATGGTTTTCGTATTAAAATCTACTAAAATTTTTGACGGAGTCCACCCTATACAGAAAGGTCATATTAAAATCTATTGAAAATTTCGATGGAGTCCCCCCTATACAGAAAGGTCCCAAGTTATCGACATGTAATCTATTTACACTTTCAATAACTCACATCTCATAACTTAATTCTGACCCAATCATCCTGGGTTTTCAATTTCCATAAATAATCTCACAACTATCAACCACAATGTTTATGATATATACATTATATAACAAAATATCATTAAGGATGGATATACAAGAAAACATAAATACATAGTCATGAAATACGGTTATATGAACTACTTCATTCAATCAAGTTTAAACATTAATTATACAAATTAAGTTATACCAACATTTTTATGTTTAGAAAATACAAGGGTATACCCCTCTGTAACCTAAATTACAAGAAGGGAACATAATCTAAGATCTACTCCTATCGTGCATGAGATGATCATGAAAAAAAATACATATTATTGAAAGGTGAATATCACATAATTATAACAACACGAATATCTAACAATTTTAACAGAGTAACATACATTCATATTTTGTTCACTTCTCCCTTCTGGTTTACATTAGAATCTCTTCCTTATTCAACTATTAATAATCGTTCCCTCTTCCACTATAAACCTCAATTCCAGACTTTATAAGATCAAACATGATTATTTTTGTTTAACACATTACCGATACCAATTTCACTGGTATCATCATCATCACCCCGTAGGAGTTTATGCAAGGTGATCCCCTTACCCGGGATTATAACATACATTAAATGTATGCTAGCCAATTCATGGTGATCCCTTTACCTAGGATCCTAACATACACTAAATGTATACTAGCCAAAACATGGTATCCTCTTACCCGGGATCCTAACATACACTAAATGTATGTTTAGCCCAAACATGGCGATCCCCTTACCCGAGATCCTAACATATAATAACTGTATGATAGTTTATGCCTCAAATTACACTTCTCATTTTTCCGTTGTCAGTGATAATTTCATCACTTAGCAATTCACACAACAACCTTTCCCCTTGAATACATATATATTCAGTAATATATATTAATCATGGAATTTAACTAGAAGGTATAAGTGCGATTCACCTACTTGCAATAGAAGCTCTACTTGTGTTCCCCTGCAGCTACTGTTGCACCACGTTTGTGGTCCCTCCTGCAAATCACAGGTTCAATCTCATAATGTTTCCTCACTTAAGGATATGTTTTATAATAACCATATCAACAACCAATAAGTCTTTCTTTTAGTCATTTCTTAATATTTTATGTTTTTCTCATTTCACTTATTACTATTGTTGTTCTTTGCCCAACCCAGTTATCATTCCTTTCTTTATATTTGAATTGTTTCTGTTTAAATCCTGAATTGTCATTGTCTAGACATTGAACTGTTACTTTCTGACCTCTCCTTAGATTTTTAACTATATCTGAAGTTATAGAACTCCGATTCGAGCGAGATTAGTCTCGTTTGAAAGCGAAGACATGAGTTTACAAGTTCTCTGGGAAAGAAGAACCTAGTTCTGCCTCTAAGACAATCACAATTTCTTATCAATAAACATTTGGACTGTTATTGTCTTGTTTTTAAATTGTTACTGTCTGACCTCTCCTTAGATTTGTAACTATATCTGGAGTTTTAAAACTTTGATTCAAGCGAGATTAGTCTCGCTAGAAAGCTAAGACATGAGGCTACAAGTTTTTTAGGGAAAAAAAAAACCTAGTTCTACCTCAAAGATAGTCAAAATTGCTCATCATTTGGACTGTTACTGTCTGACCTCTCCTCAGATTTTTAACTATATCTGGAGTTATAGAACTCCAATTCAAGCAAGATTAGTCTTGTTGGAAAGCTAAGACATGAGACTACAAGTTCTCTAAGGAAAGAAGAACCCAGTTCTACCTCCAAGACAGTCAAAATTGCTCATCAATAATCATTTGAACTGTTACTATCTAACCTCTCCTTAGATTTTTAACTATATTTGGAGTTATAGAACTCCGATTCAAGCGAGATCAGTCTTGCTGGAAGCTAAGACATGAGACTACAAGTTCTCTAGGGAAATAAAAACCTAGTTCTACCTCTAAGATAGTCAAAATTGCTTATCATTTGGATTGTTACTGTCTCATTTTTTGAACTGTTATTGTCTGACCTCTCCTCAGATTTTTAACTATATCTGGAGTTATAGAACTCTAATTCAAGCAAGATTAGTCTTGATTGAAAGTTAAGACATGAGGCTACATGTTCTATGAGGAAAGAAAAAACCATTTCTGCCTCTAAGACAGTCAAAATTGCTCATCAATAATCATTTGAACTGTTATTGTCTCGTTTTTTGAACTGTTACTATCTGACCTCTCCTTAGATTTTAACTATATTTGGAGTTATAGAAATCAAATCTATAATTTAACATCCAGGCATCAATTTGTACTCGACTTTAAAACGACTTATAATACCATGTTTAGAATACCTTACCCGGTACGAATCAAGGTCTCGATCCCTCCTTTTCTTTCTAATGACAGGCGACCCTCCCCTCTTCTCTTTTAGTTCAATTTTTTTTCTTGTTAATCCCTTGCCCTTCAGTGTTTATTCTACCTATAACCCTTAATCTTGGATGGGTTCTTAAAGTTTTGGTGTTTCTCTCTTGATCTGTAAAAATGGATACAAAAACTTCCCATTTTCTTTCTTCACGATAGTTTCAGATTTGTTTTTTTTTTTTGTAAGAAGAGGAGTATCTATACTCTATAATTATTCTTATTTGCATTTAAGCCCCATTTTCTTTAAGTGTATTTGTTTTGCCCCAACTTCTTTTTAGTTTAGTTTATTTTCTTTAATTTAATCCATCCTTGATTTTCTTGGGATTTACACCTAATTCCCTAAGACCAATTGGTCTGGGAGTCATTAGCCGAAAGCTCGTTACATGGGTTAAAGATGCATTGTGTTTTAAGTTATATATAAAAAAAGATAAAAAAAAAAAAGATAATAATCCCAACTTAAGAAAGTTAACCTTAAAAAAATATTAGAACATAATATTGTTTTCTTCCAATAAAAGCCCAATCATCTATGTTTTCATACATTAAGCACATAAAAAGAAGGTTTATTAATATCTTGTTCAACATTATAAAGCAGATATATAAAGTTAATGAGAGTTTGTTTATGTGGATAGATTAATAGAAGTTGAATGATGAATGCCTTGCTTTGTGTAACTTGCAAACTATTTTTCTATTTTAACGCTTTGATTACTAAGGACTAGTAATAAGCTGATTGGGGGGGTGTGATTAGTATTTAAAAATGCATTTTTATCAAGGTTTTATATCGTCATTTTGCACTTGAAGTATCAATAACTCCTTAATTAGAACATGTTTTATAATAACAAGTCTGATAATATAAGATAACTTTAATTTATGGTAAATGCTCATTTTAAATGCAGGCATATCTCATAATTCAAATGATTGATTGATGTGATTAACTATTGAAAGTCAAAGGACAAAGAAAAGGCTAAGCTTAGAAAAGAGATGCTGATTCAATTCAAATTGGAACACTGTTAAGTCATTAGGTCATATCTGGAGCTGTAAATATTGGATTTTAGTTTGGTTTATATGGATAGAAAGCTAAGAAATAGGCCTACAATGTTCATGAATAGTGGAAGACCCAAATTTGCCATTTACAAATTCAAAGCTTGGCCACAAAAGAGAAGTCAGAATCTATCTTACAATTTAAGCCCAAACACTACTCAGAATTTTACCTGCATTTGGAGTTTTAGAAGGCAAAATAACGTCAAATTTGCTGGGTGGAAAGATAAGACAATTTTCAACAATTTTCATGAAGATGACCTGCTCTAATTTTGATGTTAGCAATGACATTTCATTCAGACAAAAGCTTGAGGGCTGTCCACCACGTCCACCAGAAGCACGACTCAGTATTTTAGACATATCTCGAGCTTTATTGATCCAAATGCTCTAATATTTCTTGAGTAGAAGGATAAGATGATTTCCAACAACGTTCATAAAGAACACTTTGCCAAATACTAATTGCATCAATGTCATTTCATCTAGCCAAAATGCTTGAGTGCTGTTGTCCACCAAGTCCACTAAATCAATAGTTGACCACTACATCAATAATCAATTACCAAATGAATAGTTCTAAATTTTAGCCTATAAAAGGAGCAATTTGCCATTCATTTTGACATCTTGGTTTTCATATCAATATCATGTTCTTGCTCTCTTTCTTTAATGCTTAAGTTTTGCTTTTATTAATATCTTGTTTATGATTTTCATTTCCTTTACTATACTTAGTTAACTTATATAATGTTTATGTTCTTATATTGTTTATTTATGTCTTTCTTCTTCATAATGTTTAGTTAAGTTTATCATGTCAAGGTGAAAAGGTTCACTAATGGTATTAAAATAAGTATAATATAAACTCAATATGGACTTAAAAGCTTATATTGAAGAAAAATTGATATTAAAATGTCTTATCTTTTTATCTTATCAATCCTTAATAGCTTGCTTGTTAAATGGTTAATCTAGATTTGTGTTGTATAACACTTGGTACATCAAATACTTGATCCTTTATAGTCTTCGGCCGACATCGTTATTATGAGAGGAACTTGATTTGTTGTCAATATAAGTTATCATCATGAATACCCGATAAAATTTATAAGTATGGTATTACGTAAATAGGATGATTAATACAATCATGTTGATAATTTATAAAGAGTTTATACTTATTTTTAATACTATTAGTGGATCCTCTAACCTTGACATTTGTTTTTATCATTGTTTAATCCTCACATTAATCTTACATCTTAAAGTCCTCTTTAACTCATCATCACCATCATCCTTTTTGTTGTTGTTGTTGTTGTAGTTCAACCCTGGTCTTGCCGGGTTATTTATTACTTTGACACTCCTGCACTTGGGATAAAACATCAAACTCTTTGATCGTGTCATTCGCTGTAGATAACACTATTTTGGTAGCGAACACTAGTTCATTGCAAACAACGTAATTTCAGCAGCGAACTCTAATTTGCTGCAGGCAACACAATTGCAACAATGGACATTAGTTCACTACAGACAACATAATTTTGGCAGCAAACGCTGATTCATTGCAGATAACACCATTTCAACAACAAATGCTGATTCACTGTAGATAAACACTGAAAACCCAAAAAAAAGAGAGAAGTAAAGTCGAAATGACTGCACCATTGTTGCCAATTTCTGAATCAACTGTGACATAGGTTTTGGATGTTGATTTCTGAATCAACAGCAACACATTTGGCTGCTAATTTCTGAATCGGGGCAGCGATGCACTTTTGTTGTCGAATTCTGAATCAACAGTGGCATAGTTGGCTGCCGATTCAGAAATCGGCAGCTACACAGTTTTTGGCTGTTGATTCAGTAGTGACACTGTTTTTGGCTGTCGATTTTTGAATTGGCAGTGACATAGTTTTTAGCTGCCAATTTTTGATTCGACAACAATACAGTTGGTTGTTGATTTTTGAATCAATAGCGACATAGTTTTTATTGTCAATTTTTGAATCGACATTGATAGTGTAAAACCTAACAAAAATTAGAGTTAGACTGGCCTATCCTAGGGGAGAATGGGAATAGAAACCAGCCCAAGATAACCCAAAAAAGGGATGAGAACAACCTTATTCAGCCCTCTAAACACCCCTTTGCATTTAAGATGGGTAAAAATGCAACAAGGAGAGATGAAAGGGCACTTTTTCCAAAA
Source organism: Populus alba (assembly GCF_005239225.2). Classification (NCBI taxonomy): domain Eukaryota; kingdom Viridiplantae; phylum Streptophyta; class Magnoliopsida; order Malpighiales; family Salicaceae; genus Populus; species Populus alba. Next base: position 9,719,491 of record NC_133294.1, on the reverse strand, counting down.
CAGGTTGCATGCTCTTGCTTTCTTCATCTCCCCAAGATCTAGCTATAACTCTGCTAGGAACAACCCTCTCTCCCAAAGAGAAGATTAAAACTGACCAGCTGCATGCAGATCTCCTAGGGTGTTGTGTGAGAAGAGAGCTAAAGGGGAGGAGAAGCAATCGAAAACATGGTGGAAGTTGAAGCCTAGACCTTCCTTTAGAATCGGGAGCAGCCATGACTGCATCACACACATCCCTCTTTCAAGCAGAAAACCGAACCTAACCAGCTTGCATGCCACTTTCCCTGAGTGTGGAGTGAGAGGTGAGTAAGGAGAAGTCGAGAAAACCAAAAACCTAGGAGAAAGAGGAGCTTAGGGTAGGGTGGAAACAACCAGCAGAGGAAGAAGAGCTTAAATTGGAGACTTCAAAGAAGAACCATACCACAAAGTCCTGCTCAAAAACTATCTAAAAACATTAAGACCAATATCCTTTTTTTGGCTGGTTGTTACCCAAAATTTTAGACAAAAGGAAAGAGAAGAAAACTTAAAAATGGAAGGGGTGGTGTTCTTACACCTTAACTCAAGGAATCTTGACAAAATGGATAGACATATGTAGAACAAAAGATGAATGAATACATGCACAGACCCTTACTTAAGAAACATGAACGCTTTTGAATGCATGAACCTAAGGGAGGGCCAACCATGGTGAGGGCTGGACAAAATATGAATTATAGTGTAAAATGCATGGATTATGATCTTGTAAGACTTCAAGGAACATTTTTGAATAAAAAACATAATCATACTTGTGTTGATGATGTAAATTTTACATATTTGATTGATGAAATTATATGGAAAGGTGATGAAATGATGTTAAGTGCAAATTGTGTTATTAATAAACCTTGAAAGCATGCTGCAGCTAAAACAGGAACCACACCATATAATGCTTCAATTTTGTTTATTTGATGAACGAACATGTGTAATTATAAATCAAAAGAATGAATTGTGAATTGTGATTGTGATTATACTGGTTAGAAATATGATGATTTGCATGTGTAGCTAAATGTATTGGGCAGCAATGTCTGGTCATAAGGATTAAGGGAACAATGAGAGAATTTGTCGTGATGAACACCTTAAGAGAATTAAGTTAGTGATATAAAATGAACACTTGTGAATTATGAAATTTCTAGTGGTGGTGTTGATGTATTACCACAATGTAAGTGAAAACATGGAATGAATGAATTTAGAAAACCTTCCTTAATGAAGTTGTGTAGTCCACAACAAACTAGTGTTCGCTGCCGCAAATTGTGTTGTCAACAACACTAGTGTTCGTTGTCGAAGTTCTGTTGTTTGCAGTAAACTAGTGTTCGTTGCTGAATTGTGCTGTCTAAAGTGAATCAGTGTTTGCTACCAAATTGTGTTGTCTGAACCGAATCAGTGTTCCCTGTCAAATTGTGTTGTGTGCAGCGAATTAGTTGTTCTATCGAATAGTAGTACTAGCAGCGGAACAATTTTGCTGCCAAATTATGGTGTCTTGACGAATCAGTTTGCTAACGATTTTATGTTTCATCAAATCAATTCACTGATGAGTTTATGTTGCAATGAACTAGTTCGCTGACGAGTCAGTGCTTCAGTGAATGAGTTTGCTGACGAGTTGTGTTATAATGAATTAGCTCGCTGATGAATTTGTGTTTTGGCAAATCAATTTTGTTGACGAGTCCGTGTCATCAGTTTTGTTGACAACTTGCATGTCACCAGCGAATCAGGTTCACTGCCGAATTCTGCGTCACTAGTGAAGCAGTTTTGCTGTTGATTTTCTGCGACAGACTCCCATGTCAGAAATCATGTAAATGCTTATAATGATCTCATTGTATGATTATGTAATATGTGGAACACTCGACTATGAACATGTGTATTTTTAGAAAATGTATGGTGATGAGTTATGTGATTATCAAATACAAATGTGATGATTATGATCATTGATGTGTTAGGTGGTGCAATCGGGATTGGATCATCGATTAGGCAAGCACACCCTATTGAAGGAATAAGTAGGTGATTTCCACCGCCTTCTAGCATAATGTTAGCTTCTGAAGTGAATTTATTATGAAGGATATATTGTTGTGACATATCAAATGCTAAACTGTCACAAATGGTTGTATAAGTATTATAAATGATCTACTGTTGTATTATATTGAATGTTAATTGTCATGAATGATTGTATGAGTATTACAAAGGATCTATCATTGTATTATGTTGAAGGTTTTTTGTCATGAATGTTTATATGAGTATTGCGAATGTTCTATTATTGTGCTATACATAGTGATAAATTATTATGAATGTTTATGAGTATTATGAGGGATGTATTATTGTATGGTATTGAACATTAACTGTCATGAATTATTGGATGAGTAATACAAAGGGTCTATTGTTGTGTTATATTGAATTCTAAACTATCATGAATGGTTGTATGAGTATTACAAAGGATCTATCGTTGTATTATACTAAATGTTAATTGTCATGAATGGTTGTACGAGTATTACGAAGAATCTACCGTTGTATTATACTAAAGGTTAATTGTCACGAATGGTTGTATGAGTATTTCAAAGGATCTACTGTTGCATTATACTAAATGTTAATTGTTACAAATGGTTGTGTGAGAATTATAAAGGATCTATCATTGTATTATGTTGAAGGTTATTTGTCATAAATGTTTATATGAGTATTGCGAAGGTTCTATTATTGTGCTATACATAGTGATAAATTATTATGAATGTTTATGAGTATTATGAGGGATGTATTGTTGTATGGTATTGAACATTAACTATCATGAATTGTTGGATGAGTAATATGAAGGGTCTACTGTTGTATTATATTAAATGCTAAACTGTTATGAAATGTTTATTTGTGTATTAAAAAGGATTTATTATCGTGTTTATTGAACATTAAATTATTACGGAATGTCCGTACGAGTATTGATTAGTACTTAAAAGTGCATTCTCATTAAGGTTTTATATCATCGTATTGCACTAAAGTATCATTAAATTCCCTAACTACAACATGTTTTATAATAAGTCTGATAATATAATATATCTTTAATTTATGGTAAATGTTTATTTTGAATGCAGGTATATCTCACAATTCAAAGGATTTATTGATGTGATTAACTATTGAAAGTGAAGAGACAAAAAGAGGACTAGGCTAAGAGAAGAGATGCTGGTTCAATTCCAAACTCGAACACCATTCGGTTATTGGATCATAACTGGAGTTGTAGAACTCGGATTTAGGTCTAATTTATATGAATCGAAAAGCTAAGACATAGACCTACAACTTTCATGAAGAGTCCAAGACTCAAATCTGCCGTTTTCAAGTTCAAATCTTAGGAACAACGGAGAAGTCGGAACCTGTCCTGCAGCTCGGACACTGTTCGGTTTTCAGCTCATATCTTGAGTTTTAGAAGTCCAAATGAGCTCTGGTTTTTTTTGTTGGAAAGCTAAGACAATTGCCCACAGCTTTGATGGAACAAAAGGCTCTAATTCTGATGTTAGCAATGATGTTTTGACCAGCCAACAATATCAAAAACAGCAGCCAACAATATCAAAAACCAGCAACCGAACCAGCCAACAATATCAAGAACCAGCAGCCAACAATGTCAAGAACCAGCCACAAAATCAATGGATGGCCACCAATCAATAGTTCTAATTTTTAGCCTATAAAAGGAGGCATTTGCCATGTATTTAGATATATTATTTTTTCAGATCAAAATCATCTTCTTGCTTTCTCTCTTTGTAATGTTCAAGTTTTCTTTCAAGCTATATTAATATCTTGTTTATGCTTTTTCATTTCCTTTCCTATACTTAGTTAACTTATATCATGTTTATGTTCTTATATTGTTTATTTATGTTTTTCTTCTTCATTATGTTTAGCTAAGTTAATTATGTCAAGGTGAAAAGGTTTCCCTAGTGGTGTTAGAATAGATATAATATAAACTCAACATGGACTTTAATGTTTATATCCAAGAAAGATTGTTATTAACATGTTTTATCTTTTTATCTTACTAATTCTTAATACCTTGCTTAATGGTTAATCTAGATTTGTGTTGTATAACACTTGGTACATCAAATGCTTGATCCTTCATAGTTTTCGGCCGACATCATTATTATGATAGGAACTTGATTTGTTGTTAACATAAGCTAGCAACATGAATGCCTGATGATATTTATAAGTATGGTGTTACCTAGATAAGATAATTAATATGATCATGTTAACAATTTATAATGAGCTAATAACGATAAATCATCCGATTGGAACCTCCTTTGTGTGTGGTTTCCAGTTGAGTAATAAAAAGAGTTTATATTATATTTATTTGAAATACCATTAGTGCATCCTCTAACCTTGACATTTGTTTTATTATTGTTTAATCCTTACATCAACTTTACCTCTCAAAGCTCTCTTTATTATTACTACTACTATTATTATTATTTACATTCTTGTTATATTATATGTACGTTAAGTATGCTCTGTGTTTGATCAAGGATCCTGACATTATTGGTCTTGCCTTGTTCATTCGCATCAGAAATCTGTTTATATTATATAATATATCGCTTTAATATTTTCATAAACTCAGTATATAGGCTGGAAACCTATGACCCGATCTTTTAGATCATTCTCAGGTATAACAACGCCACGTACTGAGTATTATTATTATTACTCTTAATATTACTATTACTATTGTTGTTATTACTGTTGTTGTTATCATGTTGTTATTTATAAATTATACAATTAACCTCCATGTGGTTCGACCCCGGTCTTGCCGGGTTATTTATTACTTCGACACTCCTGCACTTGGGAGAAGACATCAATCTTTTGGTCGTGTCAAGTTTTTGGCGCCGTTGCCGGGGAAGGTAAGTATTGTATAAATTATATATTTCTTTTATTTTCTTTTGTTTTTACTTTTATTTGTTTTTCTAATTTTTGTTCTTTTTCTTTTCTTTTCTTTGCACTTGCATGAGAGTTTGGACACGTACATTAAGTGGTAGACTTTCTAGGAAATCCTCATTTTCTTTAGAAAACATGGCCGAAGAAGATAACCAGTCAATTCATAATGAGAATAATGAGAATAATCGTGCGAGAACACTTAAAGATCACATGAATCCAATAAGAACAAGTGCACCATCATGTATTGTTTTTCCTCCTGATGCGTCTCATTTTAATTTTAAGCCAGGTATTATTCAACTTTTACCCACTTTTCATGGCTTAGAATTAGAAAATCCATACTTGCATTTAAGAGAATTTGAAGAAGTTTGTAACACCTATAATGACTTAAATTGTAGCATGAACACCATCAGATTAAAGCTTTTTCCTTTTTCATTAAAAGATAAAGCTAAAACATGGCTACAAAATATTAGGTCAGGATCCATTCGTGCTTGGGATGAAATGCAACAACAGTTTTTAAAGAAGTTTTTCCCTTCTCATAGAACAAACTCTTTCAAAAGACAAATCACCACTTTCACTCAAAAACCAGGAGAAACATTTTACAAGTGTTGGGATAGATATAAAGACTTGCTTAATACCTGTCCTCATCATGGTTTTGAAACATGGAGATTGGTTTCACAATTTTATGAAGGGTTAACACCTAAAGATAGGCAAATGGTGGAATTGATGTGCAATGGAACTTTTGAAGATAAAAACCCTGATGAAGCAATGGAGTACCTAGACTTGTTAGCTGAAAATGCTCAAAATTGCGACACCACAGGCACGTGTGAGGCACCAGGTAAAACTCAACCTCATACATCTAATGGAGGCATGTACAACCTTAGGGAAGATCATGACCTCCAAGCCAAATTTACATCTTTAGCTAAAAAAGTTGAGGCACTAGAATTAAAAAAGAGTGGCCAGTTAAAATATGTTCAAGAAATTGTGTGTCAAATTTATGAAACTAATGAACACTCAACCAATGATTGTCCAACTTTGCCTTCTTTTAAGGAATGTCTCCATGAACAAGCCAATGCTTTAAATAGTTTTCAAAGGCCAAGTAATAACCCATACTCACAAACATACAACCCTGGTTGGAGAAATCACCCAAATTTCAGTTGGAAGAATGGTAACAATAATGCACAAACTTCACAGCCACCATTTCAAGCACACCATAATTTTCAAAATTCTCATGGATATGCACCTCGTTATGTTCCCCCTCCTAGAAGAAATCTTGAGGAAACACTGTATACATTCATTGAAAAGCAAGAGACAATCAACACTCAAAATGCTCAAACCATGGCAGATCTAAAAGATACTCTTGCAAAGTTCACATCTGCTCTTAGTTTTCAGGAGAAAGGTAAGTTTCCATCTCAACCCCAACAAAATCCCAAAGGGCAATACAATTCAAGTGCAAGTGGTTCCGGAAACCAACATATGGATCAAGTCAAATCAGTCACTACTCTCCGCAGTGGTAAGGTTATTGAAAAACCCACTCTTGAACCTTGTGAGAAAGATGAAGAGTCTATCTCTGAGGGTAAGGAAGGGGTTGAACCTGAACATTGCAAAGAAAAGGCTGATTCACCGCCAGCACTTCCATTTCCTCATGCCATGACCAAACAAAGGAAAGTCAATCATAATTCTGATATCTTTGAGACTTTCAAACAGGTAAAGATCAATATACCTTTGTTAGATGCTATTAAACAGGTACCGTCTTATGCTAAATTTTTGAAAGATCTGTGCACTGTGAAAAGAAAACTGAATGTGAAAAAGAAAGCCTTTTTAGCCGAACAAGTAAGTGTCATTCTTCAAAATGATAATGCTTTGAAATATAAAGACCCTGGTTGTCCTACAATTTCTTGCTTTATTGGAGAACATAAAATTGACAGAGCTTTACTTGATCTTGGAGCTAGTGTGAATTTACTTCCATATTCGGTTTTTCAAAGTCTCAATCTAGGTGAGTTGAAACCTACTTCTGTAACTCTTTTACTTGCTGATAGATCTGTAAAAGTGCCTAGAGGAATAGTTGAAGATGTGTTAGTACAAGTTGATAAATTCATCTTTCCTGTGGATTTTATTGTGTTGGATACACAACCTGTTGAAGCATGCAATCCAATTCCTGTTATTTTAGGACGTCCATTTCTTGCAACTTCTAATGCATTAATTAATTGTAGGAATGGAGTGATGAAGTTATCTTTTGGAAACATGACATTGAAGATGAATGTTTTTAACATTTACAAGCAACCCGGAGATGATAATGATTTACAGGAAGTAGATTTTATTGAAAAATTAATCTATGATCAATTTGAAAATTCTTCCAGTGAAACTGAGTTTAATGAATCTGAAGATTTGCAAATGGTTTATTTTCAGGAAAAGTCAAAGGCAAATAGTTGGAGACCGAAAATTGAGGAATTGCCACCACGATCAATTGAGTCCATACCTTCAAGTGTTCAACCACCAAAACCCGATTTGAAGCCATTACCATTTAATCTCAAATACTCATTTTTGGGAGAAAATGAAACTTTTCCGGTAATAATTTCCTCCAAACTTAATGTTCATCAAGAAGGTAAGTTATTACAGACTCTGAAAATGCACAAAAATGCATTAGGATGGACCATAGCTGACATAAAAGGAATTAGCCCTTTGATTTGCACACACAAGATTTATTTGGAGGAACATGCTAAACCATCTAGAGAAATGCAACGAAGGCTTAATCCTAATATGAAAGAAGTAGTGAAAAATGAAGTCATTAAGCTTCTAGATAATGGAATCATTTATCCTATTTCTTACAGCAAATGGGTAAGTCCTACCCAAGTTGTACCCAAACAGTCTGGAGTTACTGTGATAACAAATGAGAAGAATGAGTTAATTCCAACTAGGACTATTACTGGTTGGCGCATGTGCATTGACTATAGGAAACTTAATTCAATGACTAGAAAAGATCATTTTCCTTTACCTTTCATGGATCAAATCCTAGAAAGAGTTGCAGGTCATGAATTTTATTGTTTCCTAGATGGCTATTCAGGTTACAATTAAATTGAAATTGCATTTGAAGATCAAGAGAAAACTACTTTCACATGTCCATTTGGTACGTTTGCATATCGAAGGATGCCTTTTGGATTATGTAATGCACCAGCCACGTTTCAAAGATGCATGCTTAGCATATTCAGTGATATGGTTGAACGTTTTCTTGAAATTTTTATGGATGACTTTTCTGTTTTTGGTGATTCATTTGATGATTGTTTAAATAACTTGGAAAAGGTTTTGAACAGGTGTGAAGAGAAGAATCTTGTGCTGAATTGGGAAAAATGTCATTTTATGGTAACAAATGGTATTGTTCTTGGTCACATTGTTGCATCAATAGGAATTGAGGTTGACAAATCTAAAATCGAGTTAATTGCCAACTTACCAGCACCAAAATCTATTAAAAATGTTAGATCATTCTTAGGACATGCTGGTTTTTATAGAAGGTTCATCAAAGATTTTAGTGTAATATCTAAGCCATTATGTAACCTTCTAACAAAGGATAATGTTTTTGAATGGACTGAACATTGTGAAGAAGCCTTTGTTAAACTTAAAAGCTTGCTTACTTCTGCTCCTATTATTCAACCTCCTGATTGGTCATTACCTTTTGAAATAATGTGTGATGCTAGTGATTATGCCGTGGGTGCTGTTTTAGGACAAAGAAAAGACAAGAAACCTTATGTGATTTACTATGCAAGTAAAACTTTAAATAGTGCTCAAATGAATTACACTACCACTGAAAAGGAATTACTTGCAGTAGTATTTGCATGTGAAAAATTCAGATCTTATCTTGTTGGCTCACTCGTTATTGTTTTTAGCGATCATGCAGCGTTGAAATATCTTCTTTCTAAGAAGGATTCTAAGGCTAGATTGGTGCGGTGGATTTTGTTACTTCAAGAATTCGATATCACAATCAAGGATAAGAAAGGCACCGAAAATGTTGTCGCGGATCATTTGTCAAGATTGACAACTGATTCAAGATCTGACATCACACCAATTAATGACTACTTTCCTGATGAATCTTTACTTTCCGTCTCTATAATGCCTTGGTTTGCTAATATTGTTAATTTTCTTGTTTCAGGACATTTGCCAGCTCATTGGAGTACTCAAGACAAAAGAAAGTTCTTGAACGAAGTGAAGAACTTTTATTGGAATGACCCTTACTTATTCAAATATTGTCCTGATCAAATATTTCGAAGATGCATTCCCGACAATGAGGTAAGTAGTGTTATTAAATTTTGTCATTCTGAGGCCTGTGGGGGTCATTTCTCATCAAGAAAGACAACTGCAAAAATCTTACAATGTGGATTTTATTGGCCCACCATGTTTAAAGATACGCATGCATTCTGCAAAACTTGTGAAAACTGTCAAAAGTTAGGATCTATTTCAAAACGTCACATGATGCCTTTAAATACTATTCTTGTCATTGAAATCTTTGACTGTTGGGGTATAGATTTTATGGGTCCATTTCCTCCATCATTTGGTTTTGTTTACATATTAGTCGCAGTAGACTATGTTTCAAAATGGATAGAGGCAATTCCAAGTCGTAATAATGATCATAAAACAGTGATCAAGTTTTTAAAAGAAAATATTTTGAGTCGATTTGGAATCCCTCGGGCCATGCTAAGTGATGGTGGAACACATTTCTGTAACAAGCCATTTGAGTCTTTAATGAAGAAATATGGAATTACACACAAAGTTACCACCCCTTATCACCCCCAGACAAATGGACAAGTAGAACTTGCTAATAGGGAGATCAAACAAATCTTGGAGAAAACCATTAACCCTAATAGGAAAGACTGGTCTTTAAGACTTAATGATGCACTTTGGGCTTATCGAACTGCTTATAAAACATCATTAGGTATGTCACCTTATAGACTAGTTTATGGGAAACCTTGTCACTTGCCTGTGGAAATTGAACATAAAGCTTATTGGGCTATTAAAGCTTTCAATTTAAACCTTGATGATGCTAGTCAGCTGCGAAAATTGCAAATAAATGAGCTTGAGGAAATAAGAAATGATGCATATGACAATTCAAAAATTCATAAAGCAAGAATCAAAGACTTTCATGACAAGAAAATACTGAGAAAAACATTTAATGTTGGTCAAAAAGTGTTGCTTTATAATTCTCGACTCCATTTATTTCCTGGAAAACTAAGATCAAGATGGAGCGGTCCTTTCATTGTGAAACATGTGTGTCCATATGGGGCCTGTGATATTGAGAATCCAAAGAATGGCAATGTTTTCAAGGTAAATGGGCATCGTTTGAAAGTTTATTTTGATAATTTTTCAGTTGAAAATGACTCTATTGAATTGAGTGATCCTGTATATAAAGATTGATTTTTTTTTTTCAAATTGTTTTGTGTTTTGGTATAACTTTTGTTTTGCTAGTCTCTCTTTCACCCCGGTCAAATGGCGGATAACGGTACTCCGTGACTTAAGTCGGTTCTTTCAGTTTCCCAAATTACTGATATTTGTATATATTTGTACAATTCTATGCTCTTTCTCCTTTCTTTGAATCTTTTCCCCAATTCTCATTTGAAAATGGACACCACTCTTGAAAAGTTGAAAAGGTATTTTCCCGCTCTGCCTCTAAATGCGATTACAAAAATTTACCGTGCTAGGTGTGCAAGATTGAGGTTGTTAATGAATCATGGAATTCCTGAAGATATTCGCTGGCTAATTGAAGCAAAGGTCCGATTATCAGGTGAGTCCTCCAATTCTTTCATTTCACACATGCCTGGAACAGGTACAAGCACTTTTGCAAAGAAACGTCGTGCAAAATGACTGAAAGTCTGTCACAGATGTGCCAGATGGACTTGCAATGCAACATATTATTCTTTAGGAATGGTATCTGTAAACCGTGAAGATAAGATACAATTCATTAAGGATGGCCTGAGTAAGGGATCTTTAGATAATCTTTTGTTGACCCTTGAGACGCATCCTAGTGGAGATGTGCATCGTGTAATTCATGATTTATGGCCACAATTCCATAAAGAACATGATCAACTTAGTCTTGGGAATCTGACTAAAAAAGACCCTGTTTGCTAGTTTTTAAGAAAACTGGATGGGAAGCCTATCCCCGACCCATAGAGGGCGTTTAAGCCGTTCTTGAACGTAAAACCAATGGAAGATGTGAGCCACAATCACAACTACCTGTACATACATGATTTGTCAACATAAATAAATAAATAAATAAATAAATAAATAAAAGAGAGAGAGAGTGTGTGTGTGAGACAACAGCTGGCCTACATATAGGTGGTATGATTGCATTTTCAAATTCTCATCTATAAATTCTTCTTTTCCTACCCTTCATTTCTACTCAACCCATACATTCATCAAATATAGAAGTGTGTAGACATGGCAGGTTCCTCAAGTCATCACATCAGAAATATTTGTGTTTTCGGTGGATCCAGTCCTGGGAAAGAAAAAGAGTTTTTAGAATCAGCAAATCATCTTGGTCGGGTACTAGCTGAGAGAAAGATTCATTTAGTTTATGGGGGAGGTAGCCTTGGGTTAATGGGAGGTGTGTCAATGGCTGCATTTTTTGGAGGCAGTCAAGTTTTGGGGGTTGTCCCCAAAGCTTTAGCACAAGGGGACCTCATTGGAAAAAACAATTGGAGAGGAAGTACGGGTCCCCACAATGTCTGATCGGATGAATACAATGTTTAACCATGCTGACGCCTTCATTGCCTTACCAGGTGGTCTGGGCACATTGGAAGAGATATTTCATATTTCCTCTTGGGCCCAACTGCACATTCACCATAAACCCATAGGTTTGTTAAATGTCAATGGTTTTTATGATAAGTTACTGTCTTTCCTTGATCAAGCTGTGGAACAGGAATTTCTAACATCTTCGGCACGACAACTCCTACTCTCTGCTGCCACTGCTGAACAATTGATTGACCAACTACAATCTTTCATCCCTGTAATTGATCCCTCCTTGAGTCGCATAAATTGGTCAACTACGGAAAGCCGTAAAAAGCTTAAATTGGATTTAAGCCTTAGTTTGTAAAAACTTTGTGTCTTTTGTTTTTATTATTATGTTTTGTTATTTCTTATATTTGTTTAAGTGTGTTTCAGGTTTGTCAGTATTTGCTGTTTCAGGTGATGTCTTCTATACTCTTTCTTTCTGCCTTAGCACATTGAGGACAATGTCTCGTTTTGGTTGGGGGGAGAGGGTAGTTGATATATTATAGTTGATATATTTAAAAAAAAAACAAACAAAAAAATATTAACTAACTGTGTTTTCTATTATTAAAACCATTTGACAACATTGTTATTAGGATAGCAGAGTATAGAGTCAGTTTTATTACCTCTTGAGACACATCTTAGTAAGTATCTTTATTAGGATGGTAGAGTAAGGAGGAAATTTTATTGACTCTAGAGACGCATCTTAATAAGTATCATTACCAAGGTCTATCATAATACTTCTTGAAATATTCAGGTTTACAAACTCTCACATTGTTATCACTTAATTCTGCTTATATACTCATTTAATAAGTATTCTTAAACCTTCATTTTCACACACACACTTTAACATATGATTGTGGGTTGCATATTGGATTATTACATTATTCATGTTCTTTTGTTAAAGGTAACAACTAAGGGAAAGGGATAGTATATAATAAAAAAAAAAAAAAAACAAACAAATTGAATAAAAAAAAAAAAGTAGATAAGTTTGGTTTTGTAGCCTCCTTGATTTAAGTAATTAAGCCCGAAGGGGTGTTTTAACACCTAGTACCCTAAAGTCAACTGACTTGGGAGCTATTGGCCCAGTGCTTGTTATATGGGTTGAGGAGAAAGCTTAAGGGAATCAAACATTGCACTATCTACATATCAGTATCTACAACCCGAGTTACTAAGCTCGTAGGGGTGTCTCAACACCTGATGCCCTAAGACCAACTGGTCTGGGAGTCATTAGCTTAAAGCTCGCTATATGGGTTAATGATGCATTGTGTTTTAAGTTATATGTATATATACCAAAAAAAAAAAAAAAAGAAGATAATAATCTCAACCCAAGGAAGTTAACCTTAGAAAAACATTAGAACAGAATATTGTTTTCTTCCAATAAAAGCCCCATAATTTATGTTTTCATACATTGAGCACATAAAAGAAGGTTTATTAATATCTTGTTTAAAAAGTATAAAGCAGATATATAAATTTAATGAGAGTTTGTTTATCTGGATAGATTAATGGAAGTTGAATGATGAATGCTTTGCTTTGTGGAACTTGCAAATTGTTTTTCTATTTTAAGCTGGTTGGGGTGTGTGATTAGTACTTAAAAGTGCATTCTCATTAAGGTTTTATATCATCGTATTGCACTAAAGTATCATTAAATTCCCTAACTACAACATGTTTTATAATAACAAGTCTGATAATATAATATATCTTTAATTTATGGTAAATGTTTATTTTGAATGCAGGTATATCTCACAATTCAAAGGATTTATTGATGTGATTAACTATTGAAAGTGAAGAGACAAAAAGAGGACTAGGCTAAGAGAAGAGATGCTGGTTCAATTCCAAACTCGAACACCATTCGGTTATTGGATCATAACTGGAGTTGTAGAACTCGGATTTAGGTCTACTTTATATGAATCGAAAAGCTAAGACATAGACCTACAACTTTCATGAAGAGTCCAAGACTCAAATCTGCCGTTTTCAAGTTCAAATCTTAGGAACAACGGAGAAGTCGGAACCTGTCCTGCAGCTCGGACACTGTTCGGTTTTCAGCTCATATCTTGAGTTTTAGAAGTCCAAATGAGCTCTGGTTTTTTTTGTTGGAAAGCTAAGACAATTGCCCACAGCTTTGATGGAACAAAAGGCTCTAATTCTGATGTTAGCAATGATGTTTTGACCAGCCAACAATATCAAAAACAACAGCCAACAATATCAAAAACCAGCAACCGAACCAGCCAACAATATCAAGAACCAGCAGCCAACAATGTCAAGAACCAGCCACAAAATCAATGGATGGCCACCAATCAATAGTTCTAATTTTTAGCCTATAAAAGGAGGCATTTGCCATGTATTTAGATATATTATTTTTTCAGATCAAAATCATCTTCTTGCTTTCTCTCTTTGTAATGTTCAAGTTTTCTTTCATGCTATATTAATATCTTGTTTATGCTTTTTCATTTCCTTTCCTATACTTAGTTAACTTATATCATGTTTATGTTCTTATATTGTTTATTTATGTTTTTCTTCTTCATTATGTTTAGCTAAGTTAATTATGTCAAGGTGAAAAGGTTTCCCTAGTGGTGTTAGAATAGATATAATATAAACTCAACATGGACTTTAATGTTTATATCCAAGAAAGATTGTTATTAACATGTTTTATCTTTTTATCTTACTAATTCTTAATACCTTGCTTAATGGTTAATCTAGATTTGTGTTGTATAACACTTGGTACATCAAATGCTTGATCCTTCATAGTTTTCGGCCGACATCATTATTATGATAGGAACTTGATTTGTTGTTAACATAAGCTAGCAACATGAATGCCTGATGATATTTATAAGTATGGTGTTACCTAGATAAGATAATTAATATGATCATGTTAACAATTTATAATGAGCTAATAACGATAAATCATCCGATTGGAACCTCCTTTGTGTGTGGTTTCCAGTTGAGTAATAAAAAGAGTTTATATTATATTTATTTGAAATACCATTAGTGCATCCTCTAACCTTGACATTTGTTTTATTATTGTTTAATCCTTACATCAACTTTACCTCTCAAAGCTCTCTTTATTATTACTACTACTATTATTATTATTTACATTCTTGTTATATTATATGTACGTTAAGTATGCTCTGTGTTTGATCAAGGATCCTGACATTGTTGGTCTTGCCTTGTTCATTCGCATCAGAAATCTGTTTATATTATATAATATATCGCTTTAATATTTTCATAAACTCAGTATATAGGCTGGAAACCTATGACCCGATCTTTTAGATCATTCTCAGGTATAACAACGCCACGTACTGAGTATTATTATTATTACTCTTAATATTACTATTACTATTGTTGTTATTACTGTTGTTGTTATCGTGTTGTTATTTATAAATTATACAATTAACCTCCCTGTGGTTCGACCCCGGTCTTGCCGGGTTATTTATTACTTCGACACTCCTGCACTTGGGAGAAGACATCAATCTTTTGGTCGTGTCAAGTATTAAGAAGGGTTTTCTATTATGTTATAGTGAATGTTAAATTGTTATGAACCGTTTGAATGAACATTTAAAAGGATATATTATCATGTTATAGTGATTTATAAACTGCCTTTGGGATGTTTGATTGGTTAATGATTAGCTACAACTAATGGCATCCTAAGTGGATGTCTGAGATTGATAAATGATTAGTTTCGACTAATGGCAACCTAAGTGGATTACTGGGATGATAAATGATTAGCTTCAACTAATGGCATCCTAAGATAGATAAATGATTAGCTTCGACTAATGGCATCCTTTGTGGATGATCGGGATGGATAAAGGATTAGGTTCAGTCATTGGCATTCTAAGTAAAATGATTGGGATGAATAAACGATTAGTTTCGGCTAATGGCATCCTAATTAGATGATCGCGATGAATAAACAATTAACTTCGACTATTGACATCCTAAGGGGATTATAAACACCAAAAAAAGAAGAAGAGAGCACTAAAGCTAAAATGACTCCACCATCACTGTCAATTTCTAAATCAGCAACGACATAGTTTTTGGCTGTCGATTTCTGAATTGGCATCGGTAGAGTTGGTTGCTAATTTCTAAATTGGCAGCAACATAGGTTGGATGCTAATTTCTAAATCGGTAGCAAAAATGTTTTTGGCTGCTGATTCAGAAATTAGCAGCGACACAGTTTTTGGCTGCCGATTTCTGAATCGGCAGCGACGCAGTTTTGCTGTCGATTTCTAAATCAACAATGAAAACGTTCTGGCTATTGATTCTGAATCAGAAGCGAAAAAGTTTTTGGCTATCAATTTCTAAATCAGCAGCGACACAGGTTTTTTGCTGTTAATTTTTGAATCGGAAGGAACATAGTTGGTGAATTAGCATTCACTGTCGAAAGTGTGTGTTCTACAGTGAATTTGTGATTCGCTGCTGAAATTGAGCTATCAGTAGTGAATTAGCATTCAATGCCAAAAGTGTATTAACTACAACGAAATTGTGATTCGCTGTCGAAATTGAGTTGCTTGTTGTTGAAAGTGTGTTATCTGCAGCGAAGTAGCATTCGTAGTCGGAATTGAAGTGCCCATAGCGAATCAGTTGCACTGTTGAATTGTGCAGCCAACAGAGAACTGGTTTCCGCTGCCGATTTTCTACAATAGACTCCCTGGTCAGAAATGACTTAAATGCTTGCAACAATTTCATGTATGCTTGTGTACGATGTGGAACATTTGCATGTGAATATATGGATTCTTGAAATAGGTATGGTGATGAATGTGATTTCATAACGCAAATGTGTTGATTTGTGACCTATGACGTGTTAGGTGGAGCGATCATGATCAGACCTTCATCGAGCAAGGGCACCCTGTAGGAGGAACGGGTAGGTGGTTTCCACCTTTTTCTCATATGATATTTATGTTTTGAAACAATTTACTTACAATGATATTTTATTAAATCCTTGTTAAATGATGAAACTACAATGAAGTATTTGATTGAAGTCTTGATGATTGTCAAAACGACCATGAATTGTCGATCGGGTTCATGTTGAATGTTGAAACAATGATGAAAATGTTAATGTTCTGAAATGACTTGTTAGAGGTGGATATATTATTGTGTTTCGATGAATATATAAACCGACTATTAGATGTTGATTGGGCTATTATGAATTTGGGTTGTTGATGAATGGTAGTACGAGTATTACGAAGGATCTACTGTTGTATTTTATTGAATGTAATTGTGATGAATGATAGTATGAGTATTACGAAGGATCTATTGTTGTGTCTTATTGAATGTAATTGTAACGAATGATTGTATGAGTATTATGAAGGATCTACTATTGTGTCTTATTGAATGTAATTGTGATGAATGGTTATATGAATAATACAAAGTATCTACGGTTGTATTATATCAAATGAAATTGTCACGAATGGTTGTATGAGTATTATAAAAGATCTACCGTTGCATTATACTAAATGTTAATTATCACGAATTGTTGTATGAGTATTATGAGAGACTTATTGTTGTATTGTATTGAACATTAATTGTCATGAATGGTTGGATAAGTAATATGAATTGTTGTGTTGCTAAATGCTAAACTGTTATGGAATGTTTTATTTGTGTATTACAAAGGATCTATTATCGTGTTTACTGAATGTTAAACTATTATGGAACGACTATACGAGTATAAAGAAGGGTTTGCTATTATGTTGTAGTGTATGTCAAATTGTTATGAATCGTTTGCTTTAAAGGAGATTACCATGTTATAGTGAGTTCATAAAACGCCTCTGGAATGTTTGATTGGTTGATAATTAACTTTGGTTAATGGCATCCAAATAGATGATCGGCATAAATGATTGATTAGCTTCGGCCAATAGCATCCGAATAGATGATCGACACAAATGATTGATTAACTTTGGCTAATGGCAATTGAATGAATGACCAACATAAATAATTGATTAGCTTCGGCTAATGGCATCTGAAGGGATGACCAGGACAAATGATTGATTAGCTTCAGCTAATGGCATCTGAATGGATGATCGGCACAAATGATTGATTAGCTTCGGCTAATGGCATCCTAAGAAGGTGACGGGGATTAATAAATTATTAGCTTTGGCTAATGGCATCCTAAGCGGATGACCGGAATAAATAAATGATTAACTTTGGCTAATGGCACCCTAAGTGGATGACCAAGATGAACAGATGACTAGCTTTGGCTAATAGCATCCTAAGTGGATGACCGAGATGAATAAATGATTGGCTTCGACTAATGGCATCCTAAAAGGTTAGCCGGATTTTAGAGTTATGAGTTTATTTCAAGAATTGATGCGTTCATGTATACTATGTTTTGTATATGCTAAGTATATGAAAAAACTACGATTGTTATGCTTTAAAAAGAGAATAACATTAGTTCGGCTAATGGTATTTGAGATGAATGATCGAGTTTGAGTATTGTAATTAGCCTTAGTAATTGATGAATTATTAACGTGGTATTTACAAAGGAGAAATTGAGTATTGTAATTAGCCTCAGTAATTGATGAATTATTAACATGGTATTTACATAAGGAGAAATGATAGAGTTATGCTCTTTTAATCCATGAATGAAATTTTACGCTAATATTGTTTTATTATGTTTCTTTAAATTGTCTATTGTAACATCCCCATATCCAGGATTAAGCAACACTCTCATGTCAACTGATACACAAAGTAATTAATTATATATATATGTGTGTGTGTGTGTGCGCGCGCGTGCGTGCAAGGTGTTCATATCAAATTTTCACTAAAATTTCGGCAAAATCTCCCCTACATTGGAAGGTCCCAAGTTATCAACATTTTACCTGTTTACACTTCTAATATTTCACATCTCATAACTTAATCACAACCCAATCATCCTGGGTCTCAATGCCCCAAACATCATCATCATCACAACCATAATATTTATATCGAACAACAAAAATTCATTATAGAGGAATAAATGAGATAAACATGTATACATGGACACATTCATATGAAATTCAGAGTTAAGATTATCTATTCAAGTTTAAACATTGATTATACAAATTAAGTTATATAAAAGTTGTACTATTATAAAATACAAGGGCATATTCCCTAGCACCTAGAATTACAAAAAGTGAACATAAGTTAGGATCTACTCATGTCGTGCATGCGAGGGTGCTGAAACAAAATACATATTATTGAAACATGAGTATCACAATAAATATAACAACACAAATATCCAACAATTTTAAAAGGCAAACATACATTCGTATTTTATTCACATCTGCCTTCTAGTTTTCATTGGAAACTCTTTCTCATTCAACTACTAAAAATTGTTTCCTCTTTCATTATCAACCTTCATTCAAGATTTCATAAGATCAACCATGATTATTTCCGCTTAACACATTATCGATACCAATTTCACTGGTATCATCATCAACCTGTAGGAGTCAATACAAAGTGATCCATTTCCCTAGGATCCTAACATTAACTAAATGTATGCTAGCCAATACATGGTGACCCCCTTACCCGGGATCCTAACATACACTAAATGTATGCTAGTCCATGCCCCATATCACACTTCTCATATCTTCGTTGTCAGCAATAAGTTCATCGCTTAGCAATTCACACAACAACCTTTCACCTCGAATACACATACATTTAGAATGGTATCCAAAATATCGACATCATTACGCAACTTTCCTCCTTTCACATAATATCCAACATTCAGTAATTCATATTTCACATCAATAACATATTAAATTATGGAATTTAACTAGAAAGTATAGGTGCGGATCACTTACCTGTAGTAGAAGCTCTACTCGTGTTCCCCTGCTGCTGTTGTTGCACCACACTGGTGGTCCCTCCTGAAATCATTGGCTCATCTCATAAATTTTCCTCATTCAAAGATATGTTTTATAATAATAGGTCTTTATTTCAACCATTTTTTTCTTTATATTTTACATTTTTCTCATTACACCCATTAATGTTGTCATTCTTCATCCAACCATACTTATCATTCCTTTTTTTATATTTTAAATGTTACTGTTTAAATCTGAACTGTTACTGTTCAACTATTTATGTCTAAACCTTGGACTGTTACTATCCAACCATTATTGTCTTAAGATTGAACTGTTAATGTCTCAAACTGTTACTGTCTAGATATTGAATTGTTACTGTCTTGAACTATTACTGTCTAGACATTGAATTGTTACTGTTTTGAATCGTTATTATTTAGGCATTAAACTGTTTTGTCCAACCGTTACTGTCTAGATATTGAATTGTTATTGTCCAACTATTACTGGCCAACCATTACTGTATAAACATTGAACTGTTACTAGCCAACCATTATTATCTAGACATTGGACTGTTACTGTCCAACCGTTACTAACTAGACATTGAATTATTACTGTCTAGACATTGGATTGTTACTGTCCAACCATTACTGTCTGAATTCTCCTTAAATTTTTAACTATATCTAGAGTTTTAGAACTCTATTTCAAGCGAGATCAGTCTTGTTGGAAAGCTAACTAGACACGAGGCTACAAGTTCTCTGAAGGAAGGAAAACCTAATTTTACCCCCAAGATAGTCAAAATTACTCATTAACTAACCAGTCCTACTACCCTATCAGGTCTGGTGATCCATAACTGGAGTTCTATAACTCCAAATTGAGCAAGACTAATTTATTTAGTTAGTCAACTTCAAAAACTACAATTGCTATGAAGGAACCTGTTCCTAATTTCTTCATCCTTCTACCCGAAATCTCATTGAAAGTCGAGAGATGAGCCTATCCAGATTCGTCACCCCTTCCATTCACACATAACATTCACAAACTATATTTTCTGGGTAAATTATCATGGTTTCATGTCCCCAATCATTTTTAACACATGAATTATCTTAATTTTAACATCTATTACATTTCCCCAATTCAAGTCTAAGAACCTTAATCTCTAATTCAACATCAAGGCATCAATTCATAATTGAATTTGAAACGACTTACAAGACTATGATTAGAACAACTTACCCGGTAAGAATCAAGGTTTCTGATTAGAACTTAAAAGTGCATTTTTATCAAGGTTTTATATCATTATTTTGCACTTGAAGTATTAATAACTCCTTAACTAAAGCATGTTTTATAATAACATATCTAATAATATAAGATACCTTTAATTTATGGTAAATGTTCATCTTAAATGAAGGCCTATCACCTAAATGAAAGGATTGATTGATGAGTTTAAGTACTGAAATTGAAAGGACAAAGAGAGGGCCAAACTTAGAAAAGAGATGCTAGTTTAGTCCAAACTGGGACACTATTTGGTAATTGGGTCATATCTGGAGCTGTAGATCTCAGATTTAGGTCTACTTTATAAGGGATGGAAAAATAAGACATAGGCCTAAAACTTTCATGTGGAGTCCAAGATTTAAAAAGGCCGTTTTCAAGTCCAAATTATAGCAACAACAGAGAAGTCTGAATCTATCCTACAGCCCAGATAATGTTCAGTGTTCAGCCTATATCTCGAGTTCTAGAAGTCTAAATGACCTCAATTTTTTTTCATAGAAAGATGAGACAATTTCCTAGAACTTTCATGAGTATAGGTGGCTCAAATTCAGACATTATCAATGACGTTTTGTCCAGACAAGAAGATAAGGATTGTCACCAAGTCAAGATGTGGCCACCCACTCAACAATTAGTCATCAAATTAATAGTTCCAAATTTTGGCCTATAAAAGGAGGCATTTACCATGCATTTAGGCATATTGGTTGTCTGATCGAGATCATGCTCTTTATTTTTTTCTTTATATTTTTGTAATGTTTAAGTTTTACTTTATGTTATATTTTTCTTAATCTCTTGTTTATGCCTTTCATTTCCTTTACTATACTTATGTTCTTATGTTGTTTATTTATGTTTATCTTCTTTATTATGTTTAGCTAAGTTTATTATGTCAAGGTGAAAAGGTTTCACTAATAGTGTTAGAATAGTTATAATATAAACTAAACATGGACTTCAATGTTTATATCCAAGAAAGTTTGTTATTAGCATGTCTTATCTTTTTATCTTACTAATTCTTAATACCTTACTTGTTCAATGGTTAATCTAGATTTGTGTTGTATAACACTTGGTCCAACAAATGCTTGGCACTTTCATAGCCAAACCGTATGGTATAACCTACACCTGTGCTATGAAAAGAACTTGATTTGTTGTTAACATAAGTTAGCATCATGAATTCTTGACAATATTTAAAAGTATGATATTACTTAAATAAGATAATTAATGATCATGTTAAAAATTTATAATGAACTATTAAGGATAAACCATCCGATTGGAACCTCCTTTGTGTGTGGTTTCCAGTTGATTAATAAAAGGAGTTTATATTGTACTTATTTCTAATACTATTAATGGATTCTCTAACCGTGACATTTGTTTTTATTATTATTATTATTATTATTATTATTATTATTATTATTTATAATTTATATAGTTAACCTCTTTGTGGTTCGACCCCAGTCTTGCCGGGTTATTTATTACTTCGACACTCCTAGACTTGGGATAAGACATCAATCTTTTGATCCTGTCAACTAGCTCCAGAATCAATTAAAACATAAACTTGCATTATATCTAACTATAAAGTACCTGCCACCATATTAGGTACAACTCCCACATCCTCGTGGGTCATTTGATATACCCATCCCTGAGTCCCCCCTTCCTAAATTCTGGGCCTCCCTCGAGGAGCACCCGTCCTTGACTGGGTAGGCGTAATAAGATGATCGATTGTAACTGATTGCTGCTGGCTCTGAACCTGAGTCCTCTAACCATGGGCTCCCTCGATAGTTCTATAAGGGCAATCCTTCTTCCTATGACTCATGTCCCCATAATAGTAACAACCTCCGCCTACATGCGGGCATTCTCTCCATTGATGCCCCTCTCTTCTACAAATATAACATCTTCTCGGCATCGCGGCATAATCTTCAGGGTGTTGCTACTCACACCTTTGACAGAATGGATACACTAGTCCCTTCTACTTTATGGACCCTCCAATAGTCGTGACTCCCTATCTAGCTTATCCTCTTCAAGATCCTCTTCCACCAACCTATCTAGATCCTTCCAAGCTACCTCTTGGGGTGAAACTCCCACTTCTTCTCTAGAATTGTCCTGATGACTGCCCACTTTTCCCTTTTTTTTAGAGAGGAGGTCTCCTAGTCAAAAACCCAAAATCTCTCCTCTTAGCTCCAGTTGCCTGACTCTGCATAACCACTGGCTTCAGAGCATCCCTTATTACCCTTTCCATACCCTAAGTAGCCCGTACCAATTCCCAAAAAGACTGGAACTGCATAGCTATCAATATCATTTTCAACTCTTGCCTCAACCCATCACGGAACCTCTTCAACTCGTAGCGCTCTATGGGAAGGTAAGTGGAGGAAAAATTACTAAGTCATGGAATCTCCTCTCATACTTCAGAACTGTCAAATCTCCCTGCCTCAAATCCAAAAACTCTTGTTCTTTCTCCCTTCTATGCTCTTAATAGTGTTACCTCTCCTCAAACTCTCCACGAAAGTCCCTTTATCTCAATACCTCCCCTATTCTCCTCTTTCTGCTGGTCTCCCATCAAGACTGGGCACTTTTAATCAATAGCTGAGTCATATAATCCACTTGTATCTCATTTGGCACCTGCATCTGATTTATTACTCTCTCCACTTTCCTCAGCTAGTGTCCAGCAACCTCAGCATCCTCTTCACCATGGTAAGTCATACAACCCATCTCTCTCATACCCTTTACCCACTGCACTATGGTGACTACTCATCCTGATCTAGGAGCTGTACTAAAGGCTTTTGCTACCATTCCTGCTGCTACAACCCTCACCATATGATTCATAAAAGTAGGATTTGAAAATGGGTTCGATGCAGTTGTTGGTGCCACTAGTGGGGGTATATTATCTCCCTCTGTTTGTTTGATACCTCTACCTAATGGGACATCGAATCATCTCGAAGTCTCACTAACTCGTCCCTTGCAGGTATATGAGAGGAGGTGCTGCTATAGGGTCCCAGTCTAGATCACTTTCATAATGAAGATTCGAACCACTTTCCCAAACTGGGAATGGATCAGTCCTGACTCCTTGCCTTGTTCTAACCATCTTGAAACACATTTCAAAACCATATCAATATTCTTATCCCCATAATAGCAACCTGAGCTTTGTTACCAAAATGTAACATCCCCATATCTAGGATTAAGCAACACTTTCATGTCAAATGATACACAAAGTAATTAAACACACACACACACACACATGCGCGCGCGCGCAAGGTGTTCATATTAAATTTTAGTAATATTTTCACTAAAATTTCAACAGTCTCCCCTACATCGGAAAGTCCTAAATTATCGACATTTAACTTGTTTACACTTCTAATATTTCACATCTCATAGCTCAATCACGACCTAATGGTCCTGGGTCTCAATCCCCCAAACATCATCGTCATCACAACCATAATATTTATATAGTACATTGAACAACAAAAAATCATTATAGAGGGATAAATGAGATAAACATGTATACATGGACACATTCATTTGAAATTCAAAGATAAAATTATCTATTCAAGTTTAAACATTGATTATACAAATTAAGTTATATAAAAATTGTAATATTACAAAATACAAGGGTATATTTTGTAACAACCTAGCTTTTTCAAGGTCAAAATCGCTGTAATTTTTTTTAAATCGTCCGGTTTCTGGATGTTTTTCACCATATTATTCTTCATATTTATCATTGCATTTTGTTCATTAATAAGGCACAATCTATGTAGGATAACATAAATCAACATTCCCATAGAATGAATTCTCAATACATGTGCCCATAATATTATATTTCCATACTCATATGTTTACATTACATCATATCGATGTACTCATAAATTCACATTCTTGTTCTAATCTCGTTATCATCACAAGTTCATACAAGTGTGTTGAACAAGTTACAAAACTAGTACTTTTGTTATCCTGACCTCATGTAATTTCACAACACAACATCGTCATTAGATGAATACCTCATATGTATATTCATACACATCGTATCAACTTGTTCGTACATTCACATTCGTGTTCCATTTCAGTTTTTCATTACTGGTCTCTAAAAAAGGGGTCAGATGATTAATTGAGTATTTAACATGTACATTCATGCAAAACTCATATCACCCATAACATGCGGATATATAGTTCTTTTCAAAATGTGTGAGCCGCAAAATGAATTTCCTTACACAACATGTTGGTATGATGTCCCTGTTACAGCACAAGGTAATTTCAAGCATTATAGGCCATTTAAAAAAGCATAATAAAGCAATATTAACGTTACATTTAATTCATGGACCAAAAGAGCATAATTCCTTCATTTCTCCTTATATAAATACCATCGTTAATAATTCGTCAATTACCGAGGCTAATTACAATACTTAAACCCGATCATTCATCTCGAATACCATTAGCCGAACTAATGTTATTCTTCGTTTAAAGCATAACAATCGTAGTTCTTTCATATATTTAGTATATACAAAACATAGTATACATGAATATAATAGTTCTTAAAACTAACTCATAACACTAACATTCGACTATCCTCTTAGGATGCCATTAGCCGAAGCCAATCATTTATTCATCATGGTCATCCACTTATGATGCTATTGGTCGAAGCAAGACATCTACTCATCCTGGTCATCCACTTAGGGTGCCATTATTTATAGCTAATCATTTGGTCATCCCGGTCATCCACTTAGGATGCTATTAGCCGAAGCTAATCAATCACTTGTCCTAGTCATCCATTTGGATGCCATAAGCCAAAGTTAATCATTTGTTCATCCTGGTTATCCGCTTTGGATGCCATTAGTTGAAGCAAATCAATCATTTATCTCGATCATCCATTAAGATGTCATTAGCCAAAGTTAATTAATCACTTGTCTTGGTCATCCATTCGGATGCCATTAGCTGGAGCTAATCATTTGTTCATCTCGATCATCCGCTTTGGATGCCATTAGCCGGAGCTAATCAATCATTTATCTCGGTCATCCATTCGAATGCCATTAGCCATAACTAATCATTTGTTCATTCCAGTCATTTGTTTTGGATGCCATTAGCCAGAGCTAATCAATCATTTATCCCGATCATCCATTCAGATGCCATTAGCCGGAGTTAATCAATCATTTATCTCAGTCATCCATTTGGATGCCATTAGCCGGAGTTAATCAATCACTTGTCCCAGTCATCCATTTAGATGCCATTAGCCAAAGCTAATCAATCACTTGTCTCTATCATCCATTTAGATGTCATTAGCCAAAGCTAATCAATCACTTGTCCCGGTCATCCATTCGGATGCCATTAGCCGGTGCTAATCATTTGTTCATCCTAGTCATCCACTTTGGATGCCATTAGCTGGAGTTAATCGATCATTTATCCCGGTCATCCATTCGGATGCCATTAGTCGAAGCTAATCAATCATTTGTCACGGTCATTCATTCAGATGTCATTAGTAGAAGCTAATCAATCACTTATCCCGGTCATCCATTCGGATGCCATTAGCCGGTGCTAATAGTTTGTTCATCCCTGTTATCCGCTTTGGATGCCATTAGCCAGAGCTAATCAATCATTTATCCCAGCCATCCATTTGAATTTTATTAGATTAGTTGAAGCTAATCAATCATTTGTCCTTGTCATCCATTTGAATACCATTACTCGAAGCTAATCATTTATTCATCTCGGTCATCTGCTTTGGATGCCATTAGTCATAGCTACTCATTTGCTCATCTTAGTCATCCGCTTAGGATGTCATTAGCCGAAGCTAATCGTCAACCAATCAAACATTCCAGAGGTGGTTTATGAAATCACTATAACATGGTAATATCCCTTGATTTGCTCATTCAAACGATTCATAACAATTTGACATTTACTATAACATAATAGCAGATCCTTCGTGGTACTCATACATGCATTCTGTAATAGCCTAACATTCAGTAACACAATAATAGATCATTTGTAATACCTAAATAAACATTCGATAATAGTTTAGCATTCAATATTACACAATAATACCCTTTGTATTACTCATCCAACCATTCATGATAGTTAATGTTCCATACAATACAACAATAGATCCCACGTAATACTTATACAACCATTCGTGATAATTAACATTCAGTAAAGTACAATGGTAGATCTTTTGTGATACTTGTACAACCATTTGTGACAATTTCATTCAATATAATACAATGATAGATCCTTCGTAATACATTTGTTACAATTACATTCAATATAATAAAACAGTAGATCCTTCGTAATACTCATACTACAATTTATCACAATTACATTCAATAAAAATACAATAGTAGATCCTTTGTAATACTCATACAACCATTCGTGATAATTAACATTTAGTATAATATAACGGTAAATCTTTCGTAATACTAATACAACAATTCGTGACAATTTCATTCAATATAATACAATGGTAGATCCTTCGTAATACATTCGTCACAATTACATTCAATAAAAATACAACAATAGATCCTTCGTATACTTGTACAACCATTCTTCACAGCCCAAATTCATAATAGCCCAATTAACATCTCATATTCAATTTAATATTCGTCACAGCACAATAATATATCCACCTCAAAGGGGTCATTTTAGAACATTAATAATTTCATCATTGTTTTAACATTCATCAAGAACTCGATCAAATTTCATAGTTGTTTCGACAATCATCAAGAATTCAATCAAACACTTCATTGTCGTTTCATCATTCAACTAGGATTTAATAAAATATAATCATAAGTAAATCATTTCAAAATATAAACATCATATGAGAAAAAGGTGGAAACTACTTACCTACTCCACCTATGGGTTGTCCTTGTCCTGACAATGGTCCGGTCCTGACCGCAACACCTAAGACATCAATGGTCATAAATCAGTACATTTGTATCTTTGAATCACATTCATCACCGTACTTAATTAAAGAGTTCATATGTTCACATTCAAGTGTTCCACATTTTACACCATCATACAATGAAATTGTTACAAGCATTTGAGTCATTTTGCCTGGGAGGCTTATTGTAGAAATTAGCAGTGAAAACTGACTCTCTACAAGCCAGACAATTTGGCAAGGAAAACTAGTTCGTTGCAGGCTGCACAATTTAGCAGCGAAAACTGGTTTGCTGCAGGTTGCACAATTCAGCACAGACAACTGTTTCTTTCGCTTCTAGCACTACAATTTTGGAAGTGAATCCTACTTCGCTACAGCCAACACGTTTTCAGCAACGAATGCTAATTCGCTGTAGACAACTCCATTCCGACAGCGAGTCATAAATTTGCTGCAGACAATGATAGAAAATCCCAAATTCATTGCAGAACATAATTCGACAACGACTGTTAATTCGCTGCCAATAACTCAATTTTTGCAGCGAATTACAAATTCACTGCAGGCAATACAACTTCGGCAGTGAACCCTAAATTTGCTATATAACACACAATTCAATAGCGAATGTTAATTCATTGCCAACAACTCAATTTCGATAGCGAATCCCAAATTCGATGTAGAACACACAATTCAGCAGCGAATTACAAATTCACTACAGGCAATACAACTTTGGCAACGAACCCCAAATTCACTGCAGAACACACAATTTACTAGCGAATTTAATTCGCTCCAAACAACTCAATTTCAGCAGCAAATTACAAATCACTACAGATAATTCAACTTCAGCAACGACTCTCAAATTCAGTGCAGAACACGAAATTCAATAGTGAATTACAAATTCGTTGTAGGCAATACAACTTTGATAGTGAATCCCAAATTTGCTGCAGAACACACAATTTAGTAGCGAATTTAATTCGCTACAAACAACTCAATTTTGGCAGCGAATTACAAATCGCTACGGATAACTCAACTTCAGCAGCGACTCTCAAATTCAGTGCAGAACACAAAATTCGACAACAAATTACAAATTCATTGTAGGAAATACAACTTTGGTAGCGAATCCCAAATTCTCTATAGAACACAATTCAAACAGCGAGTGTTAATTCGCTGCACCTAACTCAATTTCAGCAACGAATTACAAATTTCATTGTAGACACATAATTTGACATTAGGTTCTAGCAAAGTCACATGATTTTAGCATGAACACACACACACACATGCAATAATCAATCCCAGCAAATAATCTGTCACAAAAGTCCAGCAAAATACACACATACAATAATCAATTCGAGCACATAATCTTTCATCAAATTCCAATAGAACACACACACACATGCATTTTTGCCAACCCATTTGCTAAGGCCGGCCCTTTACCATGTTTTGTTCTTTCCATTTTATACCTTTTCTTTGTTAGATGTTATGGAAATTTGCCTTATTTCGTCTCTGTTTCTTTGTCCTTTTAATTGGAAATTTGCCTTTATAATTAACTTAGAGGTCTTAGGTCAATTTTTCCTTAGGAACTCCTTCATCATTTTCGGTTCTAGGTTTCAAGAACAAGGGGGAGGAGACTACATGGCATACCTTTTGGATCTAAGTTATATGGATAGTTTGGTAAAGTTCCTTCTCTCATTCTCTTAGTTTTCCTTCTCCTTCTTTCTCTCTCGGTTCTCTTTCTTCTGTTAGTTTCTTCCCACTCATTCCAGCCCTTTTCTCCCTTCCCTCTAGGCAGCTGTTCAACCTCCCCTCTAGATCTTAACTCTCTATTTCTATCACACGTCTATAGAGGTACTCTCCGCTGGTATAAGTTCAGTTTTCGTTAGGAAGAAGGGAGAAAAGAGAAGTATGCAGCTTGACATGCAGTTGCTTAGCAGACTTTGGGAAGCGGAAGGGTCACCTTCTCTCTCTCTCATTGCATTTATACTTCACATTAAATGAGGTGGGGTGTTTGGGGTTGGTTTAGATGTGCTCCTGTCCCTATTTTGGTCTATCCAAAACCAGGTTTACCCTTCCCTCTTAACTCCTTGAGACAACTTGATTGTTTTCCTAAACTTTTAATTAAACCGAGTGGCTGTCGATTCAGAAATCGGCAATGAAAACTGCTTAGTTGCCAATTTAGAAATCGATAGCAAAAACCATGTATCCACCGATTCAAAAATCACCCATAAAATTATGTCACTACCGATTCAGAAATTGGCAACTAGAACCGTGTCGCTGCCGCTTCAAAAATCGACAGCCAGAATTGTGTCGCGGTCGATTCAGAAATCAACAGCCACAAACTATCGATGCCGATTTAGAAATCGACAGCCACAAACTATGTCACTGTCGATTTAGAAATTGGCAGCAATGGTGGATGACACGATCAAAAGATTGATGTCTTATCCCAAGTACAGGAGTGTCAAAGTAATTAATAACCCAGCAAGACCGGGGTCGAACCACAAGAAGGTTAACTATATAAATTACAAATAATAATAATAATAATAATAATATAATAATATAATAATAATAAGAAGAAGAAGAAGAAGAACAACAACAACAACAACAATGATGATGGTGGTGGTGGTGGTGGTGAGTTAAAGAGGACTTTGAGATGTAAGATTAATTTGAGGATTAAACAATGATAAAAACTAATGCCAAGGTTAGAGGATCCACTAATAGTATTAGAGATAAGTAAAGTCTAAACTCTTTATAAATTATCAACATGATGATATTAATCGTCTTATTTACGTAATACCATACTTATAAATTTTATCAGGTATTCATGATGCTAACTTATGTTGACAACAAATCAAGTTCCTCTCAAAATAACGATGTCAATCGAAGACTATGAAGGATCAAGTATTTGATATACCAAGTGTTATACAACACAAATCTAGATTAACCATTTAACAAGCAATGTATTAAGAATTGATAAGATAAAAATGATAAGACATGTTTATAATAAGTTGTTTAGGATATAAGCATTGAAGTCCATATTGAGTTTATATTATACTTATCCTAACACCATTAGTGAAACCTTTTCACCTTGACATGATAAACTTAGCTAACATTATGAAGAAGAAAAACATAAATAAATAATATAAGAACATAAACATGATATAAGTTAACTAAGTTTAGTAAAAGAAATGAAAAGCATAAACAAGAGATTAATGAAAGCAAAACTTAAGCATTACAAAAATATAAAGAAAGAGAGCAAGAACATGATCTTGATCTCAAAACCAAGATGCCTATGAATGACAAATGCCTCCTTTTATAGGCTAAAATTCAGAACTATTCATTTGGTAATTGATTATTGATGTAGTAGCCAACTATTGATTTAGTGGACTTGGTGGACAACAGCACTCAAGCATTTTGGCTTGATGAAATGACATTGATGCAATTAGAATTTGTCAAAGTGTTCTTTATGAAAGTTGTTGGAAATCATCTCTTCTTTCCACACACAAGATTTCAGAGCATTTGGATCACTATAGCTCGAGATATGTCTAAAATACTGAGTAGTGCTTTTGGTGGAAATGGTGGATAGCCCTCAAGCTCTTGGTTGGATGAAATGTCATTGTCAGCATCAAAATTTGAGCAGGTGGTCTTCATGAAAGTTGGTGGAATATGTCTTATCTTTTTACCCACCAAATTTGACATCCTTTTGCCTTTTAAAACTCCAGCTATGGGTAACATTCTGAGTAGTGTTTGGGCTGGATTGCAGAAAAGATTTTGACTTCTCTTTTATGGACAAACTTTGAATTTGAAAATGGAAGATTTGGGTCTTCCATTCTTCATGAACGTTGTAGGCTTATTTCTTAGCTTTCTATCCATATAAACCAAACTAAAATTCAAGATCTATAGCTTCAGATATGACTCAATGACTAAACAGTGTGCTAGTTTTAATTGAATCAACATCTCCTTTCTAAGCTTAGCCTTTTCTTTGTCCTTTCACTTTCAATAGTTAATCACATCAATTAATTTTTTGAATTGTGAGATATGCATGTATTTAAAATGAGCATTTACCATAAATTAAAGCTATCTTATATTATCAGACTTGTTATTGCAAAATGTGCTCTAGTTAAGGAGTTATTGATACTTTAAGTGCAAAATGATGGTATAAAGCCTTGATAAAAATGCATTTTTAGGTACTAATTAGTGGAGTCATTTCAGCTTTACTTCTTCTTTTTTTTTGGTGTTTATATATTCCCTAGCATATAGAATTACAAAAAAAATAAACTAAAGTTAGGATCTACTTCTATCATGCATGCAAGGGTACTGAAACAAAATACATATTATTGAAACATGAGTATCACAATAAATATAACAACACAAATATCCAATAATTTAAAAAGTCAAACATGCATTCATATTTTATTCACTTTTCCCTTTTATTTTTCATTGGAAACTCTTTCTCATTCAACTACTAAAAATCGTTTCCTCTTTCATTATCAACCTCCATTCAAGATTTCATAAGATCAACCATGATTATTTCCACTTAACACATTACTGATACCACTTTCACTGGTATCATCATCACCTCATAGGAGTCGGTGCAAGGTGAACCCCTTGCCCGAATCCTAACATACACTAAATGTATGCTAGCCAATACATGGTAATCCTCTTACCCGGGATCCTAACATATATTAAATGTATGCTAGTCCACGCCCCATATCACACTTCTTATATTTTCGTTGTTAGCGATAATTTCATCGCTTAGCAATTCACACAACAACCTTCTCATAATGGAATTTAACTAGAAAGTATAGGTGCGGATCACCTACTTGTAGTAGAAGCTCTACTCGTGTTCCCCTACTGCTGCTATTGCACCACACCGGTGGTCCCTCCTGAAATCAAAGGCTCATCTCATAAATTTTTCTCATTCAATGATATATTTTATAATAATCATATCAACAACTAATAGGTCTTTCTTTCAATCATTTTTTTCTTTATATTTTATGTTTTTCTCATTACACCCATTAATGTTGTCATTTTTCATCCAACCATAGTTATCATTCCTTTCTTTATATTTAAAATGTTACTATTTAAATCTCGAACTGTTACTATCCAACGATTTCTGTTTAGACCTTGGACTGTTATTGTCCAACCATTACTGTCTTGACATTGAACTGTTACTGTCTTGAACCATTATTGTCTACACTTTAAACTGTTATTGTCCAACCGTTACTGTCTAGCCATTGAACTGTTACTGCCTAACTATTACTGTCTCGACATTGGATTGTTATTGTCTAGACATTGGATTGTTACTGTCCAATCGTTACTGTCTTAACTCTCCTTAGATTTTTAACTATATCCAGATTTATAGAACTCTATTTTAAGCAAGATTGGTCTCATTGGAAAACTAAGACACGAGGCTACAAGTTCTCCTAAGGAAGGAGAACCTGGTTCTGCCTCCAAGATAGTCAAAATTACTCATAAACTAATCAGTCCTACTACCCTACAGGGTCTGTCATGACCCAGTCTCGGTAGGTGAAAGACCCATAATTGGAGATCTACAAACTCCAAATTGAGAAGACCAATTTCCTTAGTCAACATCCAAAACTACTAAATTAGAAAAGAGATCTGGTGCATGAAAGAACCAATTTCCTAACTCCTTCATCCTCCTACCTGAAATCTCATTAAAAGTAGAGATGAGTCCTGTCCAGATTCATTTCACCCCTTCCATTCACACATAACATTTCACAAACTACATTTTCTAGGAAAATTATTTGATTAGTACTTAAAATGCATGTTTATCAAGAATAAGTTTTTATATCTTCATTTTGCATTAATACATTGATTTAAGTATATCAAAAAATAACTCCTTACCTGACTAAAGAACATGTTTTATAATAACAAGTTTGATATTATAAAAGATACCTTAATTTATAGTAAATGTTCATCTTAAATGCGGGCTACTATACACTGTTATATTAATTTTGAAAGAGTTGTCATACTGAGTTACTATTAGTACTTGTATTTACAATTAACCTCTCTGTGGTTCGACCTCGGTCCTGTCATTTATTACTTCGACAGCACTTGGGAGAAGACATCAAGCTTTTGGTTGTGTCAAGTTTTTGGCGTCGTTGCCTAATTCTTGTGCTTTTATTCTCTCTTACACGTGCATGAGAGTTTGGTCACGTACATTAAGTGGTCGACTTTGTAGGGTATCCTCATCATTTTCGGAAAATATGGCCGAAGAAGATAATCAATCGCTTCATAATGAGAATAATGAGAATAACCGTATGAGAACACTTATAGACCACATGAATCCCGCAAGAACAAGTGCACCCTCATGCATAGTTTTCCCTCTTGATGCATCTCTTTTTAATTTTAAGCCAGGTATTATTCAACTTTTACCTTCTTTTCATGGTTTAGACCTAGAAAATCCATACTTGCATTTAAGGGAATTTAAGGAGGTCTGTAATACTTATAATGACTCAAATTGTAGCATGAACACCATTCGATTAAAGCTTTTTCCTTTTTCATTAAAAGATAAAGCTAAAACATGGCTATAAAATTTAAGACCAGGATCCATTCGTGCTTGGGATGAAATGCAACAACAATTTTTAAAGAAGTTTTTTCCGTCTCACAAAACAAACTCTTTCAAAAGACAAATCATCACTTTCACTCAAAAGCCAGGAGAAACATTTTACCAATGTTGGGATAGGTATCGAGATTTGCTTAATACTTGCCCACATCATGGTTTTGAAACATGGAGATTGGTTTCACATTTTTATGAAGGTTTAACACCTAGAGATAGGCAAATGGTTGAATTGATGTGCAATGGAACTTTCAAAGATAAAGACCCTAATGAAGCAATGGAGTACCTAGACTTGCTAGCCGAAAATGCTCAAAATTGGGACACCACAGGTACTTATGAGGCACCAAGTAAAACTCAACCTCATACATCTAGTGGAGGTATGCACAACCTTAGGGAAGATCATGACCTCCAAGCCAAGTTTGCATCTTTAGCTAGAAAAGTCGAAGCACTTGAATTGAAAAAAAGTGGTCAATTAAAATTTGTTCAAGACATTGTGTGTGTCAAATCTGTGAAACCAAGGAACACTCAACAAATGATTGTCCAACTTTGCCTTCTTTTAGGGAATGCCTCCATGAACAAGCCCATGCTTTAAACAGTTTCCAAAGACCCAACCATAACCCATACTCACAAACATATAACCCTGGTTGGAGAAATCACCCAAATTTCAGTTGGAAGAGTGATAGCAACAATGCACAAACTTCACAACCACCGTTTCAAGCACACCATAATTTTTAAAATTCTCATGGATATGCACCTCCTTATGCTCCACCTCCTAGTAGAAATCTTGAGGACACATTGCATGCATTCATTGAAAAGCAGGAGAGAATCAACACTCAACTTGCTCAAAGCATGACAGATTTTAAAGATGCTCTTGCAAAATTAACATCTGCTCTCAGTTTCCAAGAGAAAGGTAAGTTTCCATCTCAACCACAGCAAAATCCAAAAGGGCAATACAATGCAAATGCGAGTAGTTCTGGAAGCCAACACATGGATCAAGTCAAACCAGTCATCACTCTTCGTAGTGGTAAGGTTATTGAAAAACCCATTCTTGAACCTTGTGAGAAAGATGATGAGTCTATTTCTGAGGGTAAGGAAGGGGTTGAACCTGAATATTGCAAAGAGAAGGCTGATTCCCCGCCAGCACTTCCATTTCCTCATGCCATGACCAAACAAAGGAAAGTCAATCACAACTCTGAAATCTTTGAAACTTTCAAATAGGTATGAATCAATATACCTTTGTTGGATGCTATTAAACAGGTACCTTCCTATGCTAAATTTTTGAAAGATCTGTGCACTGTGAAGAGAAAACTGAATGTGAAAAAGAAAGCCTTTTGAGCCAAACAAGTAAGTGTCATTCTTCAAACCAATAATGCTTTGAAATATAAAGACCCTGGTTGTCCTACAATTTCTTGCTTTATTGGAGAACATAAAATTGAAAGAGCCTTACTTGATCTTGGAACTAGTGTGAATTTACTTCCATATTCAGTTTTTCAAAGTCTCAATCTAGGTGAGTTAAAACCAACTTCTGTAACTATTTTACTTGCTGATAGATCGATAAAAGTGCCTAGAGGAATAGTTGAAGATGTGTTAGTACAAGTCGATAAATTCATTTAGCTTGTGGATTTTATTGTCTTGGACACGCAATCTGTTGAAGCATGTAATTCATTTCCTGTTATTTTAGGACGTCCGTTTCTTGCAACTTCTAATGCATTGATTAATTGTAAGAATGAACTCATGAAGTTATCTTTTGGAAACATGACATTGGAGATGAATATTTTCAACATTTGCAAGCAGCCTGGAGATGATAATGATTTACAAGAAGTAGATCATATTGAAGAATTAGTTCATGATCAACTTGAATCTACTTTGAGTAAAATTGAGTTGGATGAATCTGATGATTTGCAAATGATTTATTCTCAGGAAGAAATCACGGATGAAAAAGGCACTAAAAATATTGATGCCAATCTTTTGTCAAGAGTGACAGCAGATTTGACATCTGACATCCCACCAATCGATGATTACTCTCTTGACGAATTCTTACTTTCTCTTAGTTCAATGCCTTGGTTTGCTAAAAATATCAATTTTCTTCCTTTAGGAGATTTGCCAGCTCACTGGAGTATTGAAGACAAAGGAAAGTTTTTGAACGAAGTGAAGAACTTTTATTGGGATGACCCTGACTTACTCAAATATTGTCCTGATCAAAAATTTCAAAGATGCATTCCTGACAATGAGTCTCTCTCTCAAACTGGTCAAATGGCGGATAACGGTACTCCGTGACTTAAGTCGGTTCTTTCAGTTTCCCAAATAACTGATATCTGTATATATTTGTACAATTCTTAGCTCTTTCTCCCTTCTTTGATTCTCTTCTCTAATTCTCCTTAGAAAATGGACACCACTCTTGAAAAGTTGAAAAGGTATTTTCCCGCTCTGCCCCAGAATGCGATTACAAAAATTTACCGTGCTTGGTGTGAAAGATTGAGGTTGTTAATGAACCATGGAATTCCTGAAGATATTTGTTGGCTGATTGAAGCAAAGGTCCGATTATCAGGTGAGTCCTCCAATTCTTTCATTTCACACATGCCTGGAACAGGTAAAAGCACTTTTGCAAAGAAACGTCATGCAAAACGATTGAAAGTCTGTCACAGATGTGCCAGATGGACTTGTAATGCGACATGTCGTTCTTTAGGAATGGTATTTGTAAACCGTGAAGATAAAATACAATTCATTAAGAATGGCCTGAGTAAGGGGTCTTTAGATAATCTTTTGTTGACCCTTGAGACGCATCCTAGTGGAGATGTGCATCGTGTAATTCATGATTTATGGCCACAATTCCATAAAGAACATGATCGACTTAGTCTTGGGAATCTGACTAAAAAAGACCCTGTTTGCCAGTTTTTAAGAAAACTGGATGGGAAGCCTATCCTCGACCCATAGAGGGCGTTTAAGCCGTTCTTGGACGTAAAACCAAGGGAAGATGTGAGCCACAATCACAACTACCTGTACATACATGCTTTGTCAAAATAAATAAATAAAGAGAGAGAGTGTGAGACTACAGCTGGCCTACATATAGGTCGTATGATTGCATTTTCACTTTTTCATCTATAAATTCTTCTCTTCCTTCCCTTCATTTCTACTCATCCTATACATTCATCAAATATAGAAGTGTGTAGAAATGGCACGTTCCTCAAGTCATCACATAAGAAATATTTGTGTTTTCGGTGGATCCAGCCCTGGGAAAGAAAAAGAGTTTTTAGAATAAGCAAATCATCTTGGTTAAGTACTAGCTGAGAGAAAGATTCATTTAGTGTATGGGGGAGGCAGCCTTGGGTTAATGGGAGGTGTTTCAGTGGCCGCATTTTTAGGAGGCAGTCAAGTTTTGGGGGTTGTCCCCAAAGCTTTAGCAAATGAGAACATCATTGGAAAAACAATTGGAGAGGAACTACAGGTCCCTACAATGTCTGATCGACTGAACACCATGTTTAGCCATGCTAATGCCTTCATTGCCTTACCAGGTGGTCTGGGCACATTGGAAGAGATCTTTTATATTTCATCTTGGGCCCAATTGCACATTCACCATTAACCTATAGGTTTGTTAAATGTTAATGGTTTTTATGATAAGTTGCTATCTTTCCTTGATCAAGCTGTGGAACAGGAATTTCTAACATCTTCGGCACGACAAATCATAATCTTTGTTGCTACTGTTGAACAATTGATTGACCAACTACAATCTTTCATCCCTGTCATTGATCCTTGCATGAGTCGCCTAGAGTGGTCAATTAAGAAAAGCCGTAAAAAGCTTAGATTAGATTTGAGCCTTCATTTGTGAAACATTGTGTCTTGTGGTTTTATTAATAGCATATTATTTTGTTTTGTTACTTCTTATATTTGTTTAAGTGTGTTTCAGGTTTGTCATTATTCGTTGTTTCAGGTGATGTCTTCTATACTCTATCTTTTTACCTTAGGACATTGAGGACAATGTCTCGTTTTGGTTGGGGGGGAGGGTAGTAGTTTAACAAAAAAAAAAAACTAACCAACTAACTGTTTTTGTTTTTAAAAAACCATTTGGCAAAACTGTTATTACTAGGATGGTAGAGTAAAGAGGAATTATTCTTGAGACGCGTCTTAGTAAAAAAATTTATAATGGTTATTTGCAATATTCATAACAAGGCCTATTAGAATACTTCTTGAAATATTCAAGTTTACAAACTCTCGCATTGTTATCACTTGATTCTGCTCATATACTCATTTAACAAGTATTATTAAACCTTCACTTTCACACACACACTTTAACATATGATTGTGGGTTGCACATTGGATTATTACATTATTTATGTTCTTTTGTTGAAGGTAACATCTAAGGGAAAGGGATAGTATATAATTTGCAAATATATATATATATATATATATATTGATAATATTGATGATAATAAAAACGTAGATAAGTTTGGTTTCGTAGCCTCCCTAACCTAAGCAATTAAGCCAAAGGGGTGTTTTAACACCTAATACCCTAAAGTCAACTGACTTGGGAGCTATTGGCCCAAAGCTTGTTACATGGGTTAAGGAGAAAAGCTTAAGGGAATCAAACATTGCACTATCTACATATTAGTATCTGCAACCCGAGTTGTTAAGCTCGTAGGGGTGTCTCAACACTTAATTCCCTAAGACCAACTGGTCTGGGAGTCATTAGCCTAAAACTCGTTACATGGGTTAAAGATACATTGTGTTTTAAGTTGTATGTGTATATAAATAAAAAAAAATAAAAAAAAAAGAAGAAGAAAGAAAAAAAAAGCAAAGAAAAAAAGAAAAAAAAAGTAATAATAATAATAATCCCAACCCAAGGAAGTTCACCCTAAACATTTGAACATAATATTGTTTTCTTCCAACAAAGCCCCATCATCTATATTTTCATATATTGAGCACATAAAAAGAAGGTTTATTAATATCTTGTTTAAGAAGTATGAAGCAGGAATATAAGAAGTTCACCCAAGATTTAAAAAGGCCATTTTGAAGTCCAAATTGAAGGAACAACTAAGAAGTCCGAAGCTGTCCTGCAGCCCAGACACTATTTAGTGTTTAACCCATATCTTGAGTTCTAGAAGTCCAAATGACCTCATTTTTTTTTTGTTGGAAAGATGAGACAATTTCCTA
This sequence comes from Populus alba, assembly GCF_005239225.2. Taxonomy (NCBI): domain Eukaryota; kingdom Viridiplantae; phylum Streptophyta; class Magnoliopsida; order Malpighiales; family Salicaceae; genus Populus; species Populus alba. Next base: position 9,680,241 of record NC_133294.1, on the reverse strand, counting down.
GAACATTCCTGAGGATTCTGGGAAAATTATGATCTTAGAAATGACGTCTTGTTCAGACAAGAAGATAAGGATTGTCACCAAGTCAAGATGTGGCCACCCACTCATCAATTAGTCAACAAATCAATAATTCCAAATTTTGGCCTATAAAAGGAGGCACTTACCATGTATTGAGGCATCTTGGTTTCTAGATCAAGATCATGCTCTTGCTTTCTCTCTTTGTATTGCTTATGCTTTGCTTTCATTAATATCAAGTTTATGCACTTCATTTCCTTTCCTTTACTTAGTTAACTTCTTTCTCATTTATGTTCTTATCTTGTTCATTTATGTTTCTTTCTTTCATTATGTTTAGCTAAGTTAATTATGTCAAGGTGAAAAGGGTACACTAATGGTGTAAGAATAAGTATAATATAAACTTAACATGGACCTTAACGTTGGATACTAACATGTTTTATATTTGTTATCTTGTTCACTTTTAATACTTTGCTTGTTAAATGGTTAATCTAGATTTATAGTGTATAACACTTGGTACAACAAATACTTGGTACTTTCATAGCCCATACTGTATGGTATAACCGACACCTGAGCTATGAAAGGAACTTGATTTGTTGTTAACATAAGTTATAATCATGAATGCCTGCCAACATTTACAAGTATTAGCTTTATTCGAATAAGATAACTAATGTAATCATGTTAACAATTTATAATCTGATTGGAACCTCCTTTATGTGTGGTTTCCAATTGAGTAATAAGAGTTTATCCTATACTTGTTTGAAGTACCATTAGTGGATCCTCTAACCTTGACATTTATTTTTATCGTTGTTTAATCCTTACATTAATCTTTCATCTCAAAGTTCTCATTAATTTCTTCATCGTGTCTTCTTTTATTACTACTACTACTACTACTACTACTACTACTATTATTATTATTATTATTATTTACATTCTGTTTATATTATATAATATATCTCTTTGATCTTTTCATAAACTCAGTATATAGGCTGGAAACCTGTGACCCGATCTTTTAGATCATTCTCAGGTGTAACAACGCCACGTACTAAGTATTACTATTATTATTATTATTATTATTATTATTATTATTACTACTACTACTACTACTACTACTACTACTATTTTGTTGTTGTTGTTGTTGTTGTTGTTGTTGTTGTTGTCTTGTTATTTATAATTTATACAATTAACCTCTCTGTGGTTCGACCCCGGTCTTGCTGGGTTATTTATTACTTCGACACTCCTGCACTTGGGAGAATACATCAAGCTTTTGGTCGTGTCAATTATCATGGTTTCATGTCCCCAATAATTTACAACACATGAATTATCTTAATTTTAACGTCTATTATATTTTCCCCAATTCAAATCTAAGAACCCTAATCTCTAATTCAACATCAAGGCATCAATTCATAATCGAATTTGAAATGACTTATAGGACCATGATTAGAACATCTTACCCAGTAAGAATCAAGGTTTCGATCTTCAACCAGTCAAAGATTTTCGACTCCCTTCTTTTCCTATGGATGGTCGACATTCCCCTCCCTCTTTTGCTCAAATTTTCTTGTTAATTCCTTGCCCCAAAGTGTTTATTCTACCTATAAACCCTTAATCTTAGATGGGTTCTTGAAATTTGGTGTTTCTCTCTTGATTTGCAAGAAAGGATTCAAAAACTCCTTCTTTTCTTTTCTTATGGTTGTTGCAGATTTTTGGTGAGGAGAGGAGTATTTATACTCTAGAATTTCTCTTATTTGCACTTAGGCCCTATTTTCTTTAAGTGTATTATTTTCTTCAATTAAATCCAACCCTCGACATTACCAGGTTTATTTATAATGTCTTGAATTATTTTGCTTGGAAATTTATATTAAAAAATTTCCAAATTCCTGTTTTTATTTAACCATATGCATGAATTTCTTCCCTTTTATTTCACATGTAGTTACTTTGCAATTTAAGCAACCTTTATTTTTCCCGGCGTTTACACCTATAATGCTTGAAATTATCTTGTGTTGTAACAGAGACATCATACCAACATGGTGTGTAAGGAAATCCATTTCACAGCTCATACATTTTGAAAAGAACTATATATTCACATGTTATGAGTGATATGAGTTTTATATGAACGGACATGTTAATCACTAAATTAGTCGTCTGACCCCTTTTATAATGACTAGTAATGAAAATTGAAATGAAACACGAATATGAATGTGTGAACAAGTTGATATGATGTGCATGGATATACATATGAGGTATTCATCAAATGAGGATGTCTTGTTGTGAAATTACATGAGGTCAGGATAATGAAAGTACTAGTTGTGTAACTTGTTGTTCGGCACTCTTGTATGATCTCATAATGTTAACCAGACTAGAACAAGAATGTGAATTTATGAGTATGTAAATACGAGTAATGTAAACCTATGAGTATGGAAGTATAATATTATGGGCACGTGTATTGAGAATCCGTTTTATAGGAATGTTGATTTACATTATCCTATGTAGATTGTGCCTTGATAATGAACAAAATGTAATGACAAATCTGAAAAATGATGTGGTGAAAAAATCCAGAAACCGAATGAGAAAAAAAATTTCCATCAATTTTGGCCTTGAAAAAGCCAGGTCGTTACAAGGATGACTGGGATGTTAGTTTCAAGAATTGATGTGTTCATGTGTACTATGTTTTGTATATACCAAGTATATGAAAGAACTATGATTGTTATACTTTAAACAGAGAATAACATTAGCTTGGTTAACAGTATTCGAGATCGATGACCAGGTTTGAGTATTATAATTAGCCTTGGTAATTGATGAATTATTAAGGGTGGTATTTACATAAGTAAGGAGAAATGAAAGAATTATGCTCTTTTGGTCCATGAATGAAATGTAACATTAACATTGCTTTATTATGTTTTCTTAAATTTTCTATAATGCTTGAAATTACCTTGTGCTATAACTGGGATATCATACCAACATGGTGCGTAAGGAAATCCATTTGATAGCTCACACATTTTGAAAAGATTATATTCACATGTTACGGGTGATGTGATTTCTGTATGAATAGACATGCTAATCACTCAATTAGTCATCTAACCCCTTTTGTAAAGACTTATAATGAAAAATTGAAATAGGACATGGATGTGTATGTGTGAATATGTAGTTATGACGTGTATGAATATATGCATATGGTATTCTTCTTATGAGGATGTTATATTGTGAAATTACATGAGGTTAGGATAACGAAATTACTAGTTGTATAACTTGTCATTTGACACTCTTATATGAACTCGTGATGATAACAAGACTAGAACAAGAAAGTGAATTTATGAGTATGTCAATACGATGTAATGTAAACCTATAAGTATGAGAATATAATATTATGGGCATATGTATTGAGAATCTGTTTTATGGGAATGTTGATTTATGTTATCCTACGTGGATTGTGCCATATTAATGAATGGAATGCAATTATAAATCTGTAAAATGGTACGGTGAAAAACATATAGAACCTGACGATTTATATAAAAAAAATCTCCATCAATTTTGGCCTTGAAAAAGCCAGGTCATTACACCTATGCATGTAATGTTTTTCATGAAAACCATTTTTGTCACAAGAATTATTTATGCTTGAAGATGTTAATACTTTAACAAAGAAGGTTGGATCTAATTGCCTTTTAAAATCAATGTTCATTGTCGACAAGGCATCCTTTTCATTTTGCAAAACATCAAAGTCTTTTGAAATAGTACCAACTTTACTGTGAAGTAAAACATTTTTCTTATTCATCTTTTTATATTCATGAAACAAATAATCAATTGCATCTTGCAATTTATCGAAAGTAATTTGAGGTTCAAGTTCACTTACATCATTATTGTTAATGTTGTTATTTTCCATAAAAAAGTCTCTTCTTCTGTGATGTCAATATCAGCCATCAAATATAAATTGGCTAATTCCTTTAATTTTAATCATCACTTAAAGAGGTTGTTGCACTAACATCCTTGTCATCCTAATTAGATACCTTTAATGCCTTTTTCTTTTTTTCAAACTTCAAACTTTTTATGAAATTTGAGAAATCATACTTCACATGACCCCATTTCTTACATTCATAGCATATGATTGCATATCTATTTCTTGATTCTCGTTTATCTCCTTTCTATCTTCTAAAATTTCTTTGATTTATACCAAACTTCTTATACCTAAGCAAATTGGTGAATTGTCTAATCACCATGGTTACCTTATCATCTTTTATTTATTTATTATTATATCTATTTTTCTACTCATTATCATTTATGACTTTAGAGTTAAAGATTTATTTTTTATATTATTATCTTTCACTCAAGCTCCTTAATATTTCCCTTCATAACCAATCAATAAACCAATGAACTCATCAAAGTCAAAAGTTATAAGATTTTAAGCTTCCTCAATAGTTATGATCTTAGGTTCCCAAGCTCTAGTAAGGATTTCAAAATTTTGCTAACAATTTCCTCATATGTGATCTTTTTACATAGAATAGCAAGTCCATTAAAAAAAGTGATGAACCTAGTATATATATCATAAATACTTTCATTAGGATTCATTTTGAACAATTCATATGCTCTAGTGAGGTTAACCAATCTAGAGTCTTTGACTTGACTTGTCCCTTCATAAATGACTTTTAAAAGTTTCCAAATCTCAATAGTCATTTCACAATTCTTAATCCTAATAAACTCCACATGGTTAAGAGCATAAAATAATGCATTTATGACCTTAACATTATAACAATGCCTTTTCTTTTTTTATCATCCCATTCACATATGGATGCTGGAATAACCTCTTTATCCAGATTATTTCTTTTAATAGGTCAAGTATATACACTCTCAACAATGTCTCACAACTCAATGATTCAAGAAAAGTTTCCTTCCTAACTTTTCAATAGGCTTAGTTTTTATATTCAAAAAAAGAAAGCCCTAGTTAAACATTGACCCTCTTATGTCATAATCTCTTCTTCTAGGTGATTAAACATCAAATATGCAGTCCAAGCTCTGATATCGATTGAAAGAATTAAAAAGCCTAAGAGGAGGGAGGGAGTAAATTAAGGCTTTATCTAAAATTCTAGCTCTTATAAAAAACAATTCTCAATTACTTCAAGAATGCAAAAATTCTTAAACATTGTTCAAGAACAATATTATCTCTTTAAATTTGGCAACAACAAGAATAATTAATCAAAGCACAAATTAAATGAGATAGATAGATATATAGAGAGACTGAGAGAGAGATAAACACATAAATTTTTATAGTGATTTTGATGACTGCCTACTCTACTTCTTGAACCTTTGTACAAGAATTCAAATTGTTCAAGAGCTGGTATAAGCCGCTCAAGGTATGCAAAGAGTGATCAAAGAAGAACAACAAGAGGAAACTGAACATGGACAAACCATATAGACAAAGAGGAGGAAATTTATGTACTCTGTTGGTAGATCCCCTCTACCAAAGAAATGGGAAGGGTGGACAATCATTTGGATAATTTAAGAACAGGGGAGGAAACTTTACCACTGGAGCGAGCTCATAAGGATATATGTAAGTTAGTAGGGAAGATCTTTTAGCACACTAACTTGTTAGGGGATAAGTACTACAAGTGGATTGACAAAGCAATGAGGGCTTGCATATCCATTATGTTCCAAAAACAGTTAAAGGCACCTTGGAGACTATCAACTACCTTAAAAAGATGTTATATTTGCAGAGGTGAGGGGCACCAATGAGGGGGCTACAAGTATTTAGGTAAATGAGGTTATTATTATGAAGACACAAGCCATAGAAAAAAAAAAGTGTCCCCATAGAAATATAGAGACTACTTAGGATCAAAACACTGCCACATAGAGCTAGCAACAAATGATTATGATTGATAAACCAGCGAGACCTACTCGATCTGGAGCGAGTGTTAACAAGGGCATCGAGGTTTCAGGAGGAGAGGACTCCATACATAGTATATCATATGACTCAGGAGGATGTGAGAGTTGCACCAAACATTATGGCACGTACATTAATACTAGATTGTATGCAAGTTTATGCCTTTGTATCATGCTAGATTATAACTAAATTGCATGCATCACCTGATAAATTGGATAAGGGAGTAACTATTAGTACACATTTAGGAGAAAACATAGATATTGATGATGTATATAAATGGGTTCAAGTGTATATTGGGGGATATGAGTTGAAGGTAGATTTCATGCCTTTGAACTTGAATGATTTTGACTTAATTTTAGGTATGGACTGGTTAAGCGAGCATAGTGCATAAACAGATTGTTTCACCAAAACAATGACTACCCAAAGGAAGGGTGGTTAGAAATTAGTATCTAAGGGACATAGGAAGGTAATGCCTAATTGTATGATTTTAGTCATGATAGTAGAGAAGCTAATAAGAAAAGAGTGTTTCTTTAACAATTTTAATTTCTAGGAAAACACAATACGTAAAAGGAAAATTTCATAATTCTTTTTTCCATACAGGTTCCACCAAAATTTCAACAGAGTCTCCCCCATATTGGGAAGTCCCAGGTTATCAACAAAATCATATTACACTTTCAATTTCATTTTCTAACTTAAAGTATAAAAAAACTATGTTAGCTTTTCTTGGGTAATAATCAATAACACAATCATAGTCCTTTATCAACTCCACCCATCTTCTTTGCTGCATATTTAACTCCTTCCGCGAGATCAAATACCTTAAACTCTTATGATCTATAAAGATTTGAACTTGCAATCCATACAAATAATACCTCCAAACCCAAAGTCAATTTCCAGTCGTCATGATGCAAATTAAATAACTTGGAACTACTTTCTCTCTCCCTTAAATACCACCCTTTTTCCACCTATATCTTGAATTGTCACTATTTTGGTGAAACGATCCACTTGCATTCTATATTTACTCAACCAATCCATACTTAAAATCACATCAAAATCATATAACTTCAAAGACATTATATATACCCTTAATTCTAACCCTTTGATGTATAGTTTTACCCCTCTATAAACATTATCAATATCTATGTATTCTCCTAGAGGCGTGTCAATCGTTACCCCACATTCAATTCACTTGGAAATACATGCAATTCATCTTCAAGTCGATATGCTATAAAAGAATGACTAGCTTCAGGATCAATTAAAGCGTAAACTTGCATTAATTCTAATTGTAATGTACTTGCCACCATATTGGGTACAGCTGCCACCATATTGGGTACAGCTGCCACATCCTCCTAAAACATGTGGTATACTTTGCCATAAGTCCTCTCCTCCTGGAACCTGGGCCAACCCTAATTAGCACTTGTCCCAGACTGGGTAAGCCTCACTAGTCGATCAACAGTGACCAACTACTGCTGACTCTGTGTAACAACTTTCTGACTCTATGTAGCTCTTACAACCCTACGAGGACAATCTCTCTTCTTGTGGTTTGTATCCCTACTATAAAAACATCCTTTCTCCAAATACTGCAATCCCTCAAACGGTGCCCCTTTCCTCTACAAATACAACACCTACCTGGTGTTGCCAAACAGTCTTTGAGGTGTCTCAAGCTACATCTTCCACATAATGGGTACATAGGTCCCCTCTACTTAAAAGATCCCCTTGTAGCACTAGCTCTTTAACAAGTTGAACCTTTTGAGGATCCCCCACTACTAATCTATCTAGAACCTTTAGATTCTCTACCTATAGGAAAACTCCCCCTCCTCGAAAACTACCCATAAGACTATCTATTTGTCCCCATATTTCGAAGAGGAGGCCTACTGGTGGAGTATACAAAATCTATTCTCTTAACCCTGGTTGTCTAACCTTATTCACTCACAAGCAAGCATAACATTGAGCATAACACTGTTGTGAGGAGGGTGTGGGAAAATCACTATTGTGAGAAGGGCGCTGGAAAATCATGCGGCAACTAGGTAACATCGAAAACAATACAAGATTTTTTTAAAACAAAAATGTATGTTTTGAAATGTAAGTTTTTGTTATGCGAAGTAGGTTGCATGATTTTTGGTATGAAGCACAAAAAAGGGCAAAAACAACCGTGAGAGATAAGGGTTTCCAAAGCTGGAACGATGTTGCGGTTTGGAGGGATTTCAAACCGATATACATCCCTGAAGATATATGGCTGCACTATCTTGACATCTGAGGCACCAAGTAAAACTCAACCTCATACATCTAGTGGAGGTATGCACAACCTTAGGGAAGATCATGACCTCTAAGCCAAGTTTGCATCTTTAGCTAGAAAAGTCGAAACACTTGAATTGAAAAAGAGTGGTCAATTAAAATCTATTCAAGACATTGTGTGTCAAATCTGTGAAACCAATGAACACTCAACAAATGATTATCCAACTTTGCCTTCTTTTAGGGAATGCCTCCATGAACAAGCCCATGCTTTAAACAATTTCTAAAAGCCCAACCATAACCCATACTCACAAACATATAACCCTGGTTGGAGAAATCAACCCAAATTTGAGTTGGAAGAGTGATAGCAACAATGCACAAACTTCACAGCCACCGTTTCAAACACACCATAATTTCCAAAATTCTCATGGATATGCACCTCCTCCTTATGCTCCACCTCCTAGAAGAAATCTTGAGGAAACATTGCATGCATTCATTAAAAAGCAAGAGGCAATCAACACTCCACTTGCTCAAGGCATGACAGATTTTAAAGATGCTCTTGCAAAATTAACATATGCTCTCAGTTTCCAAGAGAAAGGTAAGTTTCCATCTCAACCACAGCAAAATGCAAAGGGGCAATACAATGCAAATGCAAATGGTTCTGGAAGCCAACACATGGATCAAGTCAAATCAGTCATCACTCTTCGTAGTGGTAAGGTTATTGAAAAACCCATTCTTGAACCTTGTGAGAAAGATGATGAGTTTATCTCTGAGGGTAAGGAAGGGGTTGAACCTGAACATTGCAAAGAAAAGGCTGATTCCCCGCCAGCACTTCTATTTCCTTATGCCATGACCAAACAAAGGAAAGTCAATCATAACTCTGAAATCTTTGAAACTTTCAAACAGGTAAGGATCAATATACCTTTGTTGGATGCTATTAAACAGGTTCCTTCCTATGCTAAATTTTTGAAAGATTTATGCACTGTGAAGAGAAAACTAAACGTGAAAAAGAAAGCCTTTTTAGCCGAACAAGTGCCATTCTTTAGAACAATAATGCTTTGAAATATAAAGACCCTGGTTGTCCTACAATTTCTTGCTTTATTGGAGAACATAAAATTGAAAGAGCCTTACTTGACCTTGGAGCTAGTGTGAATTTACTTCCATATTCAGTTTTTCAAAGTCTCAATCTAGGTGAGTTAAAACTAACTTCTATAACTCTTTTACTTGTTAATAGATCGGTAAAAGTGCCTAGAGGAATAGTTAAAGATGTGTTAGTACAAGTCGATAAATTCATTTATCCTGTGGATTTTATTGTCTTGGACACGCAACCTGTTGAAGCATGTAATTCATTTCCTATTATTTTAGGACGTCCGTTTCTTGCAACTTCTAATGCATTTATTAATTGTAGGAATGGAGTCATGAAGTTATCTTTTGAAAACATGAAATTGGAGATGAATATTTTCAACATTTGCAAGCAACCTGGAGATGATAATGATTTACAAGAAGTAGATCATATTGAAGAATTAGTTCATGATCAACTTGAATCTACTTTGAGTAAAATTGAGTTGGATGAATATGAAGATTTGCAAATGATTTATTCTCAGGAAGAAATCACGGATGAAAAAGGCACCAAAAATATTGATGCTGATCTTGTGTCAAAAGTGACAACAGATTTGACATCTGACATCCCACCAATCGATGATTACTCTCCTGACAAATCCTTACTTTCTCTTAGTTCAATGCCTTGGTTTGCTAAAAATATCAATTTTCTTGTTTCAGGAGATTTGCCAACTCACTGGAGTACTGAAGATAAAAGAAAGTTTTTGAACGAAGTGAAGAACTTTTATTGAGATGACCCTGACTTACTCAAATATTGTCCTGATCAAAAATTTCAAACATGCATTCCTGACAATGAGGTAAGTAGCGTCATTAAACTTTGTCATTCTGAAGCATGTGGAAGTCATTTCTCATTAAGAAAAACGACTGCAAAAATCTTACAAAATGGATTTTATTGGTCCACCATGTTCAAGGACACATGCATTCTACAAAACTTGTGAAAATTGTCAAAAAGTTGATACTGGTCAAAAAGTTTTGCTTTATAATTCTCGACTCCATTTATTTCCTGAAAAACTAAGATCAAGATGGAGCGGTCCATTTATTTTGAAACATGTGTATCCTTATGGGGCCCTTGATATTGAGAATCCAAAGAATGACAATGTTTTGAAGGTAAATGAACATCATTTAAAAGCTTACTTTGATGAGTTTCCTAGTGAAAATGAATCCATTGGTTTGAATGATCTTATTGATAAAGGTTGATTATTTTGTTTTTCTCACATTTTTTTTGGTTCCTTTTTGGTGTGACTTTTGTTTTGCTAGTCTTTCTCTCACCCCGGTCAAATGGCGGATAACGGTACTCCGTGACTTAAGTCGGTTCTTTCAGTTTCCCAAATAACTGATATCTGTATATATTTGTACAATTCTTAGCTTTTTCTCTCTTCTTTGAATCTCTTCTCTAATTCTCTTTTGAAAATGGACACCACTCTTGAAAAATTGAAAAGGTATTTTCCCGCTCTGCCTCCAAATGCGATTACAAAAATTTACCGTGCTAGGTGTGCAAGATTGAGGTTGTTAATGAATCATGGAATTCCTGAGGATATTCGCTGGCTAATTGAAGCAAAGGTCCGCTTATCAGGTGAGTCCTCTAATTCTTTCATTTCACACATGCCTGGAACAGGTACAAGCACTTCTGCAAAGAAACGTCGTGTAAAACGACTGAAAGTCTGTCACAGATGTGCCAGATGGACTTGTAATGCGACGTGTCGTTCTTTAGGAATGGTATCTGTAAACCGTTAAGATAAAATACAATTCATTAAGGATGGCCTGAGTAAGGGGTCTTTAGATAATCTTTTGTTGACCCTTGAGACGCATCGTAGTGGAGATGTGCATCATGCAATTCATGATTTATGGCTACAATTCCATAAAAAACATGCTCGACTTAGTCTTGGGAATCTGACTAAAAAAGACCCTGTTTGCCAGTTTTTAAGAAAACTGGATGGGAAGCCTATCCCCGACCCATAGAGGGCGTTTAAGCCGTTCTTGGACGTAAAATCAAGGGAAGATGTGAGCCACAATCACAACTACTTGTACATACATGCTTTGTCAAAATAAATAAATAAAGAGAGAGTGTGAGATTACAGCTGGCCTACATATAGGTGGTATGATTGCATTTTCACTTTTTCATCTATAAATTCTTCTCTTCCTTCCTTTCATTTCTACTCAACCCATACATTCATCAAATATAGAAGTGTGTAGAAATGGTAGGTTCCTCAAGTCATCACATAAAAAATATTTGTGTTTTCGGTGGATCCAGTCCTAGGAAAGAAAAAAAGTTTTTAGAATCAGCAAATCATCTTGGTCAGGTACTAGCTGAGAGAAAAATTCATTTAGTGTATGGGGGAGGCAGCCTTGGGTTAATGGGAGGTGTGTCAATGGCTACATTTTTAGGAGGCAGTCAAGTTTTGGGGGTTGTCCCCAAAGCTTTAGCAAATGGGGATATCATTGGAAAAACAATTGGAGAGGAACTACAGGTCCCAACAATGTCTGATCGAGTGAATGCCATGTTTAGCCATGCTGATGCCTTCATTGCCTTCACCCCTGTCATTGATCCCTGCATGAGTCGCCTAGATTGGTCAACTAAGGAAAGCTGTAAAAAGCTTAGATTAGATTTGAGCCTTCATTTGTGAAACCTTGTGTCTTTTGGTTTTATTAATAGCATATTATTTTGTTACTTCTTATGTTTGTTTAAGTGTGTTTCAGGTTTGTCATTATTCGTTGTTTCAGGTGATGTCTTCTATACTCTATCTTTCTACTTTAGGACATTGAGGACAATGTCTTGTTTTGGTTGGGGGGAGAGGGTAGTAGTTTTAAAAAAAAAAAAACTAACTAGCTAACTGTTTTTGTTTTTAAAAAAACCATTTGGCAAAATTGTTATTACTAGGATGGCAGAGTAAAGAGGAATTATTCTTGAGACGCATTCTAGTAAAAATTTTCTAATGGTTATTTGCAATATTCATAACAAGGCCTATTAGAATACTTCTTGCAATATTCATAACAAGGCCTTGAAAAGGATTTGAAGGTGATTCAGCGCAAGAGAGAGAAACTAGAGAGAGAAGCTCTCTCCCCTCACGGGATCAGTTTCTCCTTGCGTATGGCGCTGACTGCAACTTGCTCTCGGTTACTGTAGCAATTTGAATCTTGATTTCTTCGACCCCTTTTTTCCTTATGGCTAAAAACAAGAAGAAAACTACATCTTCGCGTCGATCTCCTGTGCGTACTCGGCAGCATATTAAAGCAGATATTCTCGACAAGTCTGTTCTTGCGCTAGCAGATGTACCTTTACATCCTAGTTCCCCAGCCCGTTCTTCTCTTCTAAAAACACTTGTAGGTGGATCTAGTCCTGACAAGTATCTTATCTGTCCTGAGAAGAATGAGGTCATTGTTGCGGAGAAGGCCATCTCTCCTTCCACTGCTGACCATGTTCTGGTTAAGGACTGCTCCGACTGTGATGCCTTTGAAGAAGATGAGGTTGACTACTCTATTTCTGAGTATGCATCTGGAGGAAGTTCTAAATTTTTTCGCTCCCCTACTCCAATCCCTGCTATAGGGAAGCTGGACCTGCCCTCTGGCGAAGAGCTAGTGGCCCCTCCTCCACAGCCTCTAGGTGATTCTAGGAAATCAGCCTCAAACGCTGCCCCCCCAGCTCAACACGCCTCTTCTCCAGGTAAGTCCCCTGTGCCTGCCCCTAGCAAATGGCGTGACCTGTTCTCCTCTAAACAAAATCCAGATGTTTGCCCTAAACTGTTGCATTATTCTGAGATTAGCACTATCAAAACGTGTACTCTTCTTAATGATGATTTGACTAGTCACTCTGATTATTGGAATTTATGCATTGTGGGTTTTGTTGCTGGTAAATTCCCGGGTTATAAAGCTTTGAGTAGCATTATCTCAGATTCTTGGCACTGTGAAGCCAAGTTAACTATCCATGAATCGGGCTGGCTAGTGTATCAGTTTCAAAATGTTGATGACAAACTAGTTGTTCTTGCTGAAAGGCCTTATTCGGTTTATGGACGTCCTCTTCTCCTGCAACCCATGTCAGAATTTTTTGATTTTTCAGCTGAAAATATGACCACAGTGCCTGTATGGGTGAGATTTCCAAATCTCCCACTGAAATGCTGGTCCATTCAGGGCCTCTCCAAGATAGCTAGTGTCCTTGGAAAGCCATTGCAAAGTGACAAATTTACAGCCACCATGGAGCGGTTATCTTTTGCAAGAGTTTTGATTGAGCTTGATTTACTGGATGATTTGCCTAGCTCTATCCCTATTTGTCTCCCTAACGACACTACTCTAAATCAATCGGTTGTCTATGAAACGTTGCTGAAAGTTTGCAAACACTGTCGGGTCCTTGGACACTCTTCTGGAGCATGCACTAAATTCTCTATTCCTGTTGATGCTGATAAAGAGGGCCTCTCAAATAAGGCAGGCCTTCCTACGGGTCCTTCTCAGGAGAGGAGAGTTAGCGCTCTTCAGCGTTTGGGGAAGGTTTTGCAAACTAATAAGGAGCATGACAAAGAACATGCAGAGGCTGCACACACCAAGAAAGGGAATGACAAGGGGCAACCAGATGTTATACGCAACAATATGGGGAATGATAAAGGAAAGATAGTTGTTGGGGACACTTGTTTGGATCCCATGCATATGGAAGCTGATGAATGGGAGACTGTGAGAGGAAAGCACACAAAGAAACTTCTAAGCCCTAGAGGCAACAACGTACAAGCTGAGGAGTTACATGCAGGTTTGTCTGTCGGAGTCTCTACTAGAAGTGGAGGTCGTAAGCATGCAAACAAAGGCCAAGGACATGGTAGGGCTCCGCCTGCCACTCCTGCCAAATGATGTTAATCCAATGCTGGAATATCAGAGGGCTTAATAGCCCTCTGAAGCAGCATGAGGCTGTTAGCCTCATGAAAAGAAAGAAGATCGATGTTTGTTGCTTTGTAGAGACTAAGTTAGCTTCTTCCAGAGTCGGTCTCATGCACAATTTTAGGCTGAAGTCCTGGAAGTATATCAGTAATAGTGAGGTAGCCTCCACTGCCAGAATTGTTCTCTTTTGGAACCCCAGCACTGTTAATGTTGTTTTGTTTAATTTTTCTGCCCAAGTAGTGCATGTTCTCATTACTTGTTTGGAGAGTCATTACAGTTTCACAGCTTCTTTTGTCTATGGTTTCAACACTATTTCTCTTCGGAGATCCCTATGGGATGACCTACGGAGGTGGAGTCCTAATACTCCTTGGTTGGTTCTTGGTGATTTTAATTCGGTGCTTTCTCAGGAGGATAAACATAATGGAGCTCCTGTGACCAGCTATGAAATTACAGACTTCAGGGAATGTTGCTCAGATTTGGGGCTTGCTGACCTTAACTCAACTGGCTGCCTTTACACCTGGTCAAATGGACATGTCTGGAGCAAAATTGATAGAGTTATGGTCAACACTCATTGGTCCACTTTGCAGCAGCAGGCTCAAGTGCATTTTGACAATCCTGGGGCTTTCTCGGACCATTCCCCATCCTATATTCAAATAGGTTCTCGGCAGCCATGCAGGAACAGGAACTTCAAATTTTTTAACATGTGGGCTGATCACCCACAATTCCTTGAGTTGATTGAGCAATGCTGGAATACGCCTGTTTATGGTTCCTATATGTTCACTTTGTGCCGGAAGCTGAAACTACTGAAAAGGCCACTGAAGGAGCTCAATAAGCTTCATTATAGTCACATCTCTCAACGTGTTACCAGGGCTGAGGAAGAACTGGATAGCCTTCAATCTCTTTTGCATCAAGACTGTGATAATATTCATCTTCAGTCCCAGGTCAAGCATTTTAGATCACAGCTTGTGTACCTCAAGTCGGCGGAGCAGAGTTACTATGGGCAAAAACTCAAATTCACTTTCTTCCATGCTCTGCTGAGCCAAAAGCATAGGAGAAATCATATTCCAGCAATCCAGGTCCCCTCTGGCACGTATTCTTCTTCGGTTGATGAGGTGGGGGATGAGTTTGTCCGTTACTTTACAAATCTCCTTGGCTCTACAAAACAAACCGATCCCATTAATGAGGATGTCATCCAGTGTGGCCCCTGTATTGATACAGCCTCCCATGATCAGCTTTTGGGTCCAGTAACAAATGACCTTATCCAACAAACTCTCTTCAGCATTGGAAATGAGAAGGCCCCTGGGCCAGACGACTTCTCTTCCCTGTTCTTCAAGAAAGCATGGAGTATAGTGGGCGGTGATTTTTGTGCTGCAGTCAAGGATTTCTTCACATCGGGACTTTTGCTCAAACAAGTAAACCATTCTGTCATTGCCCTTGTCCCAAAATCATCCAATGTTAACTTGGCTGCGGATTTTCGGCCGATATCTTGTTGCAACGTCATCTACAAGGTTATTTCCAAGATTCTAGCGGGGAGAATGGCGCATGCTCTTCAGGATATCATCAGCCCTGTCCAGAATGCTTTTCTGGGAGGAAGAAATATGGCTGACAATATTCACCTCATGCAGGAGCTTTTGCGTCATTATGGGAGGAAGAGGGCATCCCCTAGATGTATTATTAAAATTGACTTCAGGAAAGCTTTTGACTCTGTTCAGTGGTCTTTTCTACGTCATGTATTGCTGTCTTTGGGCTTCCCTCCTCGGTTTGTCCGGCTCCTTATGCAATGTGTTGAGACTACATCTTTCTCTGTTTCTGTTAATGGGAATCTATATGGTTTCTTCAAGGGGCAGTGTGGCATTCGTCAAGGAGATCCTCTTTCTCCATACCTCTTTATTGCTTGTATGGAATACTTTTCTAGGATGATTAAGCAGAGTACGCAGCACATTGATTTCAATTTTCACCCCAAGTGTTGTGCTCTAGGGGTTACCCACTTAGCTTTTGCTGATGATGTCCTATTACTCTGCCGGTGCGATACGCAGTCAGTTAGCATATTAAACCAGCAGCTTCTTGCTTTTGGTCGAATATCAGGCCTTGATATTAATATTGCGAAGTCTTCTATATATTTTGGTGGTGTGGGGGAAAGTGTTAAGCTTGCCATCTTGCACCTTACTGGCTTTATAGAAGGGAGTTTTCCTTTCCGTTATCTAGGGGTCCCTCTAAGCCCTCACAAATTATTGGCTAGTCAATTCTCCCCTCTCCTGCATAAATTGGAATCTTCTATTCAGAGTTGGATGCGGAAACACCTCTCCTATGCGGGTCGCCTTGAGCTCATCAGATCAGTTCTGCATGGCATGGTCCAATTCTGGCTCAGTATCTTCCCGATGCCAGGTATAGTTATTACCAAGATCAATAGCATCTGTCGAAGTTTCCTCTGGTCGGGTAACTCTTGTTCACCTCACTCTGCTCTTGTCTCCTGGGAAAAGGTATGTCTTCCCAAGCAGGAAGGAGGCTTGGCTCTCCTAGATATCAGGGCAAGAAACAAAAGCTTTTTAGCAAAACAGCTATGGAATTTTCATCTTAAATCTGACTCTTTGTGGATTCGTTGGGTGGCACATTATTACCTTCCTCATACAACAATCTGGGCTGTGGGTGTGAGGAGTGTTTCATCGCCTCTATGGAAGTCCATTTGCACTCTCAAAAACCAGCTGGTGGAACAATGTGGAGGCATACCTGCTGCTATCACTACTCTTGAAAATTGGCATAGTGGTTCGGGGAGATTTCTGGTTCAAGCTCATGATTTCTTTAGGATTAAAGGTGAGAGTGTCCAGTGGGCTAGGGTGGTTTGGGAGGAATGGTCCCTGCCTCGAACCAGATTTATTCTATGGCTCGCTACCTTAGGTAGAGACTCCGCACAAGGGACCGGCTCAGCTACCTTCCCATTGAAACTGTTTGTTCCCTATGCAGCAGTGAAGACGAGTCACACGCCCACCTATTTTTCAATTGCAGCTGGACTTCTTTACTCTGGAATCAAGCTAAGAGCTGGCTTAGAATCTATCAGCCTATGTCTACACTTTCCAGTGCCATCAGAGGTCTGAATGGGAAGAGTAAAGAGCTGAAACTAAGAATGAGACGTGTATCCCTTGCCCTACTTGTGTATTTGATTTGGGATGAAAGAAACAGCCGCATCTTTGCACAGAAGTCATCCTCTGTAGATGCCACACTACGAAGATTCCAAATTCTGTTTTACACAGCTTTGCTTTTCCATGAAAAAGACCACTCTATTTACCATGTTGCTGCTTCACAACGAAGCTAGTCTCGTTGATTGCTACAACTGGATTTGTAGTTTTTTCTGCTCAGTTTCTGATTTCAGAAAGTTTAAGCTCACAATGTCTTAGCATGTTGATCCTGTTGTTTCTCCTTGTCGGCTTGCGGTTCCTCCTCTTGTTTCGTTTCTGTTTGGATGGCTGGTAGTTGCTCTTCCCCTGGTTCCCTTGGATGAGTCACTGTCAGCTGTTGTTGTTAGCTTGCGTGGTTGTTGCTATTCCAGCTTCATCTCCATGTCGGCTTGCGGTGTGCTGGTTGTTTGCTTTTGCTGGCATCGAGGTGTCCAATTTGATGATGCTAGGATAGCTGGCCGAGAGTTCTCTCTTGGCGTGATTAAGCTAGTCATCTGCATGGCTTTGATTGGCTAGAGTTTCACTTTGCTAGTGGCTGTTTGTTGGAATCGATGCGCACGTCCGCACTTCCTTTTGCCTTGGGCGCTTGCTTTTGTGTATGCTGATTCTAGCATTGTCGTTTTCCTTGTTGCTTTTTGCATTTAGGTTGTGATTTAGAGTTTTTTCTCTTTTAAGAGAGCTTGTTCCCTTTGACGGGTTATGTATGTTCTTTTGTTCTGCTGATTTCCAGCTTGTTTCGTAAGCTTCACTTACTACTTTTTGATCTATACAATACTTACATTTGATCAAAAAAAAAAAAAGAATACTTCTTGAAATATTCAGGTTTACAAACTCTCGCATTGTTATCACTTGATTCTGCTCATATACTCATTTAACAAGTATTATTAAACCTTCATTTTCACACACACACTTTAACATATGATTGTGGATTGCACATTTGATTATTACATTATTTATGTTCTTTTGTTGAAGGTAACAACTAAGGGAAAGGGATAGTATATAATTTGCAAAAAAAAAAAAATTGATAATATTGATGATAATAAAAATGTAGATAAGTTTGGTTTCGTAGCCTCCCTAACCTAAGCAATTAAGCCTGAAGGGGTGTTTTAACACCTGATACCCTAAAGTCAACTGACTTGGGAGCTATTGGCCCAAAGCTTGTTACATGTGTTAAGGAGAAAAGCTTAAGGAAATCAAACATTGCACTATCTACGTATCAGTATTTGCAACCCGAGTTGTTAAGCTCGTACAGGTGTCTCAACACCTAATGCCCTAAGACCAACTGGTCTGGGAGTCATTAGCCTAAAACTCGTTACATGGGTTAAAGATACATTGTGTTTTAAGTTGTATGTGTATATAAATAATAATAAAAAAAAGTAATAATAATAATAATCCCAACCCAAGGAAGTTCACCTTAAACATTTGAACATAATATTGTTTTCTTCCAACAAAAGCCCCATCGTCTATGTTTTCATATATTGAGCACATAAAAAGAAGGTTTATTAATATCTTGTTTACGAAGTATGAAGTAGCAATATAAATTTAATGAGAGTTCGTTTATCTGGATAGATTAATGGAAGTTGAATGATGAATGTCTTGCTTTGTGCAACTACAAATTGTTTCTCTATTTTAACGCTTTAATTACTAGGGACTAGTAATAAGCTGGTTGAGGGGTGTGATTAGTACTTAAAAGTGCATGTTTATCAAGGTTTTATATCATCATTTTGCACTTGAAGTATCAATAACTCCTTAACTAAAGCATGTTTTATAATAACAAGTTTGATACTATAAGATACCTTAATTTATGGTAAATGTTCATCTTAAATGTAGGCCTATCACATAAATAAAAAGATTGAATGATGAGTTTAAGTATTGAAAGTGAAAGGACAAAGAGATGGCCAAACTTAGAAAAGAGATGCTGGTGCAGTCCAAACCGGAACATTGCTCGGTAATTGGATCATATCTAGAGCTCTAGATCTCGGATTTAGGTCCATTTTATATGGATGGAAAGGTAAGACAAAGGCCTACAAATTTTATGGAGCCCAAGATTTAAAAAGGTCATTTTGAAGTCCAAATTGAAGGAACAACTAAGAAGTCTGAAGTTGTCCTACAGCCGAGACACTATTTAGTGTTCAGCCCATATCTTGAGTTCTAGAAGTTCAAATGACCTCATCTTTTTTTTGTTGGAAAGCTGAGAAAATTTCCTAGAACATTCTTGAGGATTCTGGGAAAATTATGATGTTAGCAATGAAGTCTTGTTCAGACAAGAAGATAAGGATTGTCACCAAGTCAAGATGTGGCCACCCACTCATCAATTAGTCAACAAATCAATAGTTCCAAATTTTGGCCTATAAAAGGAGGCACTTACCATGTATTGAGGCATCTTGGTTTCCAGATCAAGATCATGCTCGTGCTTTCTCTCTTTGTATTGCTTATGTTTTGCTTTCATTAATATCAAGTTTATGCACTTCATTTCCTTTCCTTTACTTAGTTAACTTCTTTCTCATTTATGTTCTTATCTTGTTCATTTATGTTTCTTTCTTTCATTATGTTTAGCTAAGTTAATTATGTCAAGGTGAAAAGGGTACACTAATGGTGTAAGAATAAGTATAATATAAAATTAACATGGACCTTAACGTTGGATACTAACATGTTTTATATTTGTTATCTTGTTCACTTTTAATACTTTGCTTGTTAAATGGTTAATCTAGATTTATGTTGTATAACACTTGGTACAACAAATTCTTGAAACTTTCATAGCCCATACTGTATGGTATAACCGACACCGGAGCTATGAAAGGAACTTGATTTGTTGTTAACATAAGTTATAATCATGAATGCCTGCCAACATTTACAAGTATTAGCTTTATTCGAATAAGATAACTAATGTAATCATGTTAACAATTTATAATACAATTGGAACCTCCTTTATGTGTGGTTTCCAATTGAGTAATAAGAGTTTATACTATACTTGTTTGAAGTACCATTAGTGGATCCTTTAACCTTGACATTTGTTTTTATCATTGTTTAATCCTTACATTAATCTTCCAACTCAAAGTTCTCATTAATTTCTTCCTCCTCTTCTTTATTATTGTTATTATTACTATTACTATTATTATTATTATTATCTGTTCATAAACTCAGTATATAGGCTGGAAACCTGTGACCCGATCTTTTAGATCATTCTCAGGTATAACAACGCCACGTACTGAGTATTATTATTATTATTACTATTACTACTACTACTATTTTTATTATTATAATTATTGTTGTTGTTGTTGTTGTTGTTGTTGTGTTGTTATTTATAATTTATACAATTAACCTCTTTGTGATTCGACCCCGGTCTTGTCGGGTTATTTATTACTTCGACACTCCTGCACTTGGGAGAAGACATCAAGCTTTTGGTCGTGTCACATTTCTTGCCACTTCTAATGCATTGATTAATTATAGGAATGGACTAATGAAGCTATCATTTGGAAACATGACATTGGAGATGAATATTTTCAACATTTGCAAGCAACCTGGAGATGATAATGATTTATAGGAAGTGAACTTTATTGAAAAATTAGTTCATGATCAATTTCAAACCACTTTTAGTGAAACTGAGATTGATGAACCTGACGATTTGTAAATGGTCTATTTTCAGGAAGAATCAAAGTCAAAGAATTGAAGACCACAAATTGAAGAATTGTCACCATGATCAATTGAGTCTATACCTTCAAATGTTCAACCACCAAAACTTGATTTGAAGTCGTTACCATTCAATCTTAAATACTCATTTTTGTGAGAAAATGAAACTTTTCTGGTAATAATCTCTTTCAAACTTAATGCACATCAAGAAGGTAAGTTATTACAAACTGTGAAAACGCACAAAAATGCATTAAGATGGACCATAGCTGACATAAAAGGAATTAGTCCTTTGATTTGCACACACAGGATTTATTTGGAGGAAAATGCTAAACCCTCTAGAGAAATGCAATGAAGGCTTAATCTTAATATGAAAGAAGTAGTGAAAAATGAAGTCATTAAGCTTTTAGATAATGGAACCATTTATCCTATTTCTGATAGCAAATGGGTAAGTCCTACCTAAGTTAAACTCAACATCGACCTTAATGTTTAATATTAACAAGTCCTATTTTTTTATCTTACTAATTCTTAATACCTTGCTTGTTAAATGGTTAATCCAGATTTGTGTTGTATAGCACTTTGTACAACAAATGCTTGGCACTCTCATAGCCCAACCGTATGGTATTACCTACACCTGTGCTATGAAAGGAACTTGATTTGTTGTTAACATAAGTTAATATCATGAATTCCTGATAATATTTAAAAGTTTGGTGTTACTTAAATAAGATAATTAATATGATCATGTTAATAATTTATAATGAGCTATTAATAACAGATCATCTGATTGAAACCTTCTTTGTGTGTGGTTTTCAGTTGAATAATAAGAGTTTATATTATACTTGTTTGAAATACCATTAGTGGATCCTCTAACCTTGACATTTTTTTTTATTATTGTTTAATCCTTACATTAATCTTTCATCTCAAAGTTCCCATCAACTTCTTGTTCTTCTTCATTACTACTACTACTACTACTACTACTACTACTACTACTACTAATATTATTACTATTATTATTGTTATTGTTATTGTTGTATTATTATTATTTATAATTTATACAATTAACCTCCCCGTGGTTCGACCTCGGTCTTATCGGGTTATTTATTACTTCGACACTCCTGCACTTGGAAGAAGACATCAATCTTTTGGTCTTGTCAACCACTGTCAACCTTTACCTACAGTAAAGAGCGGGTATAAAGGCTTATAGCATTTAAGTGAAGAAGTACATAATAGAGAATAAATAACACTGTTTAAAATAAATAAAATAGATAGGTGGCCTACGGTTTTTTTTTCAACGTAAAAAACAATACTAGGACAATTTAAATATTTCTAAAAATGAAAATAAATAAAAAAATCAAGATTCGAGTCATTGAGTTGATTGATTTTAATAAGATTGATTTATTTAATAAAATGAATTAAAAAATACAATGATGGTAAATAAACTAAAAAAATGACTGCGAAAAATCTGACCCAAGCCCATCTCGGTTAGCACATCAAATATGCGACTTGATTGTGACACTGGGGTAACTTTGTCAAAAGCAAATTGAATAAAATCATAAAGCTCAATTATCAAATAACTCGATGTTGAAGGGAAATTTAAATGAGGCTTATTTTAACACTAACAATCTTGATTCTGTTATTCCTATTGTGGCCGTTTCTTTGTTGCAAGAGTTTGATGATGTATTCCTGAAGACATCCCTAGTAGATCACCACCATTAAGGGGAATTGAACATCAGATTGACCTTGTACTCGAAGCTTCAATTCCTAATTGTCCAGCCTATAGAAGTAACCCTGAAAATATGAAGAAGCTTCAAAGGCAAGTAGATAAGTTAATGATGAAAGGGTACATTCATGAAAGCTTACCCTTATACCGTGCTAGTATTACTTGTGCCTAAAAAGGATGGAACATATAGGATGTGTATTGACTATCATGTCGTCAACAACATAACAATAAAGTATCGACATCTTATTCCTAGGCTTGATGACATGCTATATGAGTTATATGGATCATATATTTTCTCTAAAATTGACTTGAAGAGTGGGTACCATCAAATTATGATGAAAAAAGGTGATGAGTGAAAAACTGCATTTAAGACTAAACATGGTTTGTATGAATGGTTAGTCATGTCGTTTGGACTTACAAATGCACCTAGTACGTTTATGCGTTTAATGAATCATGTATTGCGTGTGTTTATAGGTAAGTTTGTTGTTGTATATTTTGATGACATTCTGATCTATAGCAATAACTTAAATTCAGCATCTTGATCAATTGTGTAATGTATTTAGTGTATTGTGTAGTGAGCAATTGTATGCTAATCTTAAAAAGTGTACCTTTTGCATGAAGAAAATTGTGTTTTTTAGTTATGTCATAATTGCGTGGGTATTGAGATGAATGAGGAGAAAGTTAATGGCATTTGAGATTGGCCTGCACAAAAATTGGTGAGTAAGGGTAAAAGTTTTCATGGACTTGCTAGTTTTTATAGAAGGTTTGTGAAGGATTTTAGTATTATTGTTGCACCTTCAATTGAAATTGTGAAAAAGTCTGTTGGATTTAAATGGAATGATGAACATGATAAGGCTTTTAATTTGTTGAAAGATAAACTTTGTTCGATGCCTGTTTTAGCTTTGCTAGACTTTACGAGAGCTTTTGAAGTTGAATGTAATGCTTCAGGTATAGATATAGGAGCTGTGTTAATGCAAGATATGAGGCTCATTGCATATTTCAACAAAAAACTTCTTAAATTACTCTACATATAACAAAGAGCTACATGCCTTGGTAAGAACTTTAGAGATGTCGCAGCATTACCTATGGCCAAGGAGTTTATGATACATTCAGATCATGAATTATTGAAGCACTTAAAAGGGCAAGGTAAGTTGAGTAGAAGACATGCCAAATGGGTTGAATTTATTGAAACCTTTTTGTATGTGATCATGTATAAGCAAGGAAAAGAAAACATTATGGTTGATGCACTTTCGAGCATGTATGTTTTTTTTATCTACTTTAGATGCTAGATTTCTAGGATTTGAACACATAAAAGAATTATACAAGGATGATAGTGATTTGCTAGTGTTTACAATGCTTGCAAAACTTTGGCTTTTGGGAAGTTCTATAGAATTGATGGATATTTGTTTAAAGAGAGTCATTCGTGTGTTCCATTAAGTTCTAAGCATGAATTGCTTATACGAGAAGCACATGGGGGCAGGTTGATGGAGTATTTTGGTGCTGTTAAGACTTTGGATGTGTTGCATGAGCATTTTTATTGGCTTAAAATGAAAAACTATATGCAACGCATATATGATAAATGCATAACTTGTAGAAAAGCAAAGTCTAGGACTCAACCATATGGCTTGTATATCCCTTTGCCTATACCTAAGGAACCATAAGTAGACATTTCGATGGACTTCATCTTATATTTACCTAGGTCAAAACAGGGTATGGATTCAATTTTTGTAGTTATTGATAGGTTTTCAAAGATGACACATTTTATTCCATGTCATAAAACTGATGATGTAACTTACATTGTTGATTTGTTCTTTAGGGAGATAGTATGGCTTCACAGGGTCCTCTAAGAGCATTGTTTTTTATAGAGATGTTAAGTTCCTTAGTTATATTTGGAAGGTGTTATGCGGCAAATTGAGTACTAAATTGTTGTTTTCAATTACTTGTCACCCCCAAGCAAATGGAGAAACTGAAGTAGTTAATAGAACCTTAACACAAGCTATCATTCAAAAGAACTTAAAGAATTGGAAAGATTGTTTGCCATTTGTAAAGTTTGCATATAATCATAGTATGTATTATACTACTGAATTTTCACCATTTAAAATTGTTTATGGATTTAACCTTTTAACTCCCATGGATTTGATTCATTTGTCTGTTAATGAAAGGGTTAGTTGGAATGATAATCGTAAAGCACAGGTGATGAAGACATTCCATTCGAGCGTGCAACAACAGATTGAAAAGAAGAACCATGTATATGTAACCAAAGCCAAAAGGGGCGCAAACATATTGTCTTTCAACCCCATGATTAGGTTTGGGTGTATATGCGCAAGAAGAGATTTTCGGCCCATAGGAAATCAAAGCTAGAGCCACGAGGAGATGTGCCATTTCAAATCCTTAAGAGGATCAATGACAAAGCTTATAAACTTGATTTGCCAAGTGAGTATGGTGTTAGTACTACCTTTAATATTTCTGATCTTACTTTGTTTGATGTAGGTGATGATTCGAGTTCGAATCCTTTTAAAAAGAGAGGGGATGATGAGAATCAGCCTAACACCAAGCGTAATCATGCTAACGACCCATTAGAGATGCCAATTACAAGAGTTAGGGAAAATAAGCTTAAAGAAACATTGAATGAGCTTGTATAGAACATATGAAGCAAGATGGACATAGAGGAGCTTGAGACATCTAAGGAGCATGAAGAACAACCTCTAATTCATCTAATATAGGTCCAAGAAGAGCCCAATTTGTGTGGAACAAGGGCCTGATGTATCTGCCCCTATACCAGCCTTGTTAGGCTTGTTTTTCCTAATGATAAAAGGATAGAAAGTCAACAATTTATTTTCTTAAACAATCAAGGAAGTTTCGGTAGATCTAATTCCTAAAGAGGGAAGAATTATGTAATGATTTTCCTATCCTAAGAAGGAAAGTAATTAAATCAGCAACAAATAGGGAGAATTGTTTTCTTATTTGTCCAAGTTAAACAAGGAAATCCAAGCTAATCAAATACCTAAAGGGGCGATAGCATAAATTTTTCAAATTAGATTTCTCCTAGCTTATACAAGACTTCTAAAGGGCAGTAAATTTGATCCTATCATATTTAGGATATTAAATTCAGATTTATTATTGTTATTATTATTTTCTTCTTAGTTTAGGGTTTTATTTATATTATTTGAGTTTAATTGTAAGTATGCCTCATATAAATCTACATAAAGGGTTCATTAAGGTTTGTTTCAGTCTAAAGTCAGTATAAATAAAGGCATAACTAGACATGTAAAGGTCACACAATTTTCATATCAATAAACTTCTTTTTTCCTGTGTTGGTTAGATAATCTCCTTTCCTTGGTTCTCTAAAGAGTTGAAAAACAACTTATCGAAGAACAATTGACTTCATGGCATCATCCTTATACTTCTCGTTCGTGAATCAATATTTGTTGGGTGGGGGTTTCCATTTTCAATAGTGTTGGTATCTAGATACAAGTTATCTTTGTGTCACACTTTTATCAAACTTAATTTACTTGACTTTCTGGGAATTGACGTCTTTACGTGTGGGTTTTCAAGAGGTTTGCATCACCCAATATTGAAGGACAACATAACTTGGATTATTTTCAAAATTAGTGAAAAAATCCAACAAAAAGTAAATAAAAAATAACTGAGCCTAATCTCCAATTAAATAAATGTTAAAGGATGAAACTGAAAAAACTTGAACTTTGAAAAAAGAAAAACAAAACCAAGCAAACGTAGGTGAATTTCTTAAACCTAGATTAATCTAAAAAACTCCCAACTTGTGAAATCCTAGACCTAGACTAATCATGAAGCTCAATTCCTAATTAATTTATTGTTGAAGAAAGAAACCAGAAAAAAATATTAATTTAAAATTTTTCCAAGGTAAATAAATAGCAATAAAATAATAATAATCAAATCTGATAAGAAAAAACCGAACGAGGATGAAATAGTAAAAAAAAATCAATTTTAAAAATTATCTTAAATAAAATAAATAATAATAAAAAGAATGAGTAGGTTTATGAGAACCAAATCTGAGATGTGAAAAAAAATTAAAGGAGGATGAAATTGAAAATTTTCTAATTTTATAAATTATTTCATATAAAACAAACAGTAATTAAAAAAATATATATACAATTTAAAGAAAAAAACAAATTGAAGGATTGCTATAAGAATTTGAAAGGCTAGGTATGAAAATCAAGAACGAGATTAGAAAAAAAAAAAAAAAGGAAAAAAGGTTGATAACACCAAACTAAAATTTGGTTGAACATACACACCACTTAAAAGTAGAGGGGCCACAAAGAGTATTTAGATGCCACCATTGAGAGTATATTTGGCAGTATAGTAGCGGTTGCTTTTCAAATAATTTTTTATGCTGAAATGTATGTCAATGATTTTTTTTATTTTTTAAAAATTATTTTTGACATCAGAACATCAAAACGATCCCAAACATACAAATCATATTAAATTTTAATAAAAAAAAATTGAATTTTTTTGGAACGCGGTGCGCGTTCCTAAACAGTGTCTGAATGAAGCATTTGGTCACTATTAACCATACGAGTGTAACATATTTTTTTAATAATATTTTTCTGATAAATTATCAAATAGCCTTAAGTGAACATGTGTTTTTCTAAAAAAAAAAAAAAAAGAAAAAGATGAAAATGCTCTTAAACACCATGAAATTTTGGTATCAAAAGGCAACTCAATCATTTCATTGTGCTTAAGAAATTCAAGGGACAACATAGCCTCTTCACGTAATTTTTTTTCTTCCAAGGGTAATTAAATCTTTATATCGTGCTAAAAAATGTAAGAAAGTTAATTTATCCAAATCAATTCAATAATGATAAGAATGAGAAAATAATATTATATAAGAAGTGGAGTCTTGGGCTTTTTTTGTATTTTTTTTTAAATTTAAATTTAAATTTTAATATTGTAATGACAGTTTAGGCAAGAAGCATGGTTAAAAAAACAAAATGTAAAATAAAAAATTTACTCATTAGAAGCAGCAAATAAGTAGGAAAACAGAAGAGCTACAGTAAAAAACAATACACATACTAGCACCAAGGGTAAAATAAAAATGAGTTACCGAGAGGATGTCTTTATCAAAGCTCTCTATTTTCTTTCTCAAATCTTCATTTTAATACGATGCCCTCTTAATAACACACACAGATCACTTTATTTTGTTAATGTCTCTCCCCACCAAACGCTCAGCCACAGCCACCACTAGCACCGCCGGTACTTCCACCTCTAATACTTACCCTCCAATGAAGAAGGCCAAGTGCCAGGCCGCCTCCGCCTGCTCACCTCTCGACTACAACAAAAACGGCCTCCATCACTCCGATGACGTCGTCTTCGATCCTTCCTCCATGTCTCTCGACGACGATCCCAAGCTCGTCGACTACCGCCCTCCTCCCGCCGCCGCTAATTTGTCTCGCAAAAAAGCTACTCTTCCACAGCCCGCCAAGAAGCTCGTCATCAAGCTCGTCAAGGGTAACTTCTAACAACTTCTCAATCATGGGTTTTGCTTATATATTACAAAATTAATGTGGGTTTTTGGTGTGATTAACATGATGGGTTGTGCAGTATAGATTTTTTTTTTTGGATATTGGGATCTCGTTGCTACTTAGCTTAACATGTTGGTGTGATTTCATCTTAGGAGTGAACTGAGCTATTGATTTCAGTGTTTTGATTATTATAAATACAAATTTTATGAGAAAAACGTATGATAACTTTCAATTTTTGATCTGGGAAATTGCTTGCAGTTCTGTTACACCTCGTAGCTTCTTTTGGGCTTTCGTTTTTCAGAATTTGTTATCTATTCAATTTGCTGCTAAGTATTTACACCTTGTTTACATGAATTCTTCATAATAATTCTATGTTCTTCAATGTTAGTTTCTATATATACTATCCAAAAGCTTGGAAATAGCTATGATTGTATTTCGTTCGATTATGTCTTTCTAACATCTCTTCTGTTTCTCATTAACTTAGCACTTCCTATTAAAACTTTTTCTTGAGCCCAAACTCTTCAAGGTCAATTGCAACACCTCATTATCGTGCATGATGATGGGGCAAGTGCTTTGGTACACCGTGGAATGAATGAATTCTTAGGGAATGATTTGTAAACATTAATACAGTAGATTCTAGTTGATGAATTGGTGTTTCATTCTTCATTAATGAGCTATGTTCTTATGCTTCCAATTTTGTTATGACTATGAATGAATTGAATCCATTGAATTTAGTAGTAGCAGTGAATCTAGATTATGAAATTACAGTTCCTTGTAAAAATTTAGCCAGATATGTTTCACCTTTAACTGATTATTGTGTTTACTGAAGCTAAACCAACTCTGCCCACAAATTTCGAGGAGGATACATGGGCTAAGCTGCAGTCAGCCATTAAGGCTATATTCTTGAAACAACCAGCTCCTTGTGACTTAGAGAAGCTTTATCAGGTATGACTGCTACAATTTATTTCTCATTGTTTCATCCTATCCTTGTTTCAACTCAACACAGTAATTTTTATACTCTGATGTGTTTTTGGTTGATTTTGGGATGAACCATGACGTTGTCATTAGGCTGTCAATGATCTGTGCCTGCATAAGATGGGGGGGAATCTTTATCTACGAATTGAAAAGGAGTGTGAAGCACATATATCTGCAGCCTTACAATCCTTAGTTGGTCAAAGCCCAGATTTGGAGGTTTTCTTAAAACTGGTTGCAACATGCTGGAAGGATCTCTGTGACCAGATGTTGATGATCCGTGGCATAGCCTTGTATCTGGACAGAACATATGTGAAACAAACCCCAAATGTGCGTTCATTGTGGGACATGGGCTTGCAGCTTTTCCGCAAGCATCTTTCTTTGTGTCCTGAAGTTGAGCACAAAACTGTCACTGGCATCTTACGAATGATTGAGAGGGAAAGGTACTTCTGTAAACTAAAATATTTAGTCTAGCATATGTTTCAGATTTCTTGTTTTCTGTCAATGGGTTTCACATCTATCCTGGCAACTTCTGTGTACTGTATGTGTATTTGTTCTTTAAATTTCTTTCAAAACTATTTCTACAAATGACATAGGTGCTAATAAGAGTTGAGTTTGATGAACTCGTATCAATACTTGACTGGAACACAGACTACTTGCAAGTTGTAACATGAAGACATGCTTTTATTCTCCAATTTGATTATTAAACATGTAGTGACAAAGAATTAATTGCCAATAAATGAAAACTAAATATCTGCAAACCTTGGAAGTAAATCATTCCACTCCCTTTCCCACAGATTGGAAAAAGGAAACTTGTTTCTAGGATATAGGAGATCAATTTATGGAGTGGTCACAAATCTTGCAATTGAGAACTTTGTGACATTAAATTATTGGAGTATTTTAAAGTATTATAGTTTACTTCTTGGACACTTCATAGAGATCCTTTTTCTGTGATTGCAGATTAGGTGAATCAGCTGATAGATCTCTCCTTGACCATCTCTTGAAGATGTTCACTTCACTAGGAATTTATGCAGAAAGTTTTGAAAGACCTTTCCTTGAGTGCACATCTGAATTCTATGCTGCTGAAGGCATGAAATACATGCAGCAATCAGATGTTCCAGATTACTTGAAGCATGTGGAGGTGCCTTTTGTTTTTCCTCTGATATTATACAGGATTAAAGTGGAATATGAAAATCACTTTTGCTTTTATCTGCAGCTTTTATTTTAGTTCTTTTACTTAATATTTGTTTACCCCTGGAACATTTGGTGGGTTACATGTTCCTGCAGTCAAGATTGAATGAAGAACAAGATCGATGTAATATTTACGTTGATGCAAGCACTAAAAAGCCACTAATAGCAACTGCAGAAACGCAGCTACTTGAACGCCATATATCCGCGATTCTTGATAAGGTGCAAATGCCCTTTAGTTATACATAGCTTCCTTCAAAAGTGCAATCTATTTTCATTGCTTGAATAATCATTTGTTTCTCTCTTCTGTCCAGGGGTTCATGATGCTGATGGATGGACATCGGATTAAGGACCTTCAGACAATGTACTCATTGTTTTTAAGGGTCAATGCCCTTGAGTCATTAAGGCAGGCCCTTAGCATGTACATCAGAAGAACTGGGCAGGGCATTGTCATGGATGAAGAGAAGGACAAAGATATGGTTTCCTCCCTGTTAGAATTTAAGGCTTCTCTTGATTCAATATGGGAAGAAAGCTTCTCCAAGAATGAAGGATTTTGCATCACCATAAAGGATGCATTTGAGCATCTAATTAATCTTCGCCAGGTTAGTCTGTTGCTCTGTTGGTCTGATCTTAATTGGTTGCAAAATTTTATCGTATTCAACAAGCTTATCACCTGTGTGCTGCATGAGATTACTACAAAATGTTTGCAATAACTATAAAGGTTCTTGAAAATTTTCTAAGAGAATAGAGAAAAAAATGAAATACTTTTTCACATACAATTTACAGTAAATTCTGATAATCAAACCCCACAAAATGTTGAGTTCAAATCTTTACAAGTTTTCACCGTTGTCATGTTGAAAGAAAATGGAAAGACAATAAAATAAAAGGTAAACGAGGAGTTAGAGTAAACAACAATCAAATGAACAGCGACACTTGCCTTTTAGAAATACTAAAGTGGAGATAAAAATATGAATGAAATTTTCCTGCAAATGATAGGTATTTTCAACCTTTTGCTCCATACTTATGTCTGCTGATTATGCATTGATCTTTTGTTTTTGTTAAAAAGTAATTAGTGGTACCTAAAAAGTTAATGCTGGTAAGAGGAAAAAAGAGCTATTGAACTTTTCCATGAAGTGTTTTCTTAAAACACTTTAAATGCCATAAAGGCAGGCTTAAACGTAATTGTTAAAGAAATGTCACCAAATGACTCTTAGTTTGCAGATCTGGTGAGGCTAAGGTAAAACTTTTCTGGGCTTCAGACATGTCTGAAGTATTTTAATTGTTAAATTTGCAGCATACATACTGACATATCCGAAGTGGTTAATGGTAGAATTTGCAATATAAATGGACAATATTAGAGTGGTGAAAGTTAGATTAATTTAGCTTTAAATTTAATGCAGTGATTTGCATTTGCAGTGCTATTCAACAAAATGGCACATCTTTTATTGATAGGATCAGACTACTGTTCAATCAAAATTGATATTGGGATCATATTCTAGTTTTCTACCAAAAGTAACACATTAAGAAAATGTCCTGTGGTACAATTTATCATGCAATATCTTTCCTGAGAAAATCGTAGTGTGGGATTCTCCTGGTAATTTGATGGAGAGAAAAAGTAGTTTGGTTGCTATTGCTCTCAGCTTCTTGTAGCCACTTTTGTGTCTTAAAAGTATAGAGCTTTGAATAATAGAAGAAAAGCACCTATACCTAGCAAGATTATGTGAACACCTAAAATTGGTGTCATTTTATTTCTATCTTACCATACATAAAAAATGGAAAAGATTCTTCAAGAGTCTTGGGTCCTAGAAGTGCATGATAAATAACATTAAAGCCCAATATTGCAGAGGAAATTATGTGAAGCACACCTGATTCAAAGTATAGAAAAGGTACATATAACTTCCATGCCATGACCCACCCTCCAACCTAGAGTAGCTAGTGGGGATGTAAAATTAATCCTTGTTCATACATTGGCTTCTCCAGTATGAAATGGGCACTGGTTAAGGTGATCTGTCTTGAAAAAAAAAAAAAAAACATTAACCTCTTATAAAGGAATTGCTTTGTTTTTGGATCAAAGTAAGGTACCTGTGTTCAACCAAAAACAAAGGAACTTGTAGTCAAGTCTATCAAGTAAAAATATAATTTTTTAAAACTGCAGTAGTTAGTTACCTAACATTGCTTCTACTAGTGCTACTTTCATTTCAAACTGTAGCTCAGTAGCTGCAGCTGCACATCAATACTGAACAGGTGTTACAACTGCTTATTTATTGGTTAAGCTATGTCATAAATATCACTGTGTCAGGTAAGTGCTAAGGGCTCTTGGAGCCTAGTTGTACACTTGAGCAAAGCAAGGCACATGCCTATAATACCTAATATATGATGGTTTTTCTCTTCTCTCTCTCTTTAATTTTTTTTTTTGGGGGTGGGGGAATCATAAATCGAATCTTTCCTCTGCTTACAAAATATCCTCCGTAAAACTTGTGTGGCCATAAGAATGTGGCTGAAAAGTCTTAGTTTTTATCTTGGTAGAAACCACTGTAGATCATAACTAATATCACCTAAACTTCTAAATATCATTCACATAACCCTATAAAACTTGATATGAAAAAGAAATAGATGAATCTTCATCTAGCAAGTGTTATTTTTTTTTATTTTTTTCCCGGTGCTTTTTGAGCAGACCCTTGTTCCTTGTTTATGGTGCCTCCCCTAGGGTTTGAAAAGTGTTTTAGTTTTGTGCTTAGCACCTAAGGTGCACCTTTAACAGCACTAGGGCTAGGTTATGGGAAAATATAGAATTTCCAGGTTTTGATTTTGACCAAGGGGCTCTCAAAATAAAGTGATCGGGTTATAAAAAAGCTATGGGTTAGAGACAAAATTGGGTCTTGCATGAAGCAAATATTTATCAGTGTCAGAAATTCCATTGGAGATGTTATGTATATTTTATTAGTTCAGAGAGAACAAGTTACAGTTGCCCAGTTGCCCAAGTCACTTATAATTTCATCAAATTGTTGTGTGGTTTTTTAAGTAGTAAGCCAAATGGGTCATCAGTCTTCTTACATGTGTGTTTACATTTCTTTCTTTAACTAATAAAATAAAATGTTCTTGTCTATTGTGTATTTCTTCCGAGTGTTTTTCCTATGCTTGTTCTTATGGAAAGGAATGATCTCTTGCTCTGTAATGTCCTTCCAGCATTTCTAATTAGGAATGAAAGAGACAAAGTTTCCTATAAGTTTTTCTGTATGTTTTTTAATCCCTTGGGAAAGCCTCCCTGATGCATAGCTCCCATATCGATGCTAGAGGATATGCATACATAATTCATCATTGAATTTGGATATATACCTAAATACTGTGCAGAAAAAAAGAAAAAGAAATAAAGAAACACTAAACTGTTTGGGTTAAGTGCTTGGTCCTTGTTATTTTCATCCTCATCCATGAATCTTTGTTACTATTTATGGCATTCTTTTCTTTGGGGAGAAGGGGAGGTGGAGAGGAGGACAAAGCTGTCTGATTTCCTTATTGTGGGAGATTACGTATTCAATAAATTGAGTTTTTTGAGTTCTACAATTTACATGTTTAATGATCAGCCAAGCATATCAGCCAAGCATATCGCATTGGAAGAATATTCATTTTGCTGTGTAGTAATCACAAGATAGCCATGGAAAAAAACATTCGTCAAGTGTTTTCTTTAACTTGTTTTATTTTTTTTGCTTAAATCAGCTTTAAGTTTCTTTTGTGAGATAAAATATCTTTAAGCATGATAAGGACAGTGCTATTTTCACACCTATTTGGGCCCAAGCTTGTGACAAGGCTAGGCAGCTGCTAAGTCGATGACCAACTGAAAAAATCCTCCTCGGCATTAGGTTGTAATTTGAAAAGAATTTTATGATGTATCTGTTGGAATTTACAGAAATGGGTATTTAGGCAATAATAGATTATTAGTGGGGTGATCATTGGGCTCTTGAAGATTACCGTTCTTTTCCCTTTTTTTTTTCCTCTTAATGCTCTTCTTCTTCTTTGTTCTGGTTCATATTATTAGATGTTTTGTGTATTTGCAAAAACCCCAGTAATGATATTCCATGTGACTTGTATTCTTTCGGTGTAAGGAGGTCGCACGCTTTCCCTCTGCTTTTATGATCATTAATTGACGTCAGAAAATACTAGTGATTTCTTATGGTTTGCCATAGGACTAAAATATAAAGTTATATGATGCAACGTGTTGATTCCATTTGGAAGACATCAGAAATAACACAACCTCACACCCATGCCAAAACAAATGTATATCATTCTTGAGGGTGCTTTCTATGTTGTTTTTTCACTAGTTTCTGGTGATAGTTGATTTCGTCATGGGAATACAATTTAATCTTGTACGTCTCTGTTTATTGGTGAAAGATTTTGGTGCACACATGATATCTAATAGTTTGTCAACCGTAGATGATGAAATCCCATAAATTGTTGTTTTTCATTGTTCTATGAGTTTTTATTAGTTGGCCGTCAATACTCATTCTATAGTGTTGTTTTTAACTTCCTAAATATCTAATTTTGTTCTCCATTTGATAGAACCGTCCTGCTGAGCTGATTGCAAAGTTTTTGGACGAGAAGCTTCGTGCTGGGAATAAGGGTACTTCCGAGGAAGAGTTGGAGGGTACACTTGATAAAGTTTTGGTTTTATTCAGGTTTATTCAGGTAATCTTATGTGTTAAAGAAGTCAGTATTTTCACTACTAGCTCACCAGGTTTTTCCATACTATCATATTTTTGGTGTTGTACAAAACAAAATGATGCTGAGATACATGCATCTTCATTTTCTTTTGTTTTATGAAGGGTAAGGATGTCTTTGAAGCATTTTATAAGAAGGATCTTGCAAAAAGACTGCTGTTGGGAAAAAGTGCTTCTATTGATGCAGAGAAGTCTATGATATCTAAGGTTAAGCACAACAACTTTTACGAGTAAATGTTTTCTGAGTCCTGTTCTTCTATCAATGAAATCAATATGTTTGTGTTGTCATTGCAGCTGAAAACTGAATGTGGTAGCCAGTTTACAAACAAGCTTGAAGGAATGTTTAAGGTCTGCACTTTTTATACAAGTTCATCAACGACTTGTCTTTGTTCTACTTTTCTCACTGTAACTTCTAATTGGAGGATGGTAATTTATTGTTATAAAACATAAATTTTGTGAAGCTCTCATGCCCCTGGCAATGCTTTCATGCCAAATACACTAACAGAGGTGGCAATATTAATTGGATGAAGCTCAGATTAACACGGAGAAACTTTATATTCCTCTCACCCATTTTCAGTTTTCCCACATGACATAAGTGCATGTGCTACTTTTGCCTCCAACTCCCAATCCCTCCAACATTGCATGCATGTGCACCTAAAATAGAAATAATTATAAAGATAAAAAGTAAATGTAAACTTTTGATTCTCAATGTTTGTAAACACATTTTTTGACCGCTGAATGTGTGGTTTATATATACATAATATAACATGTCTGTTGAAATGGTTCTTGATTGGACTCCATGAGTGACACAGGGTTGTGTCATTTCTTGAAGGTAGTTGAAATGTTAGGAGAAATTAAAGTTTGAACTCAGTAACGTGAATGTACAATGATAAAATTGTTTCCCTGAGGAAAACAAAATGCATATTCTTGATGCTGGTTTCATACATGGATTTTTTTTTATTGAATTTTATTTTTGGGAAGTAACCATTGCTTTGAATTTCTTAGATTTAGAATTGAGGTTCTATATGCCATTGTATCTATTCAATCCTAATAACCTCTTTCTTTCATTTAGTAACTTCATATGGATTACCAGTGATGAAGATGGCTACATTTTTATCGTTTTCTTTGTCTTGGTGGTGCTTTTTCAGGATATTGAACTATCAAAGGAGATAAATGAGTCCTTCAGACAATCATCTCAGGCCAGGACAAAACTTCCATCAGGGATTGAAATGAGTGTACATGTTTTAACCACTGGGTTGGTTTTGGATCCTTTTTGTTTGTATTTGATGTAAAATTTGTATATTTAGTTCCTTAATTCCTACAGAAATTTAATTTATTTGGTTGGCTGGACTGCAGGTACTGGCCCACATATCCACCCATGGATGTTAGGCTTCCTCATGAGCTGAATGTTTATCAGGTATTTTGCAAAAGACCTGATGTTTCTCCCACATCTACAGCCACTAAAATATTGAATAAACAATTTCCTTATATATAGGATATATTCAAAGAATTCTACTTAAGCAAGTATAGTGGAAGGCGCTTAATGTGGCAAAACTCATTGGGTCATTGTGTATTGAAAGCCGAGTTTCCAAAAGGTAAAAAGGAGCTGGCAGTTTCTCTATTTCAGGTTGGTCTTTTTCAGTTTTCAATGCATTGCCCTTTACATTGTCTCTTACTGTTCATTTGTTTTTATGGAAGCAACTTGCGTAAGCGGCCATGTTCTAATTGTTTACCATCTCATGCCTTCTACTCCAGACTGTCGTTCTGATGCTGTTTAATGATGCCCAAAAGCTTAGTTTTCAAGATATCAAAGACTCTACTGGCATAGAAGACAAGGAGCTTAGAAGAACTTTGCAGTCTCTGGCATGTGGAAAAGTTCGGGTTCTGCAAAAGGTAGGCAATGATTAACTGCATCGCGTGTGAGATCTTACAAATGCTGATAAAATTGTTAAATGTTGGGTTTTGCTCATCCCTTTTTTCCTTGTTATAAAATTTATGGTTTACAGCTGCCCAAAGGGAGGGATGTGGAGGAGGATGATTCCTTTGTGTTCAATGAAGGATTTACAGCTCCACTCTATCGAATAAAGGTATCAGTTTCATACCTATCTACAGTCAAAATAGCTTTTTTTTTTCCTACTTGAATGAGCATGGCTAATGCGAAGAGTTGACCTTGTGCAGTAAAGTGCTTTTATAATTATTAAGGTACTTCCATGCTTTTTCTTTGCCAGTTGTATTTTGGATCATGGAGGTAACACTTGTTTTGGGATGCAGGTCAATGCAATCCAGATGAAGGAAACTGTAGAAGAGAACACAAGCACCACTGAGAGAGTATTTCAGGATCGTCAATATCAGGTTAACCTTCACTTAAGTTCCATTTTTATTAAAATCAGTTTCTTGTAATGAAAATTCAACAAAGACATGAAATTGCTGGATGTAATATTTGTGATATTGCCTAATATGTAACAGGTCGATGCTGCGATTGTTCGGATAATGAAGACAAGGAAAGTGCTGAGTCACACGCTTCTTATAACTGAACTATTCCAGCAGGTAAATCTGCTTCATTTTATTTTTCTTGAGTAGGGATGAATCCAGACTTTGTGGGTTACTGATCATCTCTTCGTTTTACTTTATGAAATGTCTCACCCAAATGTACTGTGATTGGTCACTTTGGTAGATGAGTGAAATTGGGAGGCAAACTTCCAGTTCTGAAACTTTATTGCTGGATATTGATATTGATGAAACAAATATTTTATGTTGCAAACAGCTGAAGTTTCCTATAAAGCCGGCTGATTTGAAGAAAAGGATAGAAAGCCTTATCGACAGGGAATACCTGGAGCGAGACAAGAACAACCCTCAGATATACAATTACTTGGCCTAACACACTGTCACACCAATTGTGTCCTTGTAATTGGCACGGGAAACTTCTGTCCCACCCAAGAGGCAGGTGTTCCATCGTGGCCAGATTAATGTACAGTATGTAGTTGTTTATTTTTGCTGCAAGCAACACTGTAGTTGTAAAGCGTATTCTGCCTCAGTCCATTACTTTCTCTGCTGTTATATGTTCTCTGAGTCGCCTGAGATAAAGGGGGGAATTTGATTCAAAAGAAAAGGGGAAATTAAGCTCCGCTCCCAGGAGTGGCTTATGCGAGAGACGGGAGAGGTGAGAAAAGCAAACTGGCATTTTCACCAGCCATAATAAGAATGATGGAGCTTTAATAGGACTGGGGATGATGCATGTTTACTTGCACCTCGAACTTTACGATCGATGTTCAAATCGAGCTCATAGCTTTTTTCTTATTCAACGGCTGTTGTTGCATTGGAAGGCATAGTTCTCATGTTGCCCTTTGTTCTGATTTTACTACTTTGGTTCCTTTATTTTCATCTTAAATTTTATAGGTAACTTCACCCGAATAAATCCTATTATCAATAGTCCCAAACCTTGTACAATGGTTACTGATCGATTCAATCTAATTAATTTGCACATTTTATTCCTCGGAAAGGCTCGAAGCAAGCTCAACTGGTAATGAGATGAGATGTAATTTAAAGTTTGTTTGAGAATATGGTATAAATTGTGTTTTTTTAAATTTTTAATTTTTTTGGTTTGAAATGAAATTAATTTTTATGTTTTTATATTGTTTTGATGTGTTGATGTTAAAAATAATTTTTTTTATTTTGATTTATTTCCAAACAAAAAATATTTTAAACTATCATCTTATAACAATCTCAAACACACCCTCAATATCTATGGCATTGAATATAATGAAATTAACTGGGTTTTTATTTATGCAGAAAATTAAGTTTAAAAAAAAAGATGGACGTAAGATATCTGCCGATTTTAGGCCCTCCGAACGTTAAATTTCTAACATGAAAGGCCTAGCCATAGCACCATACAGAATGAACAGTTTCCATTATCTTCTAGGTTTTGTGAGCTTGCTTGGAATTGACATGATTGATCATGTTTTAGTTTGTTCATTGAGGAAAAATTCCAATTCTTATGGCCATCCACGAATATGTCTTCCTTCTATAGTGTGTTAAGGTGTTCAAGTTGAGTGATAAATTAAGTAGATGGTGCTTGGATTACAAGAGTCGAACGCGAAATATCAGAGGTGTTTCGGTATGATTTTCTCGACTAAATCTTCTTCAGCAAGCAGAACTAAATTTTAATTTTCTTCAACATGTCCCACTTGTAGATTTGATCTAAAATCTTCTTTGAAGCAAATATGCTTCTTTTACTGGTAGTTTTACAACAACTGTACAGCAAAGCAAATAGCACGGATATTATATTTATTTAAAAAAAAAAAATATATATATATATATATATATATATATTAAAATAATATTTTTTTATTAAAATTTATCTTTTACATTAATATCCAAACATTCTAAAATCACTGAAAAACACAACAATCTACGATTACTAATAAAATTAATTTAACACAAAAAAAGCTTCAAATTACTCGGGCACACCACAATACCAAACTGGATCAGAGAGTCAGTCCCGTAGAAAAAGCCGAAAAGAAAGACAAAAATATTTTCAAATAACGGCAATCCAAGAAAAGACTTTTGAAACTAAGAATCAGACAGCCTTGATTGCTGGTTTTGCTGCTGAAGAAACCGAGGCGATGGAGGAATCAAGGTCGGCCGTGGATTCGGTTGTTGTTGGAGATC
Organism: Populus alba; assembly: GCF_005239225.2. Taxonomy (NCBI): domain Eukaryota; kingdom Viridiplantae; phylum Streptophyta; class Magnoliopsida; order Malpighiales; family Salicaceae; genus Populus; species Populus alba. The sequence continues at coordinate 9,640,597 of NC_133294.1, read as the reverse complement.
AGTTTGGTGAGTTAATTGGGACGCGAATCTCATCATCGTCAGGGTCATAATCAGGATTGAGAGATCGATCGATGGCTTCACGGCCCTTGTTGAGGCATGGCTTGCAAGCAATCTCTATTGCTATCCAACCCAGAACCACTCCTGCTATTGCTATCAATGCACTTGTCACTGCAGCCATTGATTTTCTCTGCTCCTGTCCTGCCCACTTTTCTTCTCTCTCTCCACAATTTCTTGCCGGAGAGAGGATATATATATATATATATATAATTTTTACCTGCTGTTCTTCTGATTGGGTTTTGCCGTTACTGTATAGATGGCACGTGTTTTGCCGTGGATTGATTAATTTTTTTTGTAATATAAAATTTTTTTCGAAGTGTTGTAATTATATTTTAAAAAATAAAAATAATAAATTCCATGACACCGTAAAAAGAAAAATAAAAAAAAAAATTGTTAATGGTGCAAAACCAAGTGAGGTTATCAACAATTATAAGTAGGATCATGTGGATATAATAATTTAATAAAAAATAAAACAAAATTTAATTTAAAAAAAATTTAATTTTGAAGGATAAAATAAAAAAGAATAAAAAAAGCAACTTCAAAAAAACCCTAAGTCACCCAGATAAACCTTCTGCCTAGATTATGAAATAAAAATAACCTGATTAAAAAGAAAATAACGAAGCTTTTTTTTTAAAACGAACAACTTCAAATGATGCAATTTAAAAAAAAAAAAATATCAATCCTTGTAAATTTTTTAAATTCATAACCTTAGTTACTGACTAATTTGGAAGCATCATATTTTGAAAGCAACTATTTTAAAACCTAGCTCGACCTGACGGGTTGACTCGTGACCCTTATCTTAGATCGAGCCAAGTTTTAAAAGAAATTAGGGAGAATTGATCAAGTCTAAGATGGTCAACAGCTCGGGCTTACCCATGTTTCAGTTAACCCGGGAAAAATCAAGTCAAAACAGGGTCAAAATCACTTGACTAATTTTCCTTTCTCTTTTTTTTTTAAAAAAAAAAATTGTAGCATTTTGATTTTTTTTTATAAAACAAAAAGATTTGGTTTGTTTAGGTTAACTCTAGCTAAACTATTAAACTCGCAACCTGTAAATGTTTCTAGATTGACTCCTGAGTAGAGCATATAAACAATGAGAAAAACCTAAGAAATCAAATCTTTATACATGAAATGTTGAATGATGAAATAAAAAAATATTAAAAGATAGAGAAATAGAAATTAAGAGATTAAATAACTCATTAGAAAAAAAAAAATTGAGAGAACAAACAAAATTTTTGAATTGAAGGGCAAAATTAAAAAAATCAAATGAACAAATGAATCTAAAAAAATAAAAAAAGAAAAGAACACCAATTTCCAATGAACTCAATGATGATCGATGAATTTTTTAAAAAAATAATTAAAAATGACTAAAGCTAACCTGACCTAACCTTCAGAATTTATGGCACAAATCATGAGGTCGGATCACAACATTAAAGTCAAACTTGAAAAATAATAATGTAAAGTTTCTAACTAACCAAAATAATTAGGGATACATTTAAAAAAAGTTATTTAAAAAATATAGATTTAAAAAGAAAGAGAACCAAAATTGAAAAAAAAAAACCAAATTATAAAAGATGAAATTAAAAAACAATTTCAATAAAAAAAATAAGAACAACAACAAATAATAGTAAAAAATAATAAGGATCATATTTGATATAAAAATAAAATGTCAAGAGATGAAATTAAAAGACAAATTAATTCAATAAAAAGATTCAAGACCATATACATCACAATTAAAATGAGTACTAAATCTAATATAAAAATCAAGTGTAAAAATCAAGTGTAAGGGGATGAATTTGAAAAAAAAAACTTGATAAATGATTCAAGACCAAATACATTGCAATTAAAAAAATAAAGACTAAATCTGATATAAAAATTAAGTGTGGAATGATGAAATTAAAAAAATAAATTAACTCAATAAATAATTCAAGGCCAAATGTATTAATAGAATGGGAACCTAATTTGACTTGACAAATAACCTGATAGACTTTTTTGTTTTTTTACAATGGCCACACGGTTTTCTAGGAGGAGAGAGGAGAAAGAGGGAGGGAGGGAAAAAACCCAAGTCGTAGCTCCTCCACGTGCTATCTTTGCACACACACCTCATCATTGTGATAGGGGTGGTGAGGTGCATCAAACATCGCATGCGTCATCAGAATAGCGTGGGCGACTTCCACTTGTTAGCAAGTGTTTGGCACGCGCCAACCATTTTTGAATACACACATACACACACCTAATTACCCTTGACCCTAATTGAAATTTACAACAAAACCATATGAAAAAGATAAAAATACATTTGCATCCAACCCTAGATTTTTTAAAACCTAAGGGTAATTTTAAGAAAACATGCGAGGGGCCCACAAATCTTTTTAAAATGGCCTTTGGAAAATTTGATTTTTTTTAATTATTATATTATATTATATTATTATTAAATATATTGGGCTGGGCCAAGCCTAACCATTTGGTTTGGTTTGGGTTGACAACGGCCCAACAAACCTGCCTTTTTTTAAAGTGCTGGGCTGGACCTAGCCCAACCATCTGGGTTGGAATGGGTCCAGTCCATCATTGCATGATCACTGGCCTAATGACCATGCTTAAATTAAATCTTGCGCTATATGCAATATGAATTCATGTTTTGCATGCAATGACCATGGTTACAATGCAAGGAGGGAAAAGAATTACCTAGCATCAAAGTACCTAGTTGGTGGTCTGGTTGGTCGTTAAGGGAGGTTGACGTGAGGTTGGTGGCCGAAGGAAGAATTAATGGCTGCTGTTGAGGGTTGCTCTGTGGAGGAAGAAGAAAAAGTTTGGGGTGGTATTACTATTCATGACGGTGGACACTGGCAATCATTGAGGGAGGAGCTGATGTTCATAAAGGTGTATAGGTTGGGGTTGTTAGGATTCACAGCGGAGAAGGTAGCTGTGGCAGTGGTGGAGAGAGTGGTAGAAGGCTGATAGGGAGAGAAGAAAATTGGAAACATTGGAATGACTGGTTTTTTTTTTTTTTTCAAACTTTGGCTTTGAATTTTCTCCCCTTCTAGCCATGCAATCCACCCCCATTTATAAGGGGTGGAAGAGGGACATTTTGACTTTAATGGTGTCAAATCTTGACCCTTGATTCAGTCCCACAAGATCCCAACTGTTGGCCTAAAATGGGGATCCTAACATGAAAAAGTTGCTGCAGGAAGGATGATTGGGTTGGCCATTTTAGGGCGGTGTCGTGGTGTCAATTGGCAAAAAATAACCACATTACGGTGTAGTCAGATGTCAAGTCATCGCTTGCATGCAAGTTTTGTCAAATTTGATGCAAAGATGAAGCATTAAATGCTTTGGCAAGGAGGCCACCTTAGCAACTTTTCGAGCAAAACTAATGATGAAGAAGATGAATAGTTTCAGACGACATGTTTTTAACATTAGGACGACACATTTTACACATTAGTCTTTGGTCTTATATTTATGCAATTTGGCCCTCATTTAACCATTAAACTTTCAATTTTCTTCAATTTCATCCATGATTTCAATCAATTGAGTTTTTACAGTTCCATGCCTTTTGCAAAACAGACCTTGGCTTTGAATTTTTTCAACTTAACCTCTAATTGACGCAAAAACTCTAATTTTCTTACTATTTTACCCCTGATTTGAACAAATTGACTTTGTAAAAATTAAGTTTGGTCTCATAAAATTTTAATATTCTCAATTAAGCCCAAATTAAGTTCTCAAACATAAGTTTTCACCAATTAAGCCCTTTATAAAATTAATTTGACCAATTTAAAGAATACTTAAGTTCTTGCACCTAATTAAATCCTTCAATTGGACCAAAATTAATTCTTAAACATATTAAACTTTAATTTTACCCATGATTAAATCAAATTGACTTATTAAAAATCTAACTATGTCCTTAGGCTTAATTTTATGCAAATTCATCAAAAAATGATTTAATTTGACCTTGAATTTGCATTATCTCTTTAGTTTTGAGTAAAATGGGGTATTATTAGGAAATTCCATCCAAAATTATAGCTTGATTTTTTCTATATTTGAAATCCTCCTAGCTTGCTTTTGCCAAAATGCCAGTCTTTTTGCAATTATTATTATTTTTTTATTTTTAGTTTGGAAAAAAGGTGAATTTAGGGAATAACCCAAAAAAAGAGTTATGACAATTACCCCTTATTTGCAATGCTTAAGACAAAAAGTTTTGTAAAAGACTTTAGATATTAAGCTTTGTAAAGAAGAAAAAGAAATGAGAGACAACAGATTCACCAAATCAAGAAATGGTTTATCCTTGTGAAAATGTTTGAAGTGAGGGCTCAAAAGCCCACTCAGAGAAAATAAATAAGGATAGAAAGCACATTATCCAAAGGATAAGGGCTAGAAAGCTCACTCAAGAGAAAACAAGATAGGGTTTATAAAGAAAAAAGATTATCTTTGTGAAAGACTTTTTGAAGTGGTATTGTTGTACCAAGCAACTTGGCTATTGGTAGAATTCAAAGATTTTGAATGGTCAAAATATCATAGGTGGCTTGTCTAAATGAAAAATACAAAGGTTTTCTCAAAGTAGTCTCATTGTAATGAGTGACTTACTTGGGTGAAAAATTCAAAGATTTTCAAAGTGGTCTTATTGTAATGAGCGACTTCTCCATGAAGAAAATGTGACTTACCTGATGAAAGGATTTGGAAAGAGATGTCTTGAAGGGACGATGAGATAGGGCTCGACGACGCACTATTTAAGTGATGAGAGCTTATAAGAGGGCTCAAAGGGAAAAGAGAAAGGGCTCAAAGGGGGACAAAAAGAGATATGTCATAGAAAGTGTAATATCTAGTATACAAAGGCTGGAAAGCACTCTCATAATGATATAGGGTTAGAAAATACACTATCCGAGAGACAGGGGCTAGAAAGCACACTCAAAAGAGAAAGATGAGATGGGGCTAGAAAGCGCACTATCTAATATACGAGAGTTAGAAGACACTCAGAATGAGATAAGGTTTAGCAAAAAAAGCACACTTGAAAATGAAAGATGAGATAGGGCTAGAAAGCGCACTATCTGATATGCGAGAGTTAGAAGACACGCTCGAAATGAGACAAGGTTAAAAAATGCATTATGAAATAGACGGGGGCTAGAAAGCGCACCTAAAAGAGAAAGATGAGAGAGGGCTATAAACGCACTATCTGATATATAAGGGCTGGAAAGCACACTCAGAATGATATAGGGCTAGAAAGTGCACTATCAGAGAGATAGGGGCTAAAAAGCGCACCCAGAAAAGAAAGATGAGATTGGGCTAGAAAGCACACTATGAAGGAAAATAAGATAGGGCTAGAAAGCACACTATCAAGGTTGAGGGCTCGAAAACACTCTTAAAAGGGCGAGAAGTTGGGCTAGAAAACACATTATATGAGATGGATGAAAGCTTAAAGATGCACTAAAAAAGATAGGGTTGGTAAACTATTAAACCATCAAGGATTATTTTCCTTATTTTCTTAATGAGGACTTAAGTGCAATGCATTATGATGCATGTATACTTATTTGAGAAATATAGGTCTCCTTTTCTTTACAGACTTTCCTTTTCTAGAGTCGGATCTCTATTAATCAACTTTAGTGGCCTTCTACTTTCACTTACTCAAGCTATCACTTGTACCCTTGACTTCTGGAAATAACAGATCTTTAGATTGTATCTGCATGCCCCCTTACTTAAAGACCTTGCTCAACATCCTCTTTCCTTTCAGAAAGGGAATTTTGGAGCCAGTTCTATTAGATTGATCCAGCCTAATCATGTCCTTAATTGTTTTAGGATGATGTCATGTAAGATAGGGTTGGCTATTTACTAGGATTGCTTTCTCAGAAAATTTTGGAACTTCAAAGCCATTCCCAACACAAAAACTATTTTTGATGTTGGTTTAAAGCAAATCTTTTTTAGAAAGAATTCAAGTGATTCCTTTTGTCAGTCCTTAAGAAATTACTTGTTCTTTTGGTGAAAATATGAAGTGGCATTTGTTTCATGTCATGTTAGTCAAGAGGGTTCACGGTTTAACTTGAGGGTTTTAGAGAACCATTCTTCAAAGCATTTATTTTATGAGTAATGGTGCTTGTTTCATATGGGAAAGCATTGTCTATCGATCCAAATTGCTTGCCTTTGATTAGAAAAGGCTTGATTAAGCACATAACATAGGCCTTGGTTCTTGATTATAAAGAAAAAGGGTATTTGCAAGCTAAAAAATTGTTTAAGGGATTTCAATACTAAGGATCACTAGTGTTTGTTTCTCGATCTCTTTTTGGTCCATGGATTTCTAGACCTTGGAATTGATTTGTGAAATGGTTTGTCGTGCCCTATAATGTCAGGTTTGGGATTTATGTTTTGAGTACTATCATCATATTTGCTATTTTGTTATAATATTATTATCATCATCCATGAGTTCCAATACTTCAACTTTTATATCTAAAGAAACTTCAAGATAATCTTTCATGTTATCTTTACAAAAATTATCAGAAACTAGCATGTTTTCCATGTCATTGTGTGCAAGATGCTTAGAATCACTACAAGATACTAATTTAGGAGCTTTCTTGATTTCTTCCTCACCATTTGTAGATGAAACACCGACAAGTATAATAGTATTTATAATGTTTAAAGTTGTTGTTATCACTATTGTGATGTTGAAATAATCTACTTTGAAGTGAAAAAACCTCCTTTATAATTTTTTTTCCTTGCTATTTTAGTAGGTTGAACAAAAGATAAATAATAATAATTTAATTTTTTATCTACCCAATATAAAATTTCTTCATAAATTATTTTGTATAAACTCCAAAATCAATAATTGTCTCAAATCTTGCCAAGATCGATTTAAAGACATACCAATACGAGTTCTAAAGTCTAGAAATTCAAACCATCATTCTTTAGCACCATAAAAAGTTTTTGTATGGTAGTTCCTATTATTTTATTTTTTTTTTGGTGATAAGGAGCCTTGTTGAAATAAAAGTAAGATTTTAGCTCTGCCAACCACTTAATAAAGCTAATGTGAATATCTTGATCACGTGGTCAAACTAATATTTGTCCCTACATAGAAAGGTTATTTTACCACAAACAAACAAAATGAAAACTCATGTTTATTCTCTGACTTGTTGTTATAATGTGTAGCTAAAAAACACATAATATAGTCTCCTCTAACTAACAATAATAGACCCCTTTTGGGTTACAAGCTAATGGATCTAAATTTGTAATTGACTAACATAAGTCCAATAATAAAATAAACTCTTAAACAATGTCTAATAGGCCAGAACAAACCCAAATTAAAAATAATTATTAAAAATTCAATAAATAAAAAAATACAATAATAAAAAAAATCTTTAAGCAAAAATTCATCCATATAGCCCAAATCTTCAATTTTTGCATATTTTTGGCAGATTTTTAGTCCTTACTTCAAACACATTGTTCTCTCTTTTCTAAATGAATTATTGGTCCTATTATATATAATTGAAAAGCTTATGATGTCTAGTTCCTAGAACAACTTGAATCACAGTAAACTCTGACCTGTATCTCCAAATATGTCTAAGTAGTACACAAAGGTCTAGTTTGATAGATTTGTCTCATAACTTTGACCATTTGAAATAATATGTTCCTAAACCTTATTGAACCTAAAAATGTTTTAAAATATATTTCCATGTGTCTAGTATCTCCCTGTAAAATTTTAGCTTGTTCTGATGTACAGTTTGAGAGATAGGCCTAATCTCGTAAAATTGGTCTTTAAACATTTTAAGATCAAATTTGAACCTGACTTGGTTCGTATCATAATCCTTACTTCAAAAATCTCCCATCATAGAATGGAATCTCATCAAATTAAGGAATAGATCCTTGTTGGTTTAGTATAACTAACTAGCAGACTATTTTGTATTTTAATCATAACTAGAGTTTTTTAAGAAAATAAGACATAAAGCTACAACTTTAATATATTGTGTTGTTTTATTATTGATGAGTTTGTATTTTATTTTACATGTGTTTTAGTGTATTTTTATAATTGTTTTAGCTTGGTCAGGTTGAAATTGTAATATTGTTGAATATATTATGAATTTTCCAATTTGTTTTGTAGTAGAATTTTAAATAAAAGATTTACAAGTGACCATGTGAACGAAAACAACAGGGTTTAATGTAGTTATAATATTAAATATTGTTGTAGGACCTCATGTTTGGGAAATTATTAATTTTCATAAATTTTTCAATTTTCTTAGTTAGGTTATTTAGACTTTCAAATCAGGTACTTAGAGGTGAACAAATTTCAAATAAGTCATTTACAAGTCAATGAAGGCAACAATATTATGTTGCCTTATTGCCAACACCAATTACTATTATATAGGTTACAACATAACAATTTACTTGAATGTGTGTGAAAAGAAAAGAAAATAAAGATTAGTTCAAAATAGAGAAAATACCATGGTTATAAAAATTCAGGTTTTTAAAGAATATTGAATGTAAGTTTTTCATATTTATTGGCATTATTACTTTATCATCAACACACAAAGAAAATAAATATACATTGTTGATTTGTTGCTAGGTAAGGAAATGTACATTGTGGTTGGATAATTAAACTTGTATAAAATTAGATTTATCTCTCTACTAGACCAAATATTATGTAGGTTTGGCTTTAAATTTTAATTATAAGCTACTTGAGTTTTCAAAGCAATTCATAGTAGGCTTTAATTGTATGTTGGCAAGAGATTTGAGAATAACAAATTAGGAATTTAGGGTTAGTGTTTATTGTTTAAATTTTGGATTCGAATTAGGGTTTTGAGGTTATGATTAATGTTAGGGTTCTAAGTTTGCATTATGGTTAGTGTTTAGGGTTTGAGTTATGGCTAGTGTTTAAGGTTATTTTTTAGAGATTGTATTTAAGGTTTGGGTTAGTTAGGGTTAGTGTTTAAAGTGTTAATGTTGAGGGTTTGATTTTGGGTTTTGGGGTTAATTAGGTTCAGAGTTTTGGTTAGGGTAGTTTAGGATTAGTTTTGGGTTTGGATTAGGGTTAGTGTATTGTGTTTGAATTAGTGCTAGTGTTTAAGGTTTGATTTTAAAGATTGGGGTTAGGGTTAGTTTGGGGTTTAGCCAATGTCATGATTCTTAGTAGTAACATTTGGAAAATATCATATTTTTTACCTACAACAATTTTAAATGTCGCAATTATAAACTATGACATGCAGTAAACCGTGTTGTTTTGCTAATGGTTTTGGCAAATTATGTTAATAAACAAAAATACCTAGAAAAGAGCAATCTTTGTGGTTGGAATTATTTTAGTGGTTTTCCATATTTATATTCTAAACAAGTAAAATATGATTCATGGATAGTTTTTATCTTGAGTAGGCATTTAAAAAGATTTTGTATCTTCTACTCGAAAAAAATGAATAAATAATTAAATAGCTACATCCAGCTTTATGACAATAAATTCAAAACTCCTAGTCATAACCTAATTTTTAACTCCTTCTATTTTATTAAAAAAAATGTGTGAAATGATAACAAAAAAAATGAGAAATAAATTGAAATTTAGGTCAAGACAACATAAATTGGAAGTTTTGGGATTTAATTAAACTGGAAATGTTTAGTTAATGAAATCAAGGACCTAATTGTTAAATGTCAGAAGTTCAGGGGGGAAATTGAAAATGGTCATTTCAAGAAAATGACGTCATTTCTGAATCCCTTATTCTTTGCCTTCTTCCTCGCCCAAGGGAGACCTTTTCAACAGGAAATCTGTAATTGCAGATCGTGGGACATGATGCAATCCACGTCTCCTATTTTGTTTCTCTCAAGCATGCATAGACGAACGTGGCTCACTCCCAAGATGAATATCCATGTTCTCTGGTTTTATAAAAGACAGGGAAAGAAACAGAAAGGGAGGGTGGAGGACCAAGAACCGAAACAAAAAAAAACACACAGGGGACAAAGAAAAAAGAGGGACGAACAGGGGAGAGAAAAAAAACATACACATAGACAAGGATTGTCCCTGCCATTGCTTTTATCCCTGTAAAAACAAGAAAAAAAAAAAGACCAAAAAATTAGTATCCACAGAAGCCGACATTTTCATTCTCGATTCCTTTATCATCTTAAAATCTGCTAGAAAACGAAAGCAGACCGTGGGCACAAGAGCAAAAGGGAAAACAGAAGGAAAGGTCTCAAGCAGGCGAGAGGCACCACAACGTTGCAGCCATCTTCGCCATCTTTAGAAGCAGGTATGCCCTCTCTTCATCTCTCTATATTCTTTGAAATTGTTCAAATTGGTTTGGTTACAAGAACTATGTGAAGGTAATTTAATTACCTTCGCACAGTTCATGCATGCGTGAAATTGCTTCACGCTTGCATCCGACTTAGCCCAGCCGAGCCACTGGCTTGGGCCAGTGGCCGAGCCGAGCTGGCTTGGTCTAGCCTAGTCCATATAGGCTGAGCTTGGCCTAGCCCCAAAAAAATAAAAAAATAAAAATTTGTGTATGCATAAATAAAAAAAATATAAATGTGAATTTATTTATTTTATTCATTGACGCTAGAGTCAGGAATAAAAATATTGATTCAAATTTATTTCATTGTATTTTGTTCAGCTACATAAAAATAAAAACATTGTGTATGCATAAAACTAAATTTATTTTATTTCTTTTTATTTCATTGGCACCAGAGTCAAGAATAAAAAAATACTAGTTTAAATTTATTTTGTTTTTATAGCTACGTAATATTTACCAACGCCAAAGCTGGAAGTATCTGTAGGTGAATATTCACTGATGCCAGAGTCAGGAATATTACACACAAACCATCGTAGCATAAACCAATAAAATGTTAGCAATTTATGACAAAACCAGCAATGCAGCCTGCCTCAAGCAAAACATTTAAGGGGTGATAGTATCTTTCCTTTTACATAACCAATCCTGTATCATAGAATCTTTGCTGACCAGTCAGGGTTCCTAGTAACCATAATACTAGGTGGCGACTCCTTAAACAAGACCATTCCCCATCAAAGAATAGGATGCCAGAAATCCGTTCTTTTCCATGAAAATTTTTTAAGGTCACCACGATGTTCGAGTGCAACACTCCTTATCTCCAATGCATCCAGATTAACAAGAAAATAACATTAACAAGTAATTGGTGTAGGAATATGGCAGTCATGTATAGATAGCGTCATGGATGTTGATAGAAAACAAGTCATTTTTATAGTGCCACTGCTTGGATCACGCGTGGGGCAAATGATGTGACCCGGGTTTCGTGGTTCAATGGGAATAGAAATTGGTTGGGTATATATGTATGTGGGTATTGTGACCAAACAAAATCCCATGAAAGAGAAGAGGTTGCAATGCAGAGTTAGACAAAAAAAATTAGTAGTTTGCTAAAATGTATAAACCTTCACTAGGTATTTTACCTATCTAATAAAATCAATATTTAGTGTATTTACCTTTCTAATATAGTTTGCTAAAAGTTTTGGAAAATAGCATAGGTTAAAAAAGTATTTAAGAAATAGCATAGTTTGAATATAACCATGTTTTTAATTATTGGTTTTGTAAACAAATTGTTTTTAGGAATAACAATTGTTTAATTGAAGCCAAAATGCTTGTTTGATGCAAATTAATTAACTTGTACAAAAGTCATGCCAATAGTTTATGAAGATTCAGTAACCAAAAGATGAGATTCAAGATCTAATAGACAATAAAGAGAGAGGGGATAAGCTGATATTGTAGAAGAGAGAAATGGGAAAAAATTGAAAAGAAAGAATGGATAACCGATAACATATCGGACTCTGTGTTTTACACTTCTGGTAACACTATAAAGAAAAGAAAAAAAAAAAAAAAAAAAGGATGCGTCACTGAGAGCACATCGGACTCCATTTTTTACACTCTTGGTAGAATTATGAAGACCTCAATGAGACAATTCTAACCACACATTGCAAGAATACCAAACAAGGTCATTATTAGTGGAGGCTTTGTTTAAGGTTAATTGAGCATTAATTACGACCTCGTTTACTATTCTTCCAAGGTGTAAACAACATCGTTTCATTAAGATATTTCTATGTAACATCCCCAACATTTAGGTATAAATTCCTTATAGATAAATCCAAAAACAATGTAATTTTTTTTCATTAAAACAGCTAACTAATCAATCGAAATGTATCTATATCTCTAACTGACACGACCAAAAGCTTGATGTCTTTTCCCAAGTACAGGAGTGTCAAAGTAATAAATAACCCGGCAAGACCGGGGTCGAACCACAGAGAGGTTAATTGTATAAATTATAAATAACAACACAACAACAACAACAACAATAACAATAATAACAACAACAACAACAATAATAATAATAATAATACTCAGTACGTGGCGTTGTTATACGTGAGAATGATCTAAAAGATCGGGTCACAGGTTTCCAGCCTATATACTGAGTTTATGAAAAGATCAAAGAGATATATTATATAATATAAACAGATTTCTGATGCGAATGAACAAAGGCAAGACCAATAATGTCAGGATCCTTGATCAAACACAGAGCATACTTAATATACATAAAATATAACAAAAATGTAAATAGTAGTAGTAGTAGTAGTAGTAGTAGTAGTAATAAAGAGAGCTTTGAGAGGTAAGGTTGATGTAAGGATTAAACAATAATAAAAACAAATGTCAAGGTTAGAGGATCCACTAATGGTACTTTAAACAAGTATAGTATAAACTCTTATTACTCAATTAGAAACCACACATAAAGGAGGTTCCAATCATATTATAATTTGTTAACATGATTACATTAGTTATCTTATTCGAATAATGCTAATACTTGTAAATGTTGTCAGGCATTCATGATTATAACTTATGTTAACAGCAAATCAAGTTCCTTTCATAGCTCAAGTGTCGGTTATACCATACAGTATGAGCTATGAAAGTGCCAAGTATTTGTTGTCCCAAGTGTTACACAACATAAATCTAGATTAACCATTTAACAAGCAAAGTATTAAAAGTGAACAAGATAACAAATACAAAACATGTTAGTATCCAACATTAAGGTCCATGTTAAGTTTATATTATACTTATTCTTACACCATTAGTGTTCCCTTTTCACCTTGACATAATTAACTTAGCCAAACATATTGAAAGAAAGAAACATAAATGAACAAGATAAGAACATAAATGAGAAAGAAGTTAACTAAGTAAAGGAAAGGAAATGAAGTGCATAAACTTGATGTTAATGAAAGCAAAACATAAGCAATACAAAGAGAGAAAGCAAGAGCATGATCTTGATTTGAACACTAAGATGCCTCAATACATGGTAAATGCCTCCTTTTATAGGCCAAAATTTGGAACTATTGATTTGTTGACTAATTGATGAGTGGGTGGCCATATCTTGACTTGGTGACAATCCTTATCTTCTTGTCTGAACAAGACATCATTACTAACATCATAATTTGCATAGAATCCTCATGAATGTTCTAAGAAATTATCTCAGCTTTCCAACAAAAAAAAAAAGATGAGGTCATTTGGACTTCTAGAACTCAAGATATGGGCTGAACACTGAACAGTGTCTGGGCTGCAGGACAGCTTCGAACTTCTTCGTTATTCCTACAATTTGGACTTCAAAACAGCCTTTTTAAATCTTGGGTTCCCATGAAAGTTGTAGACCTATGTTTTACCTTTCCATCCATATAAAATGGACCTAAATCTGAGATCTGGAGCTCCAGATATGATCCAATTACCAAGCAATATTCCGGTTTGGACTGCACCAGCATCTCTTTTCTAAGTTTGGCCATCTCTTTGTCCTTTCACTTTCAATACTTAAACTCATTAATCAATCCTTTTATTTATGTGATAGGCCTGCATTTAAGATGAGCATTTACCATAAAGTAAAGTATCTTATAGTATCAAACTTGTTATTATAAAACATGCTTTAGTTAAGGAGTTATTGATACTTCAAGTGCAAAATGATGATATAAAACCTTGACAAACATGCACTTTTAAGTACTAATCACACCCCCCAACCAACTTATTACTAGTTCCTAGTAATCAAAAACGTTAAAATAGAGAAACAATTTGCAAGTTCCACAAAGCAAGGCATTCATCATTCAACTTCCATTAATCTATCCAGATAAACAAACTCTCATTAAATTTATATTCCTACTTCATACTTCTTAAACAAGATATTCATAAACCTTCTTTTTATGTGCTCAATACATGAAAACATAGATGATGGGGCTTTTGTTGGAAGAAAATAATATTATGTTCAAATGTTTAAGGTGAACTTTCTCGGGTTGAGATTATTATTATTATTATTCTATTTTTCTTTCTCTTTTTTTTTTTTATATGCACATACAACTTAAAACACAATGTATCTTTAACCCATGTAACGAGTTTTCGGCTAATGACTCCTAGACCAGTTAGTCTTAGGGCATTAGGTGTTGAGACACCCCTACAAGCTTAACAACTCGGGTTGCAGATACTAATATGTAGATAGTGCAATGTTTGATTCCTTTAAACTTTTCTCCTTAACCCATGTAACAAGCTTTGGGCCAATAGCTCCCAAGTCAATTGACTTTAGGGTATTAGGTGTTAAAACACCCCTTCGGGCTTAATTGCTTAGGTTAGGGAGGCTACGAAATCAAACTTATCTATGTTTTTATTATCATCAATATTATCAAAAAAAAATTTTGCAAATTATATATTATCCCTTTTCCTTAATTGTTACCTTCAACAAAAGAACATAATTAATGTAATAATCCAACGTGCAACCCACAATCATATGTTAAAGTGTGTGTGTGAAAATGAAGGTTTAAGAATACTTGTTAAATGAGTATATGAAGCAGAATCAAGTGATAACAATGCGAGAGTTTGTAAACCTAAATATTTCAAGAAGTATTCTAACAAGCCTTGTTATGAATATTGCAAATAACCATTAGAAAATTTTTACTAAGATGCGTCTCAAGAATCAATAAAATTTCCCTTTACTCTGCTATCCTAGTAATGATAGTTTTGCCAAATGGTTTTTTTAAAACAAAAACAATTAGTTGGTTAGTTTTTTTTTTTTTTTAAACTACCACCCTCCCCCCCCCAACCAAAACGAGACATTGTCCTCAATGTTCTAAGGTAGAAAGATAGAGTATAGAAGACATCACCTGAGACAGCGAACAATGACAAACCTGAAACACACTTAAACAAATATAAAAAGTAACAAAACTAAATAATATGTTACTAATAAAACCACAAGACACAATGTTTCACAAATGAAGGCTCAAATCTAATCTAAGCTTTTTACGGCTTTCCTTAATTGACCAATCTAGGCGAGTCATGCAGAGATCAATGACAGGGATGAAAGATTGTAGTTGGTCAATCAAGTGTTCGGCAGTAGCAGCAGAGATTATGATTTATCGTGCTGAAGATGTTAGAAATTCATGTTCCACGGCTTGATCAAGAAAAGACAGCAACTTATCATAAAAACCATTAACATTTAACAAACCTATAGGTTTATGGTGAATGTGCAGTTGGGCCCAAGAAGAAATATGAAAGATCTCTTCCAATGTGCCCAGACCACCTGGTAAGGCAATGAAAGCATCAACATGACTAAACATGGCGTTCAATCGATCAGACATTGTAGAGACCTATAGTTCCTTTCCAATTATTTTTCCAATGATGTCCCCATTTGCTAAAGCTTTGGGGACAACCCCCAAAACTTGACTGCCTCCTAAAATGGTAGCCATTGACACACCTCTCATTAACCCAAGGCTGCCTCCCCCATATACTAAATGAATCTTTCTCTCAGCTAGTACCCGACCAAGATGATTTGATGAATCTAAAAACTCTTTCTATTTCCCAAGACTAGATCCACCAAAAACACAAATATTTCTTATGTGATGACTTGAGGAATCTGTCATTTCTACACACTTCTATATTTGATGAATGTATGGGTTGAGTAGAAATGAAGGGAAGGAAGAGAAGAATTTATAGATGAGAAATTGAAAATGCAATCATACCACCTATATGTAGGCCAGCTGTAGTCTCACACACACACACACTCTCTCTCTCTCTCTCTTTATTAATTATTTATTTTGAAAAAACATATGTATGTACAGGTAGTTGTGATTGTGGCTCACATCTTCCCTTGGTTTTACGTCCAAGAACGGCTTAAACGCCCTCTATGGGTCGGGGAAATTTCCCATCCAGTTTTCTTAAAAACTGGCAAACATGATCATTTTTAGTCAGATCCCTAAGACTAAGTCGAGTATGTTCTTTATGAAAATTAGGTCACAAGTCATGAAATGTACAATGCACATTGTCACCAGGACATGTCGCAAAAGTCAATAGAAGATTATCTAAAGATTCCTTATGTTTTGAAATAAATCCTGACTTTTGACAATTTTCACAAGCTTTGCAGAACACATGTGTGTCTTTGAACATGGTGGGCTAATAGAATCCAGATTGTAAGATTTTTGCAGTCGTTCTTTTTAATGAGAAATGACTCCCACATGCCTCAGAATGACAAAGTTTAATGACACTACTTACCTCATTGTTGGGAATGCATCTTTGAAATATTTGATCAGGATAATTTTTGAATAAGTAAAGGTCATCCAAATAAAATTTCTTCACTTCGTTCAAAAACTTTCCTTTGTCTTCAGTACTCTAGTGAGCTGGCAAATCTCTTGTTGCAAGAAAATTGATATTTTTAGCAAACCAAGGCATTGAACTATGAGAAAGTAAAGATCATTGAGCATGAATCACTTACCCCCCCCCACATTTCTCTAAATGCACTAGAAGGCACAATGGGTTGACACACTAAACACAGAACAGTGTCTGGGTTGCGGGACAGATTCGAACTTCTCCGTTGTTGCTACAATTTGGACTTGAAAACGGCATTTTTAAATCTTGGACTCCTATGAAAGTTTTAGGCCTATGTATTAGCTTTCCATCCATATAGAGAAGACCTAAATCCAAGATCTATAGCTCCAGATATGACCCAATGACCGAACAGTGTTCCAATTTGGATTGAACCAGCATCTCTTTTCTAAGTTTGGCCATTTCTTTGTCTTTTAAATTTCAGTAGTTAAACTCATCAATCAATCCTTTGATTTATATGATAGGCCTACATTTAAGATGAACATTTACCATAAATTAAAGGTATCTTATAGTATCAGACTTGTTATTATAAAACATGTTTTCGTTAAGGAGTTATTGATACTTCAAGTGCAAAATGATGATATAAAACCTTGATAAAAATGCACTTTTAAGTACTAATCAAACCCTCCCCAACCAGCTTATTACTAGTCCTAGTAATCAAAGCGTTAAAATAGAAAAACAATTTGCTAATTCCACAAAGCAAGGCACTCATCATTCAACTTCCATTAATTTATTTAGATAAACAAACTCTCATTAAATTTATATATATATCTGCTCAATACTTTTTAAACAAAATATTGATAAACCTTCCTTTTTATGTGCTCAATGTATGAAAACATAGATGATGGGGCTTTTATTGGAAGAAAATAATATTATGTTCTAATGTTTAAGATTAACTTTAATATATATACATATAACTTTAAATACAATGCATCTTTAACCCATGTAATGAGATTTCGGCTAATGACTCCCAGACCAGTTGATCTTAGGGCATTAGGTGTTGAGACACCCCTACGAGCTTAGTAACTCATGTTGCAGATACTGATACGTAGATAGTGCAATGTTTGATTCCCTTAAGCTTTTCTCCTCAACCCATGTAACAAGCGTTGAGCCAATAGCTCCCAAGTCAGTTGAGTTTAGGGTATTAGGTGTTAAAACACCTCTTCGGGCTTTATTGCTTAGGTTAGGTAGGCTACGAAACCAAACTTATCTATGTTTTTATTATCATCAATTTTTGTTTTTTTTTGCAAATTATATACTATCCTTTTTTCTTAGTTGTTACCTTTAACAAAAGAACATAAATGATATAATAATCTAATATACAACCCACAATCATATGTTAAAGTGTGTGTGTGTGTGAAAATGAAGGTTTAAAAATACTTGTTAAATGAGTATATGAGCAGAATCAAGTGATAACAATGCGAGAGTTTATAAACCTGAATATTTCAAGAAGTATTCTGATAGACCTTGATAAGAATATTTACTAAGATGTGTCTCAAGAGTCAATAAAATTTCTCCTTACTCTTCCATCCTAATAACAGTTTTGTCAAATGGATTTATTAAAAACAAAAGCAGTTAGTTGGTTAGTTTTTTTTTTTTAATTTCAACTACTACCCTCTCCTTCCAATCAAAACGAAACATTGTTCTCAATATCCTAAGGTAGAATCAAATTAAGACTCAAATTGTAGTTGTGATTGTGGTTCAAATCTTCCCTTGATTTTACGTCCATAAACGACTTAAACGCCCTCTATGGGTCGAGGATAGGCTTCCCATTCAGTTTTCTTAAAAACTAGCAAACAGGGTCTTTTATAGTCAGATTCCTAAGACTAAGTCGATCATGTTCTTTATGAAAATGGGGCCATAAATCATGAATTGCATGATATACATCTCCACTAAGATGCATCTCAAGAGTTAATAGAAGATTATCTAAAAACTCCTTACTCAGACCATCCTTAATCAATAGTATTTTATCTTCACGATTTATAGATATCATTCCTAAAGAACGACATTGTGCATTACAAGTCCATCTGGCACATTGATGACAAACTTTCAGCTGTTTTGCACAACGTTTCTTTGCAAAAGTGCTCTTACCTGTCCTAGGCATGTATAAAATAAAAGAATTAGAAGACTCACTTGATAATTAGACCTTTGCTTCAATCATCTAGCGAATATCTTCAGGAATTCCATGATTCATTAACAACCTCGATCTTGAACACCTAGCTCGGTAAATTTTTGTAATCGTATTTTGAGGCAAAGCGGGAAAATAGTTTTTCAATCTTTCAAGAGTGGTGTTCATTTTTTAAATGAGAAGTGGAAAAGAGATGCAAAGAGAAGGAACAAGAAATTGAACAAAAATATACACAGATATTAGTTATCATGGGAAACTAAAAGAACTGACTTAAGAGTCACGGAATACCGGTATCCGTCATTTTACCGGGGTAAGAGAGACTAGCAAAATAAGAGTCACACCAAAAAGAAACACAAAAACAATGTGAGAAAAACAAAATAATCAACCTTTATCTACAGGATCATTCAAACCAATGGACTCATTTTCATTAGAAAAATTATCAAAGTAAGCTTTCAAACGATGTTCATTTACCTTAAAAACATTGTCATTCTTTAGATTCTCAATATCAAAGGTCCTATAAGGATACACATGTTTCACAATAAATGGACCACCCCATCTTGATCTTAGCTTTCCAGAAAATAAATGGAGTCGAGAATTATAAAGCAAAATGTTTTTACTAGTATTAACTTTTTGACAATTTTTACAAGTTTTGCAGAATGCACGCGTGTCCTTGAACATATTGGGCCAATAAAATCCATTTTGTAAGATTTTTACAGTCTTTTTTTTTACGAGAAATGACTCCAACATGCCTTAGAATAACAAAGTTTAATAACACTACTTACCTCATTATCCGCAATGTATCTTTGAAATATTTGATCAAGATAATATTTTAATAAGTAGGGGTCATCCTAATAAAAGTTCTTTGCTTCGTTCAAAAACTTTTTTTTGTCTTGGGTACTCCAACGAGCTAGCAAATCTCCTGAAGCAAGAAAATTATATTTTTAGCAGACCAAGGCATTGAACTAAGAGAAAGTAAGGATTTTTCAGGAAAGTAATCATCGATTGGTGTGATGTCAAATGTCGAATCTATTGTCAATATTGATAAATGATCCGTATCAACATTTTTTATGCATGTCTTGTCCTCAATTTCTTTCTGAGAATAAATCATTTGCAATTCTTCAGATTCATCAAACTCATTTTTACTCAAGGTAGATTCAAATTGATCACAAACTAACTCTTTAATAAAATCTACTTCTTGTAAATCATCATCATCTCCAAGTTGCTTGCAAATGTTGAAAATATTCATCTCCAATGTCATGTTTTCAAATGATAGCTTCATCAATCCATTCCTACAATTAATCAATGCATTAGAAGTTGCAAGAAACGGACGTCCTAAAATAACAGAAAATGAATTACATGCTTCAATAGGTTGTGTATCCAAGACAATAAAATCCACACGATAAATGAATTTATCGACTTGTACTAACACATCTTCAACTATTCCTCTCGGCACTTTTATAGATCTATTGGCAAGTAAAAGAGTTACAGGAGTTGGTTTTAACTCACGTAGATTGAGACTTTGAAAAACTGAATATGAAAGTAAATCACACTAACTCCAAGATTAAGTAAACCCTTTCAATTTTATGTTCTCCAATAAAACAAGAAATTATAGGACAACCAGGGTCTTTATATTTCAAAGTATTATTATTCTGAAAAATAGCACTTACTTGTTCTGCTAAAAAGGTTTTTTTTTCACATTCAGTTTTCTCTTCACAGTGCACAGATCTTTCAAAAATTTAGCATAAGAAGGAACTTGTTTAATAGTATCCAACAAAGGTATATTGATCCTTACTTATTTGAAGGTTTCAAAAATTTCAGAGTTGTGATTGACTTTTCTTTGTTTGGTCATGGCATGAGAAAATGGAAGTGTTGGCGGGGAATCAGTCTTTTTTTTGCAATGTTCAGGTCCAACCCTTTCCTTACCCTTAAAGATTGACTCATCATCTTTCTCACAAAGTTCAAAAGTGGGTTTTTCAATAATCTTACCACTACAAAGAGTGATGACTGATTTGACTTGATCCATGTATTGGCTTCCGGAACTACGTACATTTGTATTATATTGCCCCTTAGAATTTTGATGTGGTTGAGATGAAAACTTACCTTTCTCTTGAAAACTAAGAGCAGATGTTAATTTTGCAAGAGTATCTTTAAAATCTATCATGCTTTAAGCAAGTTGAGTGTTGATTGTCTCTTGCTTTTCAATGAATGCATGCAATGTTTCCTCAAGATTTCTTCTAGAAGGTGGAGCATAATGAGGTGCATATCCATGAGAATTTTGGAAGGTATGGTGTGCTTAAAACGATGGCTGTAAAGTTTGTGCATTATTGTTACCACTCTTCCAGCTGAAATTTGGGTGACTTCTCCAACCATGGTTATATGTTTGCGAGTATAGGTTGTAATTGGGTCTTTGAAAAATGTTTAAAGCATAGGCTTGTTCATGGAGATATTTCTTAAAAAAAAGGCTAAGTTGGACAGCCATTGGTTGAGTGTTCATTGGTTTCACAAATTTGACACACAATGTCTTGAACAGATGTTAATTGACCACTCCTTTTCAATTCTAGTGCCTCGACTTTTTTAGCTAAAGATGAAAACTTGGCTTGGTAGTCATGATCTTTCCTAAGGTTGTACATTTCTCTACTAGATGTATGAGGTTAAGTTCTACTTGGTGCCTTATAAGTGTCTGTGGTGTCCCAATTTTAAGCATTTTCAGCTAGCAAGTCTAGGTACTTCATTGCTTCATTAGGGTCTTTATCTTCAAAAGTTGCATTACACATCAATTCCATCATTTGTCTATGTTTAGGTGTTAACCCTTCATAAAAATGTGAAACCAATCTCCATGTTTCAAAACCATGATGACGGCAAGTATTGAGCAAGTCTCGAAACCTATCCCAACATTGGCAAAATGTTTCTCCTGGTTTTTAAGTGAAAGTGGGGATTTGTCTTTTGAAAGAGTTTGTTCTGTGAGATAGAAAAAACTTCTTTAAAAATTGTTATTGCATTTCATCACATGCACGAATAGATCCTAACTTAAGATTTTATAGCAATGTTTTAGCTTTATCTTTTAATGAAAAAGAAAAAAAAACTTTAATCTAATGGTGTTCATGCTATAATTTAAGTCATTATAGGTGTTACAAACTTCCTCAAATTCTCTCAAATGCAAGTATGGATTTTCTAGATCTAAGCCATGAAAAGAAGGTAAAATTTTAATAATGCCTGGCTTAAAATTAAAATGAGAAGCATTAGAAGGAAAAATGATACATGATCGCGTAATTGTTCTTATTGGATTCATGTAGTCTCTAAATGTTCTAACTCGATTATTCTCATCATAAAGCGATTGGTTATCCTCTTCAACCATGTTATCTAAAGAAGATAAGGATACCCTACAAAGTCTATCATTTATTGTACGTGACCAAACACTCATGCACTTGTAGGAAGAGAATATAAGGAAGAAAAGAAAAAGAAAAGGAGACAAAACACAAGAAACAAAAGGTAGATAAAAGAAAAGTGAAAAGAGAAAAATATAAAAAAAATTTATAATTTGTACAGAAATTTACCTCCCCGACAACGGCGCCAAAAACTTGACACGACCAAAAGATTGATGCCTTATCCCAAATGCAAGAGTGTCGAAGTAATAAATAACCCAGCAAAACCGGTGTCGAACCACATGGAGGTGAACTATATAAATTACAAATAATATATATATTTAATAAAACAAAGAGTTTATGAGAATTTTATGGGATATTGATGTAAGGATTAAATAATGATAAAACAATTGTTAAGGTTAGAGGATTCACAAATAGTATTAGAAATAAGTATGGTATAAACTCTTTTTTATTAATCAACTGGAAACCATACACCAAGGAGCTTCCAATCGGATGATTTATCCTTAATAGTTCATTATAAATTTGTAACATGATCATATTAATTATCTTATTTAAGTAACATCATACTTTTAAATATTGTCAGGAATTCATGATGCTAACTTATATTAACAACAAATCAAGTTCCTTTCATAGCACAGGTGTAGGTTATACCATACGGTTTGCTATGAAAGTGTCAAGCATTTGTTGTACCAAGTGTTATACAACACAAATCTAGATTAACCATTTAACAAGCAAGGTATTAAGAATTAGTAAGATAAAAAGATAAGACATGTTAATAACAAACTTTCTTGGATATAAATATTGAAGTCCATGTTGAGTTTATATTATACATATTCTAACACCATTAGTGAAACCTTTTCACCTTGACATAATGAACCTAGCTAAACATAATGAAGGAGAGAAATATAAATAAACAACATAAGAACATAAGTATAATAAAGGAAATGAAAAGCATAAATAAGAGATTAAGGAAAATAACATGAAATAAAACTTTAACATTACAAAAATATAAAGAAAGAAATAAAGAGCATGATCTTGATCTGATCAACCAATATATCTAAATGCATGGCAAATGCCTCCTTTTATAGGCCAACATTTGGAACTATTGATTTGATGACTAATTGTTGAGTGGGTGGCCACATCTTAACTTGGTGACAATCCTTATCTTCTTGTCTGAACAAAACGTCATTGATAACGTCAGAATTTGAACAGATTTATGTCATGAAAGTTCTAGGAAATTGTCTCAACTTGCCAACAAAATACAATCGGTGCATTTGAACTTCCAGAACTAGAGATATGAGTTGAACACTGAACAGTTTTTGGGCTCCAGGATAAATTCAGACTTCTCCGTTGTTGCTATAATTTGGACTTGAAAACGGCTTTTTTAAATCTTGGACTCCCATAAAATTTTTAGGCCTATATCTTAGCTTTCCATCTATATAAAGAAGACCTAAATCCAAGATCTACAACTCCAGATATGACCCAATGATCGAACAGTGTTCCAGTTTGGACTGAATTAGCATCTCTTTTCTAAGTTTGGCTCTCTCATTGTCTTTTAAATTTCAGTAGTTAAACTCATCAATCAATCCTTTGATTTATGTGATAGGCATGCATTTAAGATGAACATTTACCATAAATTAAATGTATCTTATAGTATCAGACTTGTTATTATAAAACATGCTTTCGTTAAAGAGTTAATGATACTTCAAGTGCAAAATAATGATATAAAACATTGATAAAAATACACTTTTAAGTACTAATCAGTAACATGTATAACTTTATTAATAGTAAGTCTGCCAATAAGCTGCAATGCCTAGTTACTCCCATCAGGACTTTAGTGGTGGAAACAATAAATGGTGGAATTATGCAATGCTAAGCAGTGTGCAAAAACTTTAGATAAAGAATGCAAAGAGTGAGTTTCATGACTGATGTATTCATTATTGATTTAATCAACTGTGACATGGTGTTAGATATCCAATGGCTAGCAATACTAGGCAATGTTGTATCTAACTATAAGGATCTCTAGATGTCCTTCAAATGGCACGACTAAAATGTATTGCCCAAAGACACTAACTACACTAGGGTATAGACCATTGAGTTGACACAACTTAACAGCTTGCTGGTTAGCCCTATACAATTGGCAAGTATGAGTCTATGTAGTATGACAACTATTAGGGACAAAAACAGTACTACAAGCTCTATGTCACCATCAACTATAAGCAACCAGAAGGGATGATTGGCTTTGAAAGTACTGCTAAAGAGTTACAAAGAGATATTCAAAGAACTTGAGGGACTGCCCCCCATCGAAACTCATAACCACATTATCCTTATGAAGAAAGATGCTCAATCAATTAACCTCAGACCTTACAGATACTTTAGAGTGCAAAAAGACATATTGGAAAAGATGGTGAAGGAAATGCTCGAGTTTGAAATCATCCAACAGAGCAACAACCCTTTTGTTTCCCCCTTTTTTTGGTTAAGAAAAAAGACAATTCTTGGAGACTCTGTGTTGATTACAAGGCCCTCAATCAACTTACCATCAAAGACAAATTTCTAATACCTCTAGTTGATGAGTTATTAGAATAATTGGTAGGTGCAACTGTATTCTCAAAGGTGGATCTAAGATCTGGTTACCACCAAATTAGAATGACGACTTAGGGTGTGTTCAAAATAGCATTTTAAACTCATAATAGTCATTATGAATTCTTGGTAATGCCATTTGGGCTAACCAATGCCCTTACCACCTTCTAGAGCATGATGAATGATGTGTTCTGAAGGCATCTAAGGAAGTTTATGTTAGTGTTCTTTGACGACATCTTAATCTACAGTCACCCAATGATAGAACACCTAGAACACTTGCAAATAGTATTTGAGTTACTAAAGAGGCATCAGTTGTGGTTAAGAGCAACAAGTGTATGTTTGGCATCTATCAAGTGGAATATTTAGGGCATGTGATCTCTAAGGAGGGAGTAGCTACTAACCCTAAAAAGATTAAGGTTATTATCGATTAGCCTGGCCCCAAAAATATCAAGTAACTATGTGGATTCTTAAGCCTCACTGCTATTACAGAAAGTTTATCAAAGGCTATGGATCCATTAACAAACCACTAACTCAGCTACTAAAAAAGATGTATTTGCCTAGAATGAAGGCGCAATCAGGGCCTTCAGAGGCCTAAAGAAAGCTATGACATAACCACAAGTTCTCTCCCTGCCTGACCTTAATAAGCCTTTTATGGTTGAAACAGATGCACCAAGATCTATTATAGGTGTCGTGATTATGCAAGAGGGATACCATATAGCATTCATCAGTAAATCCTTGGTGCCTAAACAACAAGCCTTATTAACCCATGAAAAGGAAATGTTGGCTATCCTACATGCGGTTACCAAGTGGAGACATTACCTATGGGAGAGACATTTTACAATCAAAACAGACCATGTTAACCTTAAGTACCTACTAGCACAAAAGGTATCATGTCCCTCTCAACACATCTAGCTAGCCAAACTTTTAGGCTTCGATTACGACATTGAATATAGGAAAGGGAAGGAAAACAATGTTATCGATGCTCTATTTAGGTGCTCCAGTAATGAGGTGTTCACCCCTAACAATGTCCACCATTTTGACCAGCCTATTAGAAAAGGTAAAAACATCCTAGACTGCGAATAGAGCTTTAATGAAGATCATAACTAATTTAGAAAAGGACCCTAGTCTACACCCACATTACACATGGGTGAATAGGCATCTACACAGGAAGGGCAAGTTGGTGTTGGGCAATGACTCTAACCTACAAGGTAAACTAATCTCCATCTATCACGACTCAGCAATAAAGGGGCACTCTGGTGTTACTGTCACTACAAAATGGTTAGGGTTGCTATTCTATTGGAATAAACAACAAAAATATATGAGGAAGTGTCATACCTGTTAGAAGAACAAGAGTGAGAATGTCTTCACATATGATCTACTTCAACCCCTCCCTATACCTAGACACCTTTCGTGAATATCAACATGGATTTTATTAAAGGGCTACCTAATTCAAAATGGAGGAATGTTGTCTTGGTGGTGGTGGATAGATTCAGCAAGTATGCCCATTTCATTGTCTTATCTCACCCCTATGCCGCTGCAATAATGATATATGCCTTTATGAATAACATCTACAAACTACATGACTTACCAACTTCTATAGTGAGTGACAAAGACCTTGTGTTTCTAAGAAAATTTTGACAGGACATGTTCTCTTATCAAGGAATTCAACTATTACATTCTACAGCCTACTATCCCCAAACCGATGGACAGACAGAAGTGGTAAAATGGTGATTGGAACAATACTTAAGGTGCATGACAAGCAAGACACCAGAACAAGGTCAAGATGGTTACCCTTAGCTGAATGGTAGTACAACACCAACTATCACACCTCAATCAAGTTTGTACCCTTTGAAGCTCTCTATGGTTAGGTACCTCAAATCCACATACCTTACTTGCCTAAGGACTCTAATATAGAAGTTGTTGATAGATAATTAACAAAAAGGGAATACATGCTCAAGATCATCAAGGACAATCTCAAGCTAGCTAACATCGTATGATTCAACTTGTAAACAAGAAACGAAATGAACAAATTTTCAAGGTGAGGGACTGAGTTTACTTAAAATTACAACCCTACAGGCAACAAATAGTAAACAGGAGAACTTCACACAAACTGGCAACAAAGTACTATGGTCCTTGTCAAGTTATTAAATGCGTAGAGGTAGTAACAAAGAAATTGTGTCTTCCTAGTTCAAACACTATACACTCAGTATTTTATGTATCTCAATTACACTCAGTATTTTATGTATCTCAATTAAAGCAACATGCGGGAAATAAGGTAGTGTATGACAACTTACCTACCCAAAACTCAAAACCAGAGTTACAACCCCAAACAATTCTTGACAGAATAATGGTTTGGCACCATAATCAGACAACTACATGAGCCTTAGTCCACTGGAAGAACTTATCACTGTCTAAGGCCACCTAGGAATTTATCGACGATCTTCTCATGAGGTACCCACAGTTGTTCCTTAAGGACAAAAAAATCTTTCCAAGGAGGAGTATTGTTGCAAACCAAGAAGAACAGTAACAAAGAAGAGGATTTTAAATCAAAAAACTATTATTAAAACAATGGTATTTTTCAGTATTGCTTTATCTAGCCTTCAACCAACACGCACCGTTTAAATTAAACCACTTACTATCATACAACACCAGTGTTGTTTCTTATTTATGTTATTTGTTACTATTACGAGAAACACATGTAACTAAGCTTAACAATATTCTAGAATCTATCCCCTGCTATATTTGTAACAACTTATGGAATAGAAAGGACAAAATAATGCAACACAATTCTCGTATTTTTCCCTCTGTTCCCTTTTCTCTCTCTCATCTTCTTCCCACCCCCTTTCTGTTATTCTAATTATACTTTATGTTAGCTAGGAAGGCCATTGCCAACCTAGCTCATCAATTAGATTCCTTTCTAGTTAGTTCTCTCAGGATCCAACTTACAATAATAGGAGTTAGTTTTGTGCATATGCGTATTCTTTGAAAAGTTTTATGCTTTTTTGTTCTTGAAGGTTTTTTCTTATCTATATTGTTCAGATTTTGTCCTCTTTATAGCTTGATTAGCTTTTGAGAGATATGATCAGATATTTAGGGAAAAGAACAAGTTTTTTTATTGATCTAATTGTGTGATTTGGAGTCTAAAATTGAAATTGTTTTTCAAAATTGTGATTGCAATATTAAAGATGTCCACTAGAGTTCTGAACGTGAAGTTTGTTTTTATGTATTGCTTGCCCGTGCGATGGAAAGTTATTGATTTGTTGAAATTTTCTTAATTTAAAGAATTACATCTACGTGAGAAGATTAAAAGGCAAACAAAACATTCAACTATAAATAAGATTATAAGAATTCTAAATCTTTTTAGGCTATAAAGTGAAGAGGCCTTGAAAGACTTTGGATACTTATTGATGATAGAATATTTCTATAGTGAGTCGTAAATATACATGTATATAATTATATTTCTTTCCTTTGTTTTTTTTATTTTATTGATTGGATCTTTTTATTCATGTTTTCAATAATTTCACCTTCTACGAGATCAAATATATACACCATTAGGTGCACCATAATTGGCAACGAGGGTGAAGGAATTGCTCATGAAAAATGGCTGGAAGCATGTTTATGAAGAAAAAAGAAAAAAAGAAAAGAAAAGGGAGGAGGTGACCATGGCACATGGGTTTCTCCTATTTTCATATATATATCCTAAGGCTATGTTTGTTTTCCGGAAAGTGATTTTTGAAAAATTACTTTTCAAACTTTCATATATTTGTTTGCCATTAGAAAAATTGGTCAACGGAAAACACTTTCCAATCAAAAGAAAATTTAGCATGGTTTCCAGGAAAGTGTTTTCCTGACAAATTTGGGTGGAAAACACTTTCCGAAAGTTATGAAAAATTTAGAAATATCATATTATTTGTTGATTATATCAAATTTGGTCCTCATTTTTATAATTGTTATTTGCTTTTCCCTTATCATTTTTTATTGAAATTTTTTTATTTATCAAATTTGGTCCATATTATTTTGATTGTTACTTATTTTATTTGAAATAATTTATGAAATGTTAATTATTATTATTATTTTAATTTCTTCATCTTTCTTTTTTTTTTTTTTAGATTTGATCTTTATTATTTTGATCATTATTTATTTTATTTGAGATCATTTATGAAATTATATTTTTTTCAATTTCATTTTCATTCAAATTTTTAATTTGTAAGATTTGTTCCTCATTATTTTAATAAACTTGAGAAAAATAAAATATTAATAAGTTATTTTCCAACTTATTTTCCATGACATAACCAAACACTGAAAATATTTTCTAACTTATTTTTTATTACACTATCAAATATTAAAAAATAATTTATTAACTGGAATTCACTTTCAAAAAAATTTATTCATTTAAAAAAAAAAATTACTTTTCAATAAATAAACGTACCTAAAACTGATTGGCTTTCCAGTATGCCAGCTCTCTATTCAATCAGATGGAGATGGAACTTGGCATTGTAAATTGGGAAAGGTGTACGTTGGCACCTCTTAGGGAGGAAGGTTTTCTCATTACAGGAAAGGTTTTTAGGCTCTTTTGAATGTGCCCTATTTTCTTTGATTTTCTGCCTAGCTACTACTGCATCTGTTCATTATGAGGCCCTACGTTGGCACCTCTTAATTGTTGATCTTCTTGATATTAGATTAATTGGGGTTGCTGAAAAATAATATCAAAGCAAAATTTAAGGCGTGGTCGCGTGATGATCCTGACTATGATGCTTTTCTTATTCTTTTATTGTATGGTTGATACACAGCGGAGCGCTGGTAGAAGAAGGTTGCTAATACTTCCAAACATTCATTGGATCCGACGATGATAAAAAATTTACAAGGGTGCCATTCAAATGTTGTCAAGATTTGTGTAAATTTCATATTTATTAGAATCTGTAAAATCTAACGATTCTAATTAAAATTTTCAATCTCAAATTGCCAAATTGAAGGCCAATTTGGGTTAATTTGTTAAGAAATTGTGAGATTAAAAAAGAAGGAACCAAAGTATAAATCACGGAGGGAATATGTTGCTTTAACAAAGTTTGTGTAAAATATGCATTTTAATCCTCAAACTTTTCCAATTATAAATATGTGGTCCTTTCAATTTTTAAAAATTAAAAACAAAGTTAATTTTGGATTCAAACTTCTTTTTTTTTTTTAGAGAAAAAAAAAAGTAGTCAAATTCTGGAAATAAAAAAAGAAAGTCATCATTTACATCTATTAAGACCACACAAAAAAAAAAAGTTATTTTGGTGTTAATCAGTTCCTTTCAATAGAAAGAGTTTATCCTAGTGTTTTTTTCCTTGAACTTGCTTGTAGATTTGAGCTAACAAACAATTTTAGTTTTGGGTTGATTATGGGTTTTAAAGCATTTTATTTTATTTTATTGTTCTTTGAGGCCATAAATATATTTTATAAAGTGTTAAGAGTGTTTTTTGGGTTAAAATATGATTGAAAATGAATTTTTAATTTGAAAATTCATAGTCCAGTTTCCCAACGACCAAATGTCACTGGAATCTGAACAAGGCAAGTGATGAATTGCCTACTATCTTCTTAAAAAAAAAAAAAAATGACACCCATTAAAAAAAATAAAGCTCAAGTGTTTTAGGCCAACCAGCCCAAGCACCTACTCCTTTTTCCTTCTTTTTTATTTCTTTTTTTCCCAAAATATACTCAATCACAATTTGAAGTTTTTTTTTCTTAATTTTTTTTTTTTAATTTCATTATTTAATATTTTATTGATTATTAATCAAGCAATGTAATTTGTTTTAAATTGATATTTTTATCCATTTGTCTTAATATTAGAATAGTTCTAAATTTTATAGGTGTTTATTTTAGATAAAAAAAAATATTAAAAAAATTATTTAGTCTAATTAAGTTTATAATTTGGATTATAGATTTGACTGGTTAAATTTAATTGATTAAAAATTAAGTTTTATATTTTTTTTAATTACATAAATAATTCTCAATTTATTTAATTAAATCCTGTATAATTTTTTTTATTTGCTATTAATATTTTTATATTAAAAAACACATATTGTACTATAATAGTGATTATATCAATTTATTTTGGATGAAAAACACTTTCTAAAAATTATAAAAAATTTAGAAATGTCATATTATTTCTGATTATATCAAATTTGGTCCTCAAACTTTTGATTGCTATATATACTTTATTTTGAATATTTATTTTTCAATTTCATCCCTTAGAATTTAATTTTTATATTAACTTTGGTTTTCATTTTTATAATTGTTATTTACTTTTTTTCTTATTATTTTTTAATTAAAATTTTTTATCTATTAAATTTGGTCCTCATTCTATTGATTGTTACTTATTTTATTTGAAATAATTTATGAAATGTTAATTATTATTATTTTAATTTCTTCATCTTTTATTTTTTTTTATTTTTTAAATTTGATCTCTATTATTTTGATTATTATTTATTTTATTTGAGATAATTTATGAAATTATATTTTTTTTCAATTTCATTCTCATTCAACTTTTTAATTTGTAAGATTTGTTCCTTATTATTTTAATAAATTTAAAAAAAATAAAATATTAATAAGTTATTTTCCAGCTTATTTTTCATAATATAACCAAATACTGAAAAATGTTTTTTAACTTATTTTTTATTACACTACCGAATATCAAAAAATAATTTATTTTTTCAAAATTTACTTTTCTAAAATTTATTTTTTTAAAAAATACTTTTCAATAAATAAACAGGTAGAAAAGAAAAGAAAAAAAAAGTAAAATAACTAGTTATCATTATAGATAGGAAATCCTAGACCACACAAATCAAGACTACCCAGCTCAAGCATGTGAGATTCCCTAGTGTGTACGGAACCGATTTCCCATAAAATACCGATGCCCCGCCTACTCAGCTTTCACCGATGACCAACTAACAAACCCAAAAAGGCGTCTAAAAGTACACCACCATTCCATTCACAAACAAAAAATCTATACTGTAAATAAAAGAAAAAAAAAATATGGAAGCTCTCGATCTTCTCTTCTCCATCACTTCCACTTTCTTCACTTCACTCGCCCTCTCTCTCATCCTCGTCTTCCGCACTCTCTTCACGCGCCGCCCCTCCTCCACCATTCCCTCTAATGCCGTCTCCCTTTACCAAGGCACTGTCTGGCACGAACGTCGCCGCCCTGTCCACCACTCTTTCCGCTACTCGGTGCGCTACGCTTTGTTTGACCTCGACCACGCACACGCACCTCCTGACCACCTTTCCGCCGATGAAGCACGCCAAGTCGCTCAGACCACCGGACCAGTGTACTCCTTCTTTTTTATGTCTTTTTATTGGGCTTTTGAAACAATATATATCAATTAGAATATTGTGGTCCTGATGCAGTTTGCTGCTGACAATACCTCCAAGTGTGGGATATGAACAAAATCCACTGAGTTTGTATTATTGCTATGACATGGATGGGTCTGCTCGACTTCTCAAGAAATGCATTGCGGAGGTTTGTGCTTTGATAAAATAAAAGGTTGTGAAATTGGAAACAGTGAAAGTTGAATCTAATTAGGTTGGAAGGAAGAATGGTGAATGCATCCCCTTGAAGAACTGAGTAGTAATAATTCCAAAAACTATCCTTCTTTTGAATATAAATTTAATCTATTCAAGTTATGCAATGAACTTTTTTCTTTTTTCTTTTTTATCACCAAGAATGGGAGACATTAATTATCTACCAGAGATGATAATAAGTTATGCAAAACCAAATTCATGCTCCCAATTGTCACTCTTTCTCACCCCTCGTGGGGCCATCTTTTATATTGCTTCAATTTAGTGCATGGAGCTTTTAAGAAATATTTTTCACCCACAAATGGTACATTGCTTTTACCCTTTTACACACACACGCACACTAAGAAATAACAAACGAGAGGATGCATATTTCATCTCCATGCTTGTGCAAACTTTTCTCATGTATTTGTCTTCTGGAATAGGTAAATTTACAAACAGGAAGAGCATAATGTTTGCTGTGTAATTATTTTCTTGATTGTGTGCTAAGATGCTTGGATGGACCATGTTCTCTCTCCTGACCTTACTGGTGATTCTGGCTTAGGTAACAAATACTCCATGGGGTGAAAGAGTTGTTTTCATTTTTGATCCAAACTCAGATGTAGTGGCAAAACCATTACATGTTAGCCCTTTTATGGTATGTTGTGGTTGATTACAATTATTTGTTTGTTTCTTGATGATAAATTCATTTTCTTGAATTTACTCTATTTATTTTGTTCACATTTTTAAGTCCAATCGATCTATGGTTCTCTTGTATTGTTTTGATTTCTAGAACACTCTAATAGGATTTGATTCTTGTTTTTTTTTCTTGGGATGCTTATTGCAGCATGGTGGACCTTGAATTGTAATTTTCATTCACTTCAATGGTTTCTATGATAACAAGCAACATCTGCTATGTTGTTGTTTTTTTATTTAATTATTTTTCCTCTCTTATGCCTAGACAAATGATGCAACTTAGGAACCTCTTCTGCATCTTTTGTATTACATAAAACTATGACTCATTTGACTTGGATGTGCAATATCAATGTTCAAATAAATGTTTGTTTGTTGCAAGTCTCTTGCAGCAGCAGCAATGAATGGAAGAAAAACAATTGGCAGCTGAAGCCTAAGGTACTTCTACAAGCTGAAATTGTTGGGATTAGGTTGGAGAGTCTTGGATTTAATTTTCCAAGATATAGTTGGCTCTTGTTGGTTTCAGATACTGGAAGATACTTCTTTATTGTTCTCATTTATATTTGCACATGTAGATTTTCAGCAGGATATATTGACCACTTTTGTATTAACAGGTTCGATTGATATAGGACCGTCTTAGTTAAGATATAGAATTCACATTTAAAATATCTTCACACATTAAGAAATCAAGGTTAGGAAACTTGAAGTGATATGAGAATCACAACCTGGAACCACTTACGTAAAAAATTATGCTTTGTTTTTCTTCTTATTATTTTTTGTATTAGTTTTTCAATCATGCACAACCTAACATATTTGATGGTTCTCATTTTTTATGATGAAAAGTTCTTCACTCTTCAAATTATATGTATTTTATGGAAAATTACAGGATATGCTGGGGAATTGGAATATCAAAGCAAACGATCCCACGGACAGTTTATCTGTGTTTATTTCAGTTCAGCACCCTGAGCTTGGTGACTATTTTGTGGCCTCATTGAAAGCTAAAAGACTCTCCTCAGTGTCTGATCATGCTATGTTCTTCTGGCTGATGCCACATAAAGTTGCATTATGGATATATTGGCATGTAAGTGCAGTTGAATAGCTACTTAATTCTCTCTTTGGCTGGTGATCTTAGATCTCAGCATCAACTGAACTTAAGTCATCAACTTGTTTATTATATTCCCAACAGATATATCAGTCTCAATTGGAATTGACACTAGTGTTCATCACCTCATGAATCTTTAGAACAAAAATAGAGCTTGCTGAAACAGCCAAGTGGTTCTCACATTAGAATATCGAATGGGTCGACTCATTACTTTTAGAACACTTGTACCCTCCTGTCTACTCATAAGATATCTAAGCTATAATGCACATTGCTTTAAATTAACTGTTCAGTCCCGTTCACCATGTTTTGTGCAGGCCTTAAAACTGTGGTGGAAAAATGTTCATTTCATCCAACATCCAAGATATACTAACCCTACATATAGGGAGGAAGCTATGATCCGTGATAAAAAACTTCAGTGTAATCAGGCACTTGCATGGGACAGAGGCAACTGTTTGCAAGCTGATGGACATCATCCAGGAAATTTGGCTGATAGAAAACGTTGGTTCAAGTGGAGAGATGCCAAAAGGCCATGGTGTTGAATTCTAGGGGTAAGGTTTTTACTGTGATATATTTTTCTTATATTTCCCATACCTACATGTATGCAAGGCTGGCTTTGGGCATGCAGATTAAGAGAAAAAATATACCTATTATGGTCCCATTTGTTGTTGGGGTGGCTGTAGAGCCACCGTAGAGAACTGAAAATGTGGTGACTGGTTTTGTGGACATTCTGCTATTCCTTCAGTTTCCCTTCTCATTTGTAAAGCAAGAATCATGCTTGAAGTTATTTTAGAATTTGCGTTGCTGGAACTCTATTGTATTGGAAATCAAGTGATCAAATTGCTTTTGCTTGATGATTTTTGTTTAATTGCTCAATTTCTTATCTTTAACTTCACTCATAAATTCTTCTATCCGTCAATATATGTGTGTAGTTGTGTTATGAAGTCTCTGCCATCCTGAACAAATGTGTTCTTAATTTCAAAAATTAATCATCGTTTCCTCTCTTTTATATTGTTGTAATTTTTCTGGGTTTCTACGCTATATGCAAACCTCTTCCAGATATCGCAGTGCTGTTAATGACTTTCCATATTGTCTTGGCATTTAGTGGAGATTTCTTTTCACTTCTTTTTTCCCTCTTTTGAGGCAGAAACTCATAGTAATACAAAATATCAATCGAGGGTTCATCTGAACAATAATATCATGTTATTGTTAGGGTCTCATGTAGGCCTTTATGGCCTTGACTTGTAGATAACCTTGATGAGCCTCTGAATATCTTTTATTAGAAACCAAAATCTTACGATTTTTTTGAGCAGTAATAAAATTCCTTGCCAATAGCATGATCATCTTTTCTTTTCTTTACTTTTTATTTTTCCAGCATGGATTTTAACATGAGAGGCTCGGTCAATGTTTGCTTTCAGGGATCGATGGCAGCCCAATAAAGCAGTAGTCACCTCTCGAGGCACATATATCGATACCTACTCTTCTGACTCCACAACAGGGTGTCTTTCAGTCTTTTTGCTGTGGAATGAATGTTGGTTGATTTGCGTGTATCGATACCTTCTTCTTCTTCTTCTTCTTCGTCTTCTGGTTGTTAGGTTCCAGTAATAATATGAGGCACATGTATCTTCATTAGTGTTGGTTGATTTGCATGTAACCTATGAGTTGCAAAACCTTCAATGTGTTGCAAATGAAATGTTTGGCTGACCAAGCTTTTCTTTGCTTACTTTGTTATCTATGCCTCTTGTTTTCTAGAAAAATGTTTGCTCCCATGTTGGGATCTCTTGTGGTTAAATGGGGAAAATCATAGATTATAGTTTTCATAATGTGTCAGGAGCAGTTATTTGAGGTGGTGTTTAGCTCATGGAGAGGAGAGGACAGGACAGCTGATGAACAATAGTGAGGTGCTTACGTGAATGCTATTGTACAAGTCACAAGGTACACTAACAAGCACTACATGACCAAATGCTAAGTACACACTAAGAGATGAAACACAGAGATTACAATGCCCAATGAGACACAACTCTCCATCCATAGACAAGAAATAAGTAATAATCCCATGCTTCCTTTCCCATGTTGTTGCAGGTAGAAATCTCCCAATCAGGTTTTCTTATGATGTGAGTCGGTGCTAAAATCGTACTTTTTTTGAGCCCCAAATGTCATCAAGCCATGCATGTTACCAATATAATGCAATGCAGGCTGGTGAAGTTGATAGCAATTATGTCTTTGCTCTTCCATTTTCATAAACCTGATTGAATCTTCTCATTAGCAAATTCTACAATCGCTTCTTCCTTCAAATGCCACTCCTGTTCAAAATGTGATACATGGCATTTGATTTTTATGTGCATGCCATAAAAATCCTCAACAAAATGACTAATTAATCCTCTGACTAATTAAAATTTACTCACATTGATATCAATAGAAAAAAAAAATTAGTTTATATTAAGATTCAATAAAATCTTCTTATTTTAAAATTACATATTTAAATAAGATTCAAACTTTATATCAATATATAAAAGCTTTGTGGTCAATTTTATTTATTCAATTTATATTTCTTTCTAAGATCAAAGCATAGCATTTTCTATATAAGATAACTTAATGATCTTAAGTCTAAGGATCATTTACACAATTGTCACGTGAGTTTTTTATAAACACATGTGATTTCTACATATGAAATTCTCATGTGGGTCAGTTCAGTATACATGTCATGTGACAAGCATCTATATATTAATTTTATAAAGAAAATTAACATAATATGTATCAGTCTCAACGAACCCACTTAATGTCTAGTCTTAATAGTGCATCAACTAAAAACATTTAGGAACAATACTTTAATAAAATAGGAATCTCATAGTTATAATAACTTTATAATTTTCATTACAAAGCACTTTTGTTCCAATAAATTTATCTTTACTCTAGACTTATTAATCAAATATTAAATTCATTAATAAAAAATAAATTAATATTGAAGATAAAAAAAATATTAATAATAAATATGCTTTTACATTAACAAAATTAGTGTCACGTGTAGCCAATCTATTGGCTACAATGCATGTACATTAACAAAAGCATTATTATATTCATATAAATACATATTTATTATTAATAAAAGCTTGATTCATCTTTAATATTCATATAATATTATATTAATGAATCTAATATTTGCTTTATAAAGATAAAGCTCATGGGACAAAAGTGTTTTACAAAGAAAATTATAAAGTTGTTATAATTATGAGATTTCTTTTGGATTAAAGCATTGCTCCTAAAATATTCTTAGTCAATACTCTTTTAAATACTAGATATTTATTAGAGCCATAGAGACTGGTATATGTTATGTTTTTTTTCTTTAAGAAAGGAAGAAACTGTTGTCATAAGCTAAAGTAGAAAAGATACCTAGAACTAATATATAAGTGATTGTTATAAGACATGTATATTAAACTAACCCGCGTGAGAATTTTATATGGAGAAATCATCTATGTATATAGAAAGACTCGCGTATTGGTTGTGTAAATGATTCTAAGATTTAAAATCATTAGGTTATTATTAAGTTATCATATATAGATAATATTATGCTTTGATCATGTTACATGTTATCTTAATCAAGGTAGTGAAGAGACAGTCATTGGATATAACATGAGCTATATAAAGGTACTTGAGTGATCAAGAAAGCTTTCATCACCCTAGGTGAATTTGAAAAAATATTTCATATATTTTCAAATGGTATTGACTGAAAAATCCTTAGCCATGGTAGAAAGAGATTTGAAAAAAGTTTCAAATCTTATTCAAACGATCAATAACTATTATGTAGAGAACAAACATGATTTAATATGATAGTATTTCATGCTTTAATGTTAAATCAAGAACAATATTAATGAAATGATATTAATTACACTGAGAAACTGATCACTGAAAGATTAAGTCAAAGCATTAATAATTTTTTAAAATATTTGGAGAATCATGACACATTATTAGACAATGCGTCTAATCTTCAAATATAAATTAATAAATTATTGAATTTATAATAAATTAAATTATTTAATTCTATTTAATGAGAATTATAATTTATATTTGGGCCAATATATTAAGAACCTAATGGGTCACATACATCAAGAAGCATTAGTCAGGAACTAAACTAGGATGATTTAATTGCCTATGACTTGATTAAAATATATTTTAGAAATTACGGATTAGAATATAATTAATACATGGATTATATTTCTAGGCCTAGAAAAATTAAGGACCTGATTGAATTAATTTATAAAATTATCCTGAATTAATATATAGATATTATTTAAGGCGCAAATTGATGTTTTTCCAATTTATAAAGTTTTTCAAAATTTTGTATAAATATTAAGTTGTGCCTTTTATTTTTGCAATTGTTATCTGTTAGACAGAAAAAATTTGCATAAATCACAAAATAGAGAGCTGGTACTCTAAGCATAGAAATTCCATCTATCCTGAATAGGGATTTAGGAGATTTTTCACTAGTGATCCTTATGAATTACCGTTGAAGAGCGGACAATTGAACGGCTTGTAATTTGCAATGACTCAATCTTTAAAAAATTATTCAAAACAAAAAAAAAATTAGAGCTTCAAGTAATAACTTCCTAAACAACTCTAAATTTGTTTAATGAGATTTTAGGGACTTCTAAATAATTTTGTTTTATTACTTTCATTACGTGTATGACATTTGAAAACCCAACAGATAAAAATGATAAGATTAAACTATTTAAATATTTTATTATTATTATTTTGGGGATTGAAAATTCAAGTTTTGTCTTAGGCCAAACCTACAAAATCCATGAACTAGTTTATTCGTTGCCTATCCTTTCATAGGACGACCTAATTCTTTGTGTTTAATTTGTGAAGTCTCATGTAGTGTTGAAATGATGTTTATGTGTTATTGTAAAAGTATTTAAATTATAAAATACATTAAATAAACAAAGATCACCAAACAAAAGCTCGAATTGATGTAATATCGAAACTAAAATTATCACTAAGAGAATAATACTCGATTTTGGAGAAGCAATACAAAAGAAACTCATTCAATGAAATCTAGAATAAATCAAACAACATTAAAATCTTGAAAGAAAAAAAACACCCTCAATTTTGATGGTTAAGAGGGGCTGCCGGACAAACAACCTATATATCCTGTTTAATTTTTAATTTCCAAGGTTAGAAGGGGCAAGCCTCCAAGCCTTCGCACTCTCAAGTTGCCCCATTATTGTTTACTGGTATATATGGTCACCGTTATCATAATTCATTTCTGAAATATTTTATCATAATCTTTTTGAGTTCGAGCTGCTATAGAATTCCTTTGTAGTTAATTTGTAATATAATATATATGTATTAACATATGCATTTATGTGATAGAAATGATGGAATATTTTGATAAGTTATTAGATTGTAATAATGTTTTAAAATAAAATTTACATAGAGAAACCGTGATTTTTGGTTATATCAGGCATTACTTTGTACGTGAAATCAGCTGATCAGTTCATCCGTGCTCAAGTTTCGCAATTCTTTGTAAATGGGCGTCGGCCGTATCACATGAATGCATGTGAGGCAAGAGAAAAGGAGAGCCAAAAATTCACGTGTAACCCTGCAAAGGCGGCGTTTCCAAATTGAGAAATAATAAAAAAAACCATGTTCCACGTGCAAAAATGAAAGATGAAAAAGTGGCCCGTATGTTTTCGGCGTCTAGTTTTTGTGCGGTGCGTGTTTGAATCCATAGATTGTCGAAGGGATTCTTTAAAAAAAAAAAGAAAAAAAAAAAGAACAGCTCCTTTTTCCGGGCCCCACAATTTTTCTCTTCTTTTTCTTCTTCCCGCTATATAAACCCATAAATCCCCTAGTCTTGCTCTTCATTCATTCTCTCTTTTATCAGCTTTAACCTTTGTGATACCTAAACATCGCTAGCATTTCTCTGTTTGCTTCAACCATACGTTTGTTTTGCCCTTCAGCATGAAGAGAAACTGCAATCTCGAACTCCGCCTCCTTACTTCAGCGGATTCCGACAACCACCACCACCGTTACCAACCCCTGTAAGTTCTCTTTCCTTCTACGTAGTTGTTTCCTTTCTTAGGTTTCTTTTGTTTCGGTTATTGCACTTATTAATTGTAGCTGGGCTCATCAAGTTATTAGCAATTTTTTCCCCCTTTCTTTTGTATTGGTAGTAATCGATTCATGGTTAATTGCAGGGTGGAGGCGTCGAATGAGAGCCGACAATCAGAACTTAAACAGCAAGAGCAGAAGCAGCTAACTATTTTTTACAACGGGAGGGTTGTAGTATGTGATGTTGCAGAGCTGCAGGCTAGAGCAATCCTATTGCTTGCAAGTCGAGAAATGGAGGATAGATTGCGAAGCCCTGTCGGGTCGGAGCCATCTGCTTCATCACCGATCTCACCATCTCAGCTTTACAGCCCGGTTGGTCTTCCAATGAAGAGATCGCTCCAAAGGTTCCTCAAGAAGCGAAAGCATCGGATCCAAGCAACTTTCCCTTGCAAAGTTAAAAACCAGCTAACGCAGACTGGAAGATTGAGCGAGGAACTTTGTCTCGAGAGAAGATCAATGATCCTTGATTAATTAATGGCCAGGGACGGAGTTATATTGGTGCATAAAGACGTATAGAATTATAAATTCGTTGGATTGCTGTCTAGCCACGGCTCAATTAATGCTTGTCAGGAATATATTATTTACAGAATTAGCTAGCGTGCATTTGCACTGATGTAATATCATCAATTGAATTCTTTCTCATTTGCCAGATTTTAAAGGAATGTGCGGAGCCGATACAGAAAACTATATAGGTATGTTCCGAGGAGATCACAACAATGTCACATCACTCATTTTATTTCTTCTAAACGAGCCTGTCTTAAGATCAGGAACACTATACTTTTTATCTTTTAAAGATAATTTTTAGTTTATAAGGCCTGCTATCTTCTTTAATCTTATAATTTCAAATCTTGAAATCACTATTAATTCTTTTAATGCAACCCACCAATATTATAAGAGAAGCATTCTTAAAATTATGTATAAGAAAATTTAACCTCGATTGAGACACAAAATGACTTGAACCATTTAGATTATCTCCCTTCATATCGAGCCAAGAGAAGGGCGAGGCAGAGAGATCCGAGCTCGCCGTATGATTAGAGAGCTTGAAGAACTCAATGAATCGTTGGGAAGATAAGAGCATCAGAGAGCATGAAGGGACTTGGAGGAGCTGAGGTCCGACCTTATTTTCGATGCCAAATTAGAGCGACTAAGCAGTATCAGGATTCCAAGGAGCTCCAGATCGAGTCGGTGGAGTTCTTGATCCAAGAACTACAGTGGCTTTGAAAGCATTCAAATGATGCACCTCTAAATTTCTAAGAAATTTCTAATAGGTTAAGACTCTATCAGAAATCATTCTTCAATAAAAATACTAAAAGAAATTCATCCCGAAGAATCATCGGTTAGCATATTCTTACAAACCCAAAACTCATTAATCTCGTATCAAAAGATTACAATATTTTTTTATATATTGGGAAGCTTTAGAGTTAAAATTGAATGTGCAGGGCACCAATGCTAAGTAG
The DNA here is from genome assembly GCF_005239225.2 of Populus alba. Classification (NCBI taxonomy): domain Eukaryota; kingdom Viridiplantae; phylum Streptophyta; class Magnoliopsida; order Malpighiales; family Salicaceae; genus Populus; species Populus alba. Next base: position 9,598,964 of record NC_133294.1, on the reverse strand, counting down.
GTTTTAGGCTTTAGCCATACACAAATGTTCAGTCAGCTTGAGTTTGGGATCGGGCCTAGGATAGGTATGGGTAATTGTATGGATGTATTGTAAAATAATTTTTTATCCAAAAGAATTATTTTCTTCGAGCCGATGAATTGACTGTCTGAATAATAACCTTCCTCTACCTGAACATTTCATTTTTAAGCGAAAATTATCTAGTCTTATAGAGAAAAAAATGTCAAGTTTTTTTTTTTATATATAGCGAGTGATTAAGGCAATAAACAATGAGGATTAGTCTTGGTAATTTTGCATCAACTTTATTTATGAAATTCAGGGTTGAAGGGGAGGTCCATGCAAACCATAAGGGCAAAACCTTAGAATCCACAATTAAAAATTAGAATGCTTATCTAAGAAAACTAAATTCATATTAAAAAACCATGAACCTTATATGATCTCTTTAATAAGACCTGCAAAACTATAAGTCTTGAGAACAACTATCCATTTTTTTAGATTTTGACCAAATCCGGCTGGAATAGTAGGGAAAAAATAATTTTGGGGAAAATAATGTTGCACATAAAATTAATTTGAAATTAACACCGATAATAATTAAAACATGCAAACAACAACCCTAATTGTTTAACGCTGGCTCAAATACACATAGCGAAAATAATAAAAAATTTATTTAGAAATTTCTAAGATCCTGTTAGATGGATCTAGAGTTGTTTAGGGATTTATTACTTGAAAATCTAATCTTCTTCGATTTTGAATAATTTTTTAAAGAATAGGTTGTCTCAAACCATAAATTGTCTAATTATTCGACCTCCAACAATAATTCACATGGATTATTAGTGAGACATTTCCTAAATCTCTATTTAAGAGAGAGGGATTGATATGCCTAAAGTGTTAGATCTCTATTCCGTGACTTATACAATTTTCCGTCTAACAGACAACCACTAAAAAATAAGAAGCATAGGTTACTATTTATATGAAAATCTAAAAAAACCGTATAAAGTAGCAAAATATCACTTTTCCCCTTAAATAATAAACAATGAGGATTAGTCTTGGTAATTTTGCATCAACTTTATTTTTGAAATTCAGGGTTGAAGGGGAGGTCCATGCAAACCATAAGGACAAAACCTTAGAATCCACAATTAAAAATTAGAATGCTTACAAAGAACTAAAATCATGTTAAAAAACCATCAACCTTATATGATATCTTTAATAAGACCTGCAAAACTATAAGTCTTGAGAACAGCCATCCATTTTTTTTTTATTTTGACCGGATCTGGCCAAAATAGTAGGGAAAAATAATTTTGGGGAAAATAATGTTGCACATAAAATTAATTTGAAATTAACACCGATAATAATTAAAACATGCAAACAACAACCCTAATTATTTAACGCTGACTCAAATACTATTGTTGGTTTCCTGAACGTCATACACGTAGTGAAAATAATAAAAAAATTATTCGGGAATTTCTAAGATCTTGTTAGACAGATCTAGAGTTGTTTAGGGATTTATTACTTGAAAATCTGATTTTCTTCATTTTTGAATAATTTTTTTAAAGAATAGGTTGTCTCAAACCATAAGTTATCTAATTGTTTAACCTCCAAAGATAATTCACACGAATTACTAGTGAGACATCTCCTAAATCTTTATTTAAAAAAGAAGAATTGATATGCTTAAAGTGTTAGCTCTCTATTCTGTTACTTATACAGTTTTCTGTCTAATAAACAACCACTAAAAAATAAGAAGCATAGGTTACTATTTATATGAAAATCTAAAAAAACCTTAAAAAGTAGCAAAATATCACTTTTCCCCTTAAATCATATTCATATATTAATTCAAAATAATTTTAGAAATTAACTTAATCAAGTCCTTACTTGATTTTTTTTAGGTTTAGAATTATAATTCATGTATTAATTATATTATAATCCTTAATTTATAAAATATATTTTAAACAAGTCATACTTAATTAAATCATCCCAATTTATTTTTGGACTTATGGCTCTTAATGTGTGTGACTCATTAGGTTCTTAATATGTTGGTAAAAATATAAATTCTGATTAAATAGAATTTAAATAAATTAAATAATTAATTAATTTATATTTAAAGATCATAAGCATCATCTAGCAATATGTCATGATCCCTTAAATATTAAAAAAGTTATTAGTGGTTTAACTTAACCTTTCAGTAACTGGTTTTTAGTATAATTAATATATTTTCATCATTAATGTTCCGATTTAATATTAAAGTATAGAGTATATTTGTCATGTAAAATCATATTTGTTCTCTATATAATAGTCATTAATCGTTTAAATAAAATTTAAACCCTTTTTAAATCTCACTCTATCTTAACTAAGGATTTTGTCAATCAATAATATCTTAGACCAGATGAAACATTTTCTTCAATTCACCTAGGGTGATGAATCATCTATTGATTACTTAAATACATGCATATAGTGCATATTATACCCAATATATGTCCATTTGTTACCCTTGATCAAGATAATATATTGTAAAAATATAAGATAACTTAGTGATCTCAAGTCTAAAGATCACTTACATAACTGTCACGTGAGTCTTTCCATAGATATAAGTGATTTCTCCATATAGAATTATCATGTGAGTCTATTCAGTGCATATGTCTTATAATAAACATCTACATATTATTTTTAGATATTTATTTTACCTTAGCTTATGAGAAAAACTGTTTATTTTCATGAATATATTTATCAATCTCATCTAATATTTAAAAGAACAACGACTAAGAACATTTTAGGAACAATATTTTGATGCAATAGGAATTCTATAATTATAACAACTTTATAATTTCATTTGCAAAATATTTTTGTATCATGGATTTTATCTTTACTCTATATTCATAAATCAAATATTAGATTTATTAATCTAAAATTATATGAATATTAAAAATAAATTAAGTACTTATTAATAATAAATATATATTTACATGAATATAATAATGTCACGTATAACCAATTAATTGGCTACATAATATATTAAATTAAAATTTCTCTTTCTTTTCTCAACTTTCAAGTACTGAAACATAAAAAAATAAAGTTTTGAATTGAAATATGAAATTGTAAGATCCCAGGGAATAAAGAACAGAGAAACCAAAAAATATAGAGATCAAATTAAAATTTTCCGTATTAATATCAAATTGAAGTTTTTTTTTTTTAGTTTCTTCAATTTGATTATTATTTCTTTAATTTTTATTTTTAAATAACTATAAATCTTTAATTTGCAAAAGTGTTCTTCAATTCATGACTAGAAAGTCCTTGTAACATTTTGCTTATATGAAAAAATACAAATAAACAAAATATCAACCTATAAAATCATGATTATATAATTTTGGAAAATGAAATTACAATTAAAAACTATTGATAGCCGAAGAAAATAGATAAGAACTTTATTGGTTACTTGTTGGTTATGTAACTTTATTTGTTGATATGGCAAAGTTAAAAGTAAAAGCAATCGAAGGTCCCTGCGGCTTGGCGGCTTTTTGTCGGTAAGGTAAGCATTCTACTCATTTTTTGGATTATTATATGATGTTTGAAAAAAATATCAGCGTGTTAGGAAAAAAAAAAAAAGGAAGAAAGAAAAGGTATTTCTTTTACTACACATCGTTTGTAAATACCGCGTAAATTATGTTTTATAAAAGTTTTAATTTTTTTATTTAATTTAATTTTTTATATATTTTTAAATCTTTTTAATGCATTGATATAAAAAAAATGAAAAAATATATAATTTTAATATATTCCTAGATAAAAAACAACTTCTATTATACTTCAAAACACTGTTTAATTTAATTTTTTGAAAGTGAAAGAAAATAGAATAAAAAAAAAATCCTTACCAAGTAATTGTAAAATGTTTCGAAGAAAGGGGGGGGGGTATATATATTAAAAAATTGTTAGTGCAACAAACAATTTCTTTCTCATGTAGCAGTCAACTTCATCAAATGTCCAATGCACGCAGATGTTAATGGATCCACGTTTTCCAATTTAAAAAAAAAATAAGTAGCATGAAATCGTGAGATATGCCGAAAGTAGTTAGAAGACAGGCAGTTTTTGGTACGAACATGTTCAACGTGCAAAACAAAATCCATTAATCTCCAGCACATTTGCTGATAGGATGGCGTCTGGTTTTGGTGTGCTGCGTACGTGTCTAAGAAGCTATCGCTTGTGTCCCCCACACATGCCAAAAAAACGTGCCATATTTACATTAATTTCTTGATAGATTAATGGTTTGTCTCATTGTCTCTCATGGACCTACGATTATTATTAATTATCTTTGCTATAAACTATTCGTTATATATGTTTAGATCATTAGGCATCCAATCATGGGCAAAATGTGGATTCTAATTCCCAGCAGAAGTTAATTAATGATTTCTTTTTCATGTAACTTTAGCACCGATTATCACTTTGTAACTCCACTCTTAATTATTTATCAACTCATATTTAATAGAGATAAAACAATTATAAATGTTACAGAATCTACCTATGATATTTCAAATAAAAACAATTTAAATTCTTTCTATTACTCAACTGGAACTACACACAAAAAAATTTTTAATCAAATAAGTTATCAATAATGGTTCATTTTAAATTATTAGCATGATCATATTAATTATTTTTAATTATTTTATTTGAGAAACATCAACACTTGTCAATATTGACAAGTATTCATAGTATTAATTTATGTCAATAACAAATTAAGATCTTTTCATAATATAGGTGTCAATTCTTCATGCGGTAGGTTATTAAAGAATTAAATGTTTGTTATGCTAAGAATTGTACACTCCGAATTATGACTCTTCACTTGATAAGGAGGGTATTAAGATTGATTAAGGTAATAATTATAACAAATATTAATAGCAAATTTTCTTGAATTTAAACAGTAAAAGTTCATATTGAATCTGTACTATAGTTATTCTTACACCATTAGTATACCATTTCACCTTGTCAAAGATAAACTTAACTGAATATAATTAAGAGCAAAAACATAAATATAACATGAAATAAAACTTAAATATTATAAAAATACAAATAAAGAAAGCAAAACAATGAATCATGATTTGAAAACCAATATGTCTAAATGTATGGCAAATTTCTCCTTAATGCAACTTGGTTACGACATCAAAGTTAACATTAGGAGTGTTCATTGGATCTATTTTAAGTGATAAAACAAAATGAATCCAAGAGGAGTTTAATGGGCTAAGTCAAGAGGCCGGGGTTAAAAAGATTCAAATATACCAATCTAGACATTTGTCTGCTTTTGGGTCATAAATGAATCTTCAGAATAAGTTTAGATGCGATTGCAATTGAATCAGAAACTAGATATTTATACATTTCCAATAATGTATCGTATTATGAAATTACTTGTTTAAAGTTGGGCCTAGAATCTACCGGTAAAGTGCAAAAATAGAAAAGACATTATTTTTTTAAGAGTTATGGATTTCGTTCACTATAAAGAGTCATTAATATTATTAGAAACTTATGTGGTAGCTTTTAGGTTACTTATTTTACAAGTATTTCATATCAAATAAAAATAATTAATTGGTCAGAAATTAATTCTTATTTTACAAAGCATGCTTTTGTTTAGTAATGATTCTTCAACAATTATTTCTCTTGGATATTTTCACTATCATTTACGACAAAAGGGTGAAAAATAATATTAGATTTCTTTTTTATTTAATTTTATTATTTTAATTAGTTTGAGTTTTATTTAAATTGGGTGCATGTCTAACTTATTAGTTTTAGGTTTACATATAAATACTTTTATGTAAGGATTTTTATTCAGTTGATGAATTTATCTACAATTTATCATATATTGTGTGCTCATTTCTTTTATTGTGGTTGAGTGATTCACATACTAAGTTCTTGATTGAACTTGCAAACTCTTTAAAGAATTGATCAACTTTATTGTAATTTATACTTCTTGTTCATATCTTATTATAGACGTAAGGTGAGGGTGATCAATTATATATAACTTTGGTTCTTCAAGGCAAGGTTCATGTTGGGTCAAGTTGCAAACTTTTTTTAAAACCTCAAATTAGCAATCTAAATGATAGTTCTGCATCTCTTTTTACAGGCTAAAATTTAGAATTATTAATATGGTGGCTGGATAAAACATCATTAATGACATCATGATCTGAACAAATGGTTTTCATAAAAGTTATATACATTTGTCTCATATTTTCAACCCAAAAAAAGGGCTTATTTGGTCCTTTATAACTTCAAATATGAGTTGAACACCGAACAATATCTAGGTTATAAGACAAATTCATACTTCTTTTTTTTTTTTTGCTAAACTTTGAACTTAAAAGAGGAATATTAAGTCTTGGGCTCTTCATGAATATTTTTATGCATATGTATAAAAATTTCATCAAGCTAAAACACATCTCAATCCGAGGTCGATAGCTCCAGTTATAACCTAAAAACTGAATGGTGTTCCTATTTGAAAAGACCTAGCCGAACTAGGATTTCTTCTCTAAACCTGGTCTTTTCTTTGTCTTTTCACCTAAACCCCTAATTTCAATAATTAAACACATTAATCAATCTTCTGAATTATAAAATATGTTTATTTTAAAAATCTACATTTAAAACCAAGCATTTACTGTAAATTAAAAATATCTTTTATTATTAAACTTGAAATTATAAATTAAAACATGCTTAAGTTAGGAAACTTAATGATACATTAAGTGTAATATGATGATATAAAACATTAATAAAATGAAATTTTAAGTATCTATCACACTCCCCAACCAGCATATTACTAATTCCTAGTAATTAAAATGTCAAAATAGAAAAACAATTTATAGAATTCAAAATCAAGGCATTGATCATTTTACTTTTTCTATTCAATTAAATAAACAAACTCTCATTAGATTTATATTTGTGTCACATACCTCTTAATCAAGTTATTACTAAACCTTTTTTTTACGCTCAATATATCAAAACATAGTTTTAAGGCTTAACTTGGAATAAAAAAAAATTGTTCTAATATTTTTTTTTTAAGGTTAACTTCTTTGTGTTGGGGTATATATTAATGAGATAACTTAAAAAGAAAGAAAAAACAACAACAACAACGTATCCTTAACCCATATAGTGAGCTTTAGGCTAATGACTCTCAAACCAATTGGTCTTAGGGCATTAGGTGTTGAGACACATTTGCAAACTTAATAACTTTGGTTGCAGATACTTAAATGTAGATAGTACAATGTTTAATTCCCTTAAGATTTCTCCTCAATCCATATAACAAACTTTGGGCCAATAACTTCCTAGTTAGTTGGCTTCAGGTATTAGGTGTTATGATACCCTTTCGAACTTAATTGTTTAGGTTAAAAAGGATGCAAAACCAAACTTATCTACACATTATTAGATATGATAAAATTAAGTGATAACAATATGAGAATTTGTAAACTTGAATAATTCAAAAAGAAACATATGATAAAACCTTGTTTATGAATTTTTCAAATAACCATTGTAAAATATTTATGATGTTACATCTCAAGAATAGAGTTCCTCCTTACTTTGTCATCCTAATAGTAACAACCATGTCAAATGCTTTTAATAACATAAAAAAAAATTTTAAAAAAAAACTATTTCAACTTCCCCCCATCAACACACATCAAAATGAGATATTGTCCTTAATATTTAAAGTCAGAAAGGTACAATATAAAAGATATCGCCTAAAATAACAACCATTGAAAAACCTAAAACACTCTTAAACAAATATAATAAATATCAAAATAGAAAATAATATGTTATGAGTAAAACCAAAAGACATAAATATTTATACAATAAGACTTAAATCCAATTTATTCTTTTTATGGCTAAATGTGCTACTATAAAATAATATTTCTAACACTTAGAAATATTCAATCAAATCTAATTTGATAATTTTCCAAACAAAACAAATTTTATTCAACAAAATTTCAAGAAAAATATTTTTCAAAACTTAATAAGAAAATTAATCACATTAAAATTCTTATTAATATACTAAATTATTTTAGGATTAATTAAATTTTTAGGATTAAAAAAACCTCTCATTATTTAAAAAAAACATTTTTCTAAATATTATCTAATTAAATAAATCCTAATCCCATTAGCATATCATAAAACAAAAAAAAACTTTTAATTAAACCTTTTAATTCAATTCTAACTTAATTAGGAAAATTAATTCTATAATTAATTTAATTTAAAATTTTAATTTTAATTTTAATATAAAATCATTATTTTATATATGGAGGGCTAAAATCATATATGCATCCCCAAATATACCAAAAATTAGTTAGATATAAGTTGTTGGGGTAAAATTGTAATTTTATCCCTAAAAAAACCCTTAAAAAGACTGTCAAGAAAAAATTGTAAAATTTGCCCCTTCCTTTGTGTACCTTTGATTTTTCAAAGTCATTTCAATTGATCAAGATATAAACTTTTTTCAAAACCTCAAATTAATAATCTAAGTGATAATTTTGTATTATTTTTTTTTAGGTTAAAATTTAAAACTATTAATATTATGACTAACTATTTATTTGATGGCTGAATAAAACACCATTGATAATATTATAATTTGAATAACTAATTTGATAAAAAATGTATATATCTATGTATATTTTCAACAAAAAAAAAAAAAAAGCTTGTTTGGGCCTTTATAATTCTAAATATAAACTTAACACTGAACAATTAATGTTTGAGCTATAGAACGAATTTAGATTTTTTTTTTTTTTTACTAATATTTGAACTTAAAAAAAAAAAAAAAAGTATAACCTCATGACCTTTCCGCAAATATTAATGTGGATAGTAGTTTCCATCAGTTTTCAGAATCGAAGCCTCATCTTTACAGATCCTCGTGTTGCAAAAGAGAGCGAAATCCATGTGTTTGCTCATGTCATGTCATGTCATGTACGGCTTCAATCTCCTCTTCAATCAAGGTCAAAAGTGGTTAGTGACAATTCTTTTCCTACGTGGTGGCTTTGGCTCCAAGAGCTTCTCTAACAAGTGGCAAACTAAAATCCGATCTAGCACGTTGTTTCTAATGGGGATGGTGGCAAAACAAATAACGATTAAGTACCTAGTGGTCAATGATGTAATAAATTAAGTTTTTGATGTATTCTTTTTAAAATATATGATATAAGCCATTTAATAAATAATAAACATATAATTCAACACTATATATACAGTAGCTAATTAACCCGCACTCCACCATGGATTGTAAATGTTTTTTTTTCAAAAAAATTACCAAGAATGCAGGTTATGCAAGCATTTAACTAAATTAATAACTATCTATGTAAATAAACAAAAAAATAATTAATAATAACTAAAAGAAAATTTTAAAAAAAAATCAAGAAATGAATATAAATCAAGATATTCAATCACATAAAATGAGATATTTACCAGATTGTTTTTATTAAATTTGTTTATTTAAATCAATAAAAAATAATAAAAATAGAAACACAAATAGAATTGATTGAATAAACTCACACTCTAAAATAATATTACGCAAGGCAAGATATATAAAAAAATATTATTTAAAAATAAATATTTTTTATTTTAATAAATAAAGTTCATTTGTATATAAAAAATATATAGATGAATTAGAATAATATCTTAAAAAATCAAACATAAACAAAATAATTTTCAAAAAACTTCCATCCATAAAAGACATGCAAAACTCATGATTTAGGTAATGAAACTATGATAAACCCATAAAAAATAAATCAAATATAATCACAAAACCAATATTAAAAAAAATTAATGCAAAACTATAAGATCATAAAAGAAAAAAAAAAAACTATTGGTTAACAACTCTAAATTTTATTGATTTTAAAGGTAAAAATATAATTATATTATACAAAAATTTAAAAAAAAAAAACTTACACAACCCCAACAATCTTATAGCAGCCAACAAGTCGGTGAAAAATATCAAAATACCAACACCTCCAAGACTTCTTCTTTTTTTTTTGCCACCCAATGCCTTTAGGGTTTTTTGTTTTTGCTTCTTTCTTTGTTTTTTTTTTTTTCTGTTTATTAATGTTAATTTTTTTTATTTAGTTATCAGATTTTCATGACAAGGATTCCGAGTTTAACAGGTTAACACGTTTAAGGAGTTAATCCGAATTTTTTTTTTGCTTTTTTTTTTTGAATTAATTTTTTTCGTTTACTTTAGTTTGTTAATGTTAAATTTCTTTCTATTTAGTTATTAGACTTTCATGACACATATTCCAGGTTTCACGGGTTAACCCGTCAATTGTTTTTTGTTTTTTTTTTCTTTTAATAATTTTTCTATTTAATTTAGTTTGTTAATGTCAATTTTTTTTTATTTAGTTATCAAACTTTCATGGCACAGATCCCGAGTTTAACGGGTTAGCCTGGTTTGATGAGTTAACCCGGATTTTTTTTCTTTTTAATTAATTTTTTTGGTTTAGTTTAGTTTGTTAATTTTAAATTTTTTTTTATTTAGTTATCAGACTTCCATGACATATCTCGAGTTTGACGGGTTAACCTGGTTTCATGGGTTAACCCGTCAAATTTGTTTTCTATACAGTTATCAAACTTTCATGACGCGAATCCCAAGTTTGACGAGTTAACTTGATTTGAAAGGTTAACCCAGTTAATTTAATTTTTTTTTCTTCATTAGTTTTTTTCTTTCTATTGGTTTTTTTTTTCTTTTTAGTTAATATGTTTAACTATCACACTTTTATGAAACGACTTTGTAGTCAGACTCACATCCAAGGCTATTGGTCTGATGTTGCAGTCAGACTCACTTAAACTTATGTCATGTAAGTTTAATATTATTATTAATATTATAAATATTACTCTTGGGTCAAGCATTGCAGCTAGACTCAAGGCTTTTGGGTATATCTTTGTAGAAAAACCTAACACTCTTAGATCTTAGCCTTTTTTTATATTTTTTATGCAAGAAAAAAAAAAATTTACTCGTGGCGTGTGCCTTTGTTTTTTTTTTCTTTTTAAGTCTTTTACTGTAGACCGCACAGTGCAATCTACAATGAAAAAGTTGATGCCTTTAGTTTTTTTTTTTTTAGCTTTTTTCTTTGTTTTTTTTTTAATTATTTTTTTATTTACTTTTTTAATATTAAATTTTTTTTATTTAATTATCAGATTTTTATAACACTAATCCCAGATTTGATGGGTTAACCCAGTTGATTCATAGTTAATTTAGATTTTTTTATCTCTTTCTTCATTAGTTTTTTTCTTCTTGTAGGTTTTTTTTCTTTTTAATTAATATTTTTTTATTTAATTTAGTTCATTAATATTAAAAAATTTTTCTATTTACTTATCGTTTGATGCCTTTAGTTTTTTTTTTTTTTTTTCTTTTTGCTTTTTTTTTCCCTTTTATGCCTTTGATTGTGGACTGCACAGTGCAGTCCACAATGAAAAGGTTGATACTTTTTGTTTGTTTTTGTTTTTTTTTCATTTTTAGTTAATTTTTTTTCGTTTAATTTAGTTTGTTAATGTTAAATCTTTTTATATTTAGCTATCAAACTTTCATGACACGAATCCCGAGTTTGATGGATTAATCTAGTTTCACAGGTTAGCCCAATTAATTATGGTAACTCATCAATTTGTTTTCCTATTTAGTTATCAAACTTTCACGACACGAATCCAAGGTTTGACGGGTTAACCTAGTTTCAAGGGTTAACCCAGTTAATTCAAAAAAAAATTCTTTTTCTTCGTTAGTTTTTTTCTTCTTGTTGGGTTTTTTTTTTTTTTTTTTATTTTTAATTAATCTATTTGATTATCATACTTTTATGATACAACCTTGCACAAACCCACATCCAAGGCTATTGGGTCTGGTATTGTAGTCAGACCCACTTAAATTTGGGTCATGCAAGTTTAATGTTATTATTAATATTATAAATATTACTCTTGGGTTAGGTGTTGCAGCCAAATCCAAGACTCTTGGGTATAACTTTGCATAAAGATGTAACACTTTTAGACCTTAGTTTTTTTATATATTTTTTAAGCAAAAATAAATTAACCCGCGGCATCGCGTGGGTCATGTAACTAGTAATATACTAAATAGCATCGGGTATTAATATTTTGAATATGAGTGGAGATATTTTATGCAAATTTATCATGTTATTTATGCATTTTAAGAGAGGGGCTAAAAAAAATTACAATCAAGTATGTTGTGGATGTACCATGGAAGGATAATGATTTTTATGCATGTTTGGTATTGTGGTGTAAAATATATATTTTTTAAATACATTAAAATAATTTATTTTAAATTTATTTTTATTTTTGAAATTAACAAATTAAAACCAATAAAAAACTAAAAATTATTAATTTAATATTTTTCTAACATAAAATGCATTAACACATCCAAAATAAAAACTATTGCATCTCCGATCACTATTTCATTTGACCCATTTAAAGTAGGTGCAATTAATTAATAAAACCATAGTTCTCAAACTCAACTCAGGAGTTGACCTGACCAAGGAGCCGGGTCCCCAGTTTCATGGGTTAATCTAGAAATTTTTTAAAAAATATATTTAAAATTTTAATATTTCATATGAAAAAATTAAGAAAAAAAATCCATGTGAATATGGGCTATACATGTTGTAAATAATGAAGTTTAAAAGAATATTTTTAAAAGTTTTTTATCCCACATTAAAAAGATACTATGTTATACTTTTAAGTTGAAGTATTTAAACCAAAAAAGTTTTTTTATCCCACATTGAAAAAACATAACTTTTTTCTTGTGAACATAGAGTATATATACGAAATAACTTCAAATTCCACATTGAAAAAATAATTTTTATTTAGAACATGAGAGTATATATACTAATGGGTTTCAAATCCCACATTGAAAAAATATAATTTTTTTCCCGTGAACTAATTAATATTTAAAAGTGTATTTTTATCAAGGTTTTATATCATCATTTTTCACTTGAAAGTATCAATAACTCTTTAACTAAAAGCATGTTTTATAATAACATGCCTAATAATAAAAGATATCTTTAATTTATAATAAATGTTCATCTTAAATGCAGACCTATCACATAAATAAAAGGATTGATTGATGAGTTTAAGTACTAAAATTGAAAGGACAGAGAGAGGCTAAACTTAGAAAAGAGATGTTGGTTCAGTCCAAACTGGAATACTATTCGGTAATTGGGTCGTATCTGGAGCTGTAGATCTTGGATTTAGGTCTGGTTTATATGGATGAAAAGATTAGACGCAGGCCTAAAATTTTCATATGGAGTTTAAGATTTAAAAATATTGTTTTCAAATCCAAATTATAGCAACAACGGAGAAGTCTGAATTTGTCCTGCAGGCCAGACACTGTTCAATGTTTAGCCCATATCTCGAGTTCTAGAAGTCCAAATGACCTCAATTTTTTTTTCTTGAAAAGATGGAATAATTTCCTAAAACTTTCATGAGTACATGTGGTTTAAATTCGGATGTTATCAATGACGTTTTGTTCAGACAAAAAGATAAGGATTGTCACCAAGTCAAGATGTGGTCACCCACTCAACAATTAGTCATCAAATTAATAGTTCCAAATTTTGGCATATAAAATGAGGCATTTGCCATGCATTTATGCATATTGGTTGTTCAAATCAAGATCATACTCTTTATTTCTTTCTTTATATTTTTGTAATGTTTAAGTTTTATTTCATGTTATATTTTTCTTAATCTCTTGTTTATGCTTTTCATTTTCTTTACTATACTTATGTTCTTATATTGTTTATTTATGTTTTTCTTCTTCATTATGTTTAGCTAAGTTTATTATGTCAAGGTGAAAAGATTTCACAATGGTGGTAGAATAGGTATAATATAAACTCAACATGGACTTCAATGTTTATATTCAAGAAAGTTTGTTATTAACATGTCTTATATTTTTATCTTACTAATTCTTAATACCTTGCTTGTTAAATGGTTAATCTAGATTTGTGTTCCATAACACTTGGTACAACAAATGCCTTGCACTTTCATAGCTAACCGTATGGTATAACCTACACATGTGCTATGAAAGGAACTTGATTTGTTGTTAACATAAGTTAGCATCATGAATTCCTGATAATATTTAAAAATATGATGTTACTAAAATAAGATAATTAATATGATCATGTTAGAAATTTATAATGAACTATTAATGATAAATCTTCAATTGAAACCTCCTTTGTGTATGGTTTCTAGTTGATTATTAAAAAGAGTTTATATTATACTTATTTCTAATACTATTAGTGGATCCTCTAACCTTGATATTTTTTTTATCATTGTTGAATCCTCACATTAATCTTACATTTCAAAGTCCTCTTTAACTTATTATTATTATTATTTATAATTTATATAGTTAACCTTCTTGTGGTTCGATCCCGGTTTTGCCGGGTTATTTATTATTTCGACACTCTTACACTTGGGAGAAGACATCGATCTCTTGGTCGTGTCATAAACATAGAGTATATATATTAAAGGGCATCAAATCTTACATTGAAAAGATATTATGTTATCCTTTTAAATTGAAGTTTTTAAACCAAAAAGTTTTTTTATCCCACATTAGAGTATGTATACAAAAGAGTTTCAAATTCCACATTTTAAAAATAATTTTTTTCTTGGGAACAACATAGAATATATATACTCAAGAGTTTCAAATTTCACATTGAAAAAACATAACTTTTTTCTTATGAATATAGAGTATATATATGAAAGGGTTTCAAATTTCACATTGAAAAAATAGTTTTTTTCTTGAAAACATGGAGTATATATACTAAAGGGTTTCAAATTCAATATTAAAAAAATAAAATACTTTTCTAATATTTATATAGTGAATTTTAAAAAGTGTTAGTAACCAACTAAAAAATATATAAAAAAGGTATAGGAGAAAAACTACATTTGAAAAATAAAAATCGGGTCTCACTCGGGTTATGGATCGACCTACTGGGTTGATCGGGTTTGGTATCAGCTGATTTTTTTACAAACTCAGATCACTTTAGTTATTAAGTTTCGGATCGTCTAGATTTAATAACTATGATTAAAAGGGTAAAAAATCAAATACGGATACATAAAAAAGGGCACTGCCCGACTCAACTTAATTTCGGTGCCAAAAACATTGGCGGGAAGTTTCAGCGGAAAGAGCGTTCAAAAAGGAGAATAAAATTGTTGCCGCCAAAATGGTGGGTTTCAGCCCCCGCTCCCCCCCCCCGCTTATATCACTACGCCAATGCCAAAGAAAAGAAAAGAAAAGAAAAGAAAAGAACCCATTTTTCCTCGCTCAAAGCAAATAGATGGATCTGTCCGAAATTGCAAAGAAACTTGGTCTCTGGGAAACCAAGCATATCATTCGAAAAGCAGCGGAGCTCCGTCGTCTTTGCGATGTTCAGTTCGATTCCTCTGTCATTGGAGTCGTAAGTATTATTATGCCTTTGTTTCTCATATAATTTCTTTTTAAAAAAACATCCCAAATGGCTAATATATATATATTTTTTTGTAGGGAGAGGTTTGTAAGGCTATTATCTGCTTAGAAATCGCCGCAACCAGGTTCCCCCCCCTTTCCTTTTCTTTTTCCTTTTTGAAACGAAAACTTATAAAATAATTTCTAATGGGTTATATGGTTTATATATATGTATATAGTTTTCAAGTGATTTTTGATAGACAAGCTGCTATCAGATTGAGTGGAATGTCTGAGAAGGCCTACAATAGATCCTTCAATTCGTTGCAAAACACTCTCGGTGTCAAGTGAGTAATTTTATCTTAATGCTGATGATTTGATGTGAAACGTACTGTTGTAGTATTAATGGAACTGTTGGTTTTTGGTTGGTTGTTGTTGGGTGGTGTAGGACGAAGCTGGATATTAGAGAATTGGGGATTCAATTTGGTTGTATTAGGCTCATTCCTTTCGTCAAAAAAGGTTTATCACTGTAAGTTCCCTTTTCATTTTCTGTATTTTTCACTACACTTTACTCATCAACTAAATGGAGTCCATGTAGGATTTTACTTTGTAGTTTGGTGCTCGCTAGGTGTTTGAAAAAATGACTGGCAAGCAAATTCAGAAGGGAATCTTCAATTTATCTTTGGAAATGCTTTATGTGATTGGTTATCATGGTCTTCGATTTTTGTTCGTTGATACTAAAATAGTTTTTGTTAATAATGACATTATTGCGCTACCTTGACTCACAAATGGATTTGTTGATGTCTGATCTGATTTAGAGTTGTTGATTGTTTAGGTATAAGGACCGGTTTATTGCATCATTGCCTGCTTCAAGGCGAGCAAATGCTGACTTCACTAGACCCGTGTTCACCGCAGTTGCATTCTACATGTGTGCGAAAAAACACAAGGTAAGCATACAATTTATTTTCTTGCGTTTCGATAACTACGCTGTTCATGTCAATTTACTGATGAGTCGATGATTCTAACTTGATAGCTCAAAGTAGACAAGCTTAAGTTGATTGAAGTTAGTGGCACATCGGAATCTGAATTCAATTCTGTAAGAGTCCTAATTTCCATCCGAGCGCATTTCTTTGGTGGTGAAAACTGTGCTTTCTTGTTTTTACTTTTCTTTCAGTTTTGATTTACTTGTATTAGTTTAACGTGTAGGTATTTGCGTCCATGAAGGATCTCTGCTTTGATGTTTTTGGGATCTCAAAGGAAAAGAAAGATCCTAGGGAGGTGAAGGGGAACCGAGGTACTAGCTGATTGATTTGTACACTTCAGTCACAATTTATACTTCTTTTTGTTGCCATAACTGTTGCTGGGTTGTCATTAGAATGGGCATAATACTTGAATAATAGTATTCAAAATAGAACAGTGGAATCTTTACTTAATTTAATGTGATAAGTTTTATCCATATCTTTTCATTGATTGCATGCAGAACTTCTGGATGTGCTTCCTGAGAAAAGAAAAATTGAGGATGGTAATTTTTCATCTGATGATGGAACAGAGGTATCACTGCAGCCCTTTATGTTTAATTCATTTTTAGACAATATGGTTGAGAAAGATCCAACTGAGTTTGACTCCGTCCATGCCCACCAAATTAGTTTCTAAGACCATACAATCGCAAGGAATTTTGTTTAACACCTTTTTCAAACCTTCAAATTCCTTCCAATTAAGATTTGTAATGAGCCTTTAACCTATATCTCAATTTGTAAAAGGTGGTTGAGCAGCCTCTGCATGCTTGACTAATTCAGCTAATACAGTTTATTTTATTTCTGGAGAAACTAGTTTGAATATACTTTGGGGAGTACATCTTTTGACCAGAATAATTTGAAAGTTCACTTACCTTTATACGCAATTGGCATGAAATTTCTCAGGTTTCTAGTCACAAGAAGCACAGAAGAATGGGGAATGCTGCTTCTTATGAGCAGTGGAAATCCTCTGTCTTATCATCCAATAAAAAGAACAAGGCAAAAGGTTGTGCGGACATTTCTATTTTGATTTATTTTTCTGCAAGCATATTGCACAGATCAGGTGACAGGTGACAGGTGACGAAAATGTAACTGAAATTCCCTTTTCAGGTCATTGCAAGCAGACTGTGCAAACATCCCTTGACTTTTTGAAAGGAGCTCCAGAGAAGACAGAGTTGGAGGCATTATCATAATAAAAGACTTGCCCTGAAATCTTTTGGTTCAATTTTGATGGAAGTTGTACATGGAAGAAACAAGACATTATTTTGTTTATTTATGTTCCCGTCGCCTCGCTACATGAAATGTGAACAGAGAGACAAGGTTATTTATTTATACAAAAAAAAAAAAAAAAAATTTTGCTCGAAAGGGCATAGCAGTCGTATTGAAACCATAGTTTTGAAACCCGACCCGGTCATTTCAAGTGATCGGGTCACGGGTCAGATGGGTTGACTCGGGTTAACCCGGGTCAACCCAAAAAAACTATATAATAAAAAAAAACAATTAGTATTTACTTAAAAAACATTATCTTCATAAGAATGAATCCATTTCCCAACATCTGAGCACAAATAGGCAGAACAGTAACTACGGTTGCCTCAGCTTAAATCCCCAATCCAGCATATCATGAAAAAGTCCTAAAGCTTCACTATCCCGTAGACTTTGTGCTAGGCAAGAAATCATGATCCACGAAACAACACTCCACTTTCTCATTTGTCTAAACAAACACAGCCTAAATATCAACATCCCCTCTCTTCGAATCATCAAATTCCAAACAATCACATCTCTTTGATACATTCATCAAACACTTTCTCAGAAGAACTATACAACTCTATAACCCCAATTCTTATTGAGCTAAAAAACCTCCTTGTGTATAACATTTCCCAAGTTGAAGCACACCAAGACTTGAACACGCCTTAAGCAAAGGCGCGAGCGTGTACTCATCCGGTTAATTTTTCATTGAAGAAAACAAACGGAGAGACTCTTCAAAGGGTCCATTTAAAGAATAATCATTGCTGGGGTTCTGGTTTGCTTAAAAATTCGATTCGCATAGGCCATTTTGTGCAGAAGCATCACCAATCTAAGCTCGATGATTGGTGAAATTTCCCTTCGATGGAGTTTGTACACAGTCTTTGACCCGGAGGTCGACCCGCCGGGCCGGGCCATGATTGAAACTGTTACAGCTTAAAATCAAGACCACGCAACTAGGTTATTCAGCTGTATCAAAGCTAAATTTCAGTTTGAGAAAATGAACAGTATGTATTTTCTTTTTTCACAAATCAACACTATTACGGGCCAGAATTTTAATATGATTAATTTTCTTATAAAATTTTGAAATAAAAACATGTGGTAAATAAGATTTATTAAGTTTGGGAAATTATAAAATTGGATTTGAATATAATATTTTTAAATGTTAGAAATATTTTTTAAAATTGTGCATAAAACAAATAATTAGAATTAAAACATAAAAAATATATATTTTCTGCATATCAATGTGATATTATGCATAATGAATGGTTATGGACATTTAAAAATTAATGTAATTATGTTTTTTGTTGTTGATTGATTGTAATATTAAATAGAGCATATGTGTTCCCTATTTTTCTTTTAAGGTTATAGATTTTTTTTCTTATCACATTTCATTAAATGTAACTTGAAAATTTTATATTCAATTATTTAAATGTTATGTAATTTAAAAATATAAAAATTTAAATAAAAAAATTATTTTGTAATCCAAAAAAAAAAATAATGGCAGTAAATAATATAACCATGATGCTTATAAAAGAGTTATAAAGACTTGTAATGGTTATCTAGGTTTCGATTATCTAATTCTCTTCAATAACATGAGGAAATTAATTTAAATATATATAATCATCTAATTAGAATGACATGCTAGGAATATAGTTAATATATAATTATTATGTATGATATATCAATTATGTCATGAAATAAAATCTAATTAAAAATTGATAATAAATACTTTATTAATATATTAAGTACATGTTAAAAATATAATTTATTGTCTTTTGATTTTATATACATAAATCTAAATTTTATTCCAGGGTAACTTATTAAACTACTCATAATTATTATTAATCAAATACATTGAAGGCTATAAAATCAGGTCTTACTTGACTACTTTATATAACTTATTATCTACTTACACCAGGCCCCTTGCGTGAGGCAGCTGCCTCGTGCAAGGCTGCTATCAATAGCGCCAAGCTCTACTCCTAGTGGGGCAGCAGCCCATGACTGCTCTCTTTGATGCCAGCAGCCACTGGCTGTGCACATAGCATTGCCAAGCACGCCAACCATGTTTGCAGCTGTGCAACCTTTAAAATGTTTTTATTTATTTATTCAATTTCTAACAAGATCTGCATATTTTGCCCAAATTAAAAAATCCAGCTAGATTTGGCTGGAACAATACACAAGTTCTTTTTTTAATTTATAAGAAAAAAATATTTGTTTTAGAAAAATAAATTTTGCTCATAAATCTAATTCACAATTAATGTCAATAACAATTAAAAGATACAATTAATAAACTTTAATTGTTTAAATAAAGGCTATAATACTACTGTTGGATTCCCTGAAAGAGATATATGTAGTAAAAAATATAAATTTTAAGAGCTTAAAGATCTCGTTACAAAGATTTTGAGTTGTTTAAGATTTATATAAAAATTACTTAAAAATTATATATTCTTTTGGCATTGATAATTTTCTTCAAGGTTAAGTTATTGTATACCACAAGTTCATTCAAGTGTTTGATCTCTAATAGTAATTTATATAAATTATCAGTGATAAATCTACCAAATCTTTTTAGAAGAAAGAGATTGATATGCATTTGAATACTAGCTTTTTATTTTTGTGTTTCACGTGTTTCTATACTCTATTATATATATAAAAAATAAAAAGTATAACATTTTTCTATTAATAGAAAACCTGAAAACCTAAATGACAGAATATCAACTTGCCATTTAAATTATATCACATATATTATTTCAGGATAATTTTAGTAATTTTTTCAATCAAGTTTCTACTTTAATTTTTTTAAGTCTAGAATTGTAATATCTTATATTAATTATATTCTAGCCCTAAATTTCTAAAACCTTTTCTCAATCAGGTCGTATTTAATTAATTATCCCATTTTAATTCCTGACCAATGTTTTTATGTGTGTGATCCATTATGTTTTTTAATAAGTTGGCCCAAATATAAATTATAATCTTAAATAAAATAGGATTTAATAAATTAAATAATTTAATTTACTATCAATTCAATAATCGATTGATTTATATTTGAAAATTAAATATAATATCTAGTAATCTATCATGACTTTCTAAATATTAGAAAATTTATAAATGGTTTAACTTAACTTTTAAGTGATCAATTTCTGAGTAATTATTATCCTTTCATCAAGAATGTTATGACTTGAATATTATAGCATGAAGTATGTTTGTTTTGTTAAATTATTTTTATTCTCAAAACTATAGTTTTTGATTATATGAATAAAATTTAAATTTTTTTTCAAATCTCATTCTATATTGGTTAAATATTTTACCATTAATATTATTTAAGAACAAATATAATATTTTTTTTATTTCACTTAAAGTAATGAATCACCTCTTGATTAATCAAATTATTTTAATTGTCTAATTAAAAAAAGTTATACATTCATGATCTTTAAAATAAAAAAGTCATTAATATTTTATTATTATTTTATGAATGAATAACTTTTTTTATTTCACTGATGAACTCTCTAATTATTAATCAAATTATTTGAACAGTCTAGTTAAAAAAAAATTATTCCATTCATGATCTTTAAAATAAAAAGTCATCAATATTTTATTATTATTTTATGAATGAATTAGAACAGAGTCCAGTCCATCTCTTGGTCACCACCAATTCCAGCCGACAGCAACACATCGCCTTCATCTCTCCACGTCGTGAACCACCCAACACAGTCGACCCTCCACCATTTCTCCAGTGGTCAACGCAAAAGTCCAGTCGAAGTTCCAACCTCCATTCAGACCCATTTACCCATAGTCCCTGCAACACCCAAAAGCTCACACAAAATCATCATTCTCATATTTGAAATCCCCTCCACTGTCCAGTATTTCTCTCACGGCCAACGGTAGCGGCATTGCCCTTACACGCCGGCGATGGCAGCTTCCACAACTCAGTCACTCTCTTTCTCCTCCACCCATAACAGCTAGCAGCGCCGTTCAACCGATCTACGACTCCAACTCGACCAAACGCCTCTCTAAAACAGCCACAAATGAAGAGTTTATTTTCCCGCTACCTCACACCTTCATTTGATGAGTTGAACAGTGCTCGCTATGTGTAGCGAGTACTGTTCGTGAAAGTAGAATAGCTAGCTAAGTAAAGAGCAACAATGCTCTGGTTTTTTCTTACTTCCATTGGCTATTATAGTTAAGGATTGAGGTTGGCTAGCAGGGGTGTGGATGCTCTTATAGAGCTGGTGTATGGACAAACGAACAGCTAGCTACTGCAACAGTAATCGCCTTTTGCTTCTTCCATGCAAAATTTGTTCCTTTTATTTCATTTTTCTGAAGCCGATGTGTTATATTGCAATGTTCGGGGGTTAGTCAAAGCTATTCTGTCATTAGCTATTTTTATTCTAAACATTGTTATATGACTGTAAGGAGTTGATGACAAGTACCAATTAAAAAAATAATAAAAAAAGGAGTTATTTGGCACCCTACTTGATCCCTTATATAGGCCCCTAATAGTTGGAACTTCACCAACCACTAAATAATAAACAAAGGCCTTCCTTGTATAACCCTCCTGTAATCGCTCCGAACCTCTTCTCTTCCTCTGGAAATGGAGAAACCACCACCAAATTTAGCTCAAGGCTCAATCAATGCCTTCAAGTCTAAAGACTACCCACAAAAAGCTAAGGGAGGGGCCATTCATCGCCTTCCTTTTCTCTATTTTTGTCTATATATATCTCTATTTTCTATATTTTCAATGTCTCCCCTTCAACAACACCAAGTTTTGGTTCTTCATTTCCAACACTCTCTGTGGATTATGGTTCATTCTCTTCTTCGTCAAAAGGCATTAATAAACATGGTATTTATGAAGAGCACGTGGTAATGAGGAGGCAAAGAAGTGTTCCAACATCCCCCTCATCAGCATACTCGGCATTTATCAAGACAGTACGCTTGAATGAAGAAACGGTAAATAAAGAGAGTCGAGAAAAGACAAGAGCTGCCCACCAAAGAAAATTGTCAATTGTTCATGAAAGTGTTGAACATGAAAATCCTTCCTCCGCTAATTCCCAGGAGGGAAAGAGGCTAGAAACCAGTACTGCCGTCAGAAGTGGTGAAGCTGTTCGTCACAAGAAGAAGGCTGCTGTACCGAAAGCCTTACAACGTAGCAAGTCGGAGATTGTTAAGCGGGTGGTGATTGATGAGAGTAAGAACATTATACGTAGAATAGAAACTGAAAACTACGAGCCACCAGACTCCGATGAAGAAAAAAACGAGTACGCAAATATGTCCAATGAAGATTTAAATAGAAGAGTTGAGGACTTCATTCAGAGGTTCAATAAGCAAATTCGGCTTCAGAGAGAAGTTTATTCAAGAAAATAGGGATCGAGACAATAAAAGATCACCCTTTTGCTGTCTTCTTGCTTCTGTCCGTACGTGTCTGTGTCTTGCCTTCCACTTGGCTACTACATAGTTTACTTTGTTTTTGTTAGTGTGCAACTGCTTTATGTTCATTGTTTCAAAATTAATTAATTTACGTTCGTTACTAGTTTTCAGCTTCCGACAATTTGATTGCTAACATTTTAGAGTTTAAGACACGTACGTACCCTAATGAATTTTACTTCCAAGATTTATCTTAGCAAAACGAATTACAAATGAAGTACTTTTTATGCTGAAAACTTATAAATTGTAAGACAATGGATAAGTCATAAAATACGAATCACATAAATGAAAAATGTTTTATATGAGAATTCAATAAATAAATAAATAAATAACTGCTCTTGAGTTTATATGAGAATTTTGGATGAAAAGTGTTTGTGTGCCATTCTTCTTGACCTAATACATATGGGTATACTTGTATAGTATGATTAACAAATCTTATGGGATAGGTATGATAGTCAATGAAAGCTCATTTATTTTTCAATCTCCTGAGTTTGAACCTTACAAACACTACTTTGAAAAATAATTCCCCAAGATGTATTAGAATAATACGGGTTTGCAACTTTAAAATTATTCATAAATGATTTTTAGTTTCAATTGACATGTAAGATAATATGAAATTACTGTTAATTTAATATGTTTTGTAGTCAATTGGTTGATTACATGACATTATTATATTTAAATAAATACATATTTATTATTAATAAAAATTTAATTTATTTTTAACATTAATATAATATTAGATTAATGAATCTAAGTAAAGATAAAGTTTATTAAAAAATACCTTTCAAAAAAAATTATAAAACTGTTATAATTATAAAATTTTTATTGCATCAAAACGTAATCTTAAATACTAAAATATTTCTAGTCTAAACTAAAAAATCACTTTTCTCCCAACGAGGAAAAAGTGAGGGATATGTGAAACTGAGATTCTCTGTAAAGTTGAATTTTTGAAGTAAAATAAATGTAAAAATAGATGTTTTTATCTCACTTTATCATTTATTTTTGTGAATCAAACGCAAGAGCGATTGATTAAATGATTCACTCTCTACCATGGGCCAAACAATTTATTTTTAAATATAAACACCAAAAACATGAATATTATTTTTTAATGTTATTAAACTCGAACAAGAAGATAAAGCTTATAATTTATTGACTTAAATCTTTGCCTGGTATGACTTTCCAACAAAACTATAAAAGCTAATTTATGTGAATAAATTTATTTAGTAAGTTCAAAGAAAAGAAAACCTTGATGATTAGTTTTATTTTAAAAAACTAATGTTAAACAATAAAATTAAAGGAAAAAACAATATGACAAAAAATAAAAGAGAATATTGAGTTCCACCACCACCACCACTTTTATCATAATATAAGTGAGTATAAAAATAAAAAATAACCATGTTGAAAACACAAAGTTAAAATACATAATATACAACCAAAATAGAAAAGACAAAGGGAACATACTCTTCCTAGATAAAATAAACCCAAGCTTAAAATCCGTAGAAAAAAAGACCAGGTTGAAGACTAACAAAACATAAAACAACAATTTACAATCGAAAAGATTACAAAGGCAAAACCAAAGGCATCATCCATCAAAGGAGGCTAAACAAGGAACCAATTTAGGGGAGAGGTGACGAAGTTAACTCACCAAGTAGAAAAAATAACATAACATCAGCAACGAAGGTAGATACAGCACTTCCCACATCCGAAGTCATGAACTAAGGCAAACCAAAAAGCCAGCCATAGCAAGCAGAATCCAAGGCATCAACTAGCAGCAATAACTCCATCAAAAGTCACAGACAGAGATATGGATTTATAATCTAGCAAACAGCAAACAAGTGATCGGTCAAAGCAATCCGCAACCTCATAATCAGATACCTTCCATGACTCCACCAGCCCCAGCAGACAGCATTGGACTTAGCATCTATCAATTATCAATCAAGTATCAATCAAGGCTCTTTCAAACCCATCAGACATTTAAAGCCAGCATAAATCCCAAAGAAGCCAGACAAGATCAGGAACCAATATTAAACCAACAAAGGTTATGAGGTATAACAGCAAAAAACAAGGTGACTCAAAGCAACCTGCAACAACTTTCATAGAAGAAACAACATAAACAACCTTTAATAGAAGTAAGAAGAACAAGCCATCAACCAGCAAGTCCACTCAACAAAATTCATGGCAACCACAAGGAAGAGCCAGCATCAACCCCATTATTAGTTGAGCACTCCAGTTGCAGTCGAAGGTATGAAAAGAACTTGCAGAGCTTGGAAGCAGCAAAGAAAAAGACACTAAGACAGGTAACAAAAACAACAACAATCCCATGTGGAAACCCTCCAGCCAGCAGAACCAGAGCATCAACCTTCAACCCATGCAGTCCAGAAAATATAACATAGCAAGCCATAAAACCAAACTAGTCGAAACAGGCTTACACCCATACCAACCCAATAAGCAGCATCAACAATCAAACCATAGCATCATCCAGCCATTCTCATGCACTCCAACACAGGTTAGAAAAATAATAGCTAGAAACAACGCAAGAGGGGAAACAAAAGTAACATAGTGTATCCCCAAGGCCTTTAGCAGATCCTTGCAGCAAAACTTTCGTATAAGCAGTAGCAGCACAAGCAACCTAAAAACGAAAAGGAACATCCCTGCAACCAACAAAACCACTTAACAAGCATGGTTGGAATCTAAGCAACAAACATGCACTCTAGTTGCAGTAATAGGAGAACTTGAAGAGCTTGGAATCTGAGGCTGGTGTGCTGCTGGTAGGAATTGCTAACATGCACATCCAGCAGCAAACAAGTCCACCAAGCATACCATAACCCAGCCAAGCAGCAACAAACATAGAGAACAACAGCAGATGAAGCAACCAGAACCATGGTCCACTCAGCAAACCATCAATAAAATTCAACATACCAGCATATAGACTTATCTATGAGGTTCTTAGCCTCATGCTGTTTTAGAGGACTATTAAGCCCTCAGACATTCCAACTGTATATCCATAACAATTGACTGAAGGGGTAGGAGGTCCCCTACCACTTCCAGGTCTTTTGTTGTTAAGTCTCTCTCTCTCTCTTTTTTAATCAAATGTAAGAAATTTTATAGATCAAATGAAATATGACTAGAGACCAGCAAGATGAAATATACAGATATGTACAAAAAGAGGCTAAGGGAACAAACTCCCTCAGAAAAAGCACAAACTACACCTTAACGGCTTCACAAAGTAGAGCATCTATGCTGCCAAAACAAGACATATCATACAAACAAACATAAACAAAAGAGGACCACCGACCACTGTAGCAGCAGGCAAGCAACCAGCCACAAGATAGGTCGCAGACGGAGGAGGACCGCTTTAGCAGCAGGAAACATCAGCAGCAAAAACAAGAATATAACCTTGCAAGCAGAATACAGAAAGACAGGCCAGACATAGGCAAAAGCCACTCTAGCAGCAGGGAACACCAGCATCAACAAATAAAGAGCTATATAGAACAGAAGCAACATTAGCCACTCTAGCAGCTTGCAAGCAATCGCGCTGTACCAGCAAAACAAGGCCACACAGACAACATAAAGAACAAGATAACATCTACCACTGATACAACAGGAGACACCAGCTCCACAGCAACAAGCGAACCCTGGCCTTAAAAGACAGAGGAAAACAGGCAGCAAGGAACACCAGCAACAAGAAAAGGGCAGAAAAGCAGGCCTGCAACAGCAACAAACCGGAGCCAGCAAACCCAGCAAAAAGAGCTGAAACACCCTAAGAAAGGCTGGAAACAACCTAAGACAGGCCCATGGTGTACAGACGAACCAGTTGGAGACAACTTGATCAGCACAGGATCAAGGACAACACTGCAAAATATAACATCCAAAGAAAAATCTAGATACCAGAAGAAAGTACAGAATAAGTTAACAGAGGGAACATGCTCCCTCGACAAATGGCAGATCCACATATACAAATAACAGAAAGTAAAATAACAATAAGAAGCTAATAAATCAAAGAGAGGAAGAAGCTGTTGAATCATCATTGTTGCCCTGGAGCCTAGAATCAGCCATAGGTGAACTCTTGGTGGAAGAACTGCCTACTCGATCCTGCCTCGCCTGCTGGCCTGTGTTGGTAGTAACAACACCTCTACTACGAGTCAAGTATTGCCTTCTGGGAGGCTCCACATTTGTAGCAACATTAGGCAAAGGGTCATCAGTAACATGCACAATATTTGGAGTAGCACATGGCATAGCACCAGTAGGAGGGGAAACAGGATCCACAGGCCCAGCTTCAGTAAATTTAGTCCTCTTTCGCCCAGAAGCTGCGGTCCGTCTATTCATCACCACCGCTATTTCGACACACATGGGGTCCAGGCTTGGCTCACCATGAGATCGTCCACTGTATGCCTGTTGTTGCTCCACAGTAGCAATTTCAGCAGGGGGACTGGAACAGCCAGGATGATTAGTAGCTTCTTGAGTGCATTTCTTACGCTTATGGCTAGTACTTTTGGTGCATATAGAAGTCGTATGCCCAAGAACCCGACACTGCTTATAGAAGCGGGGGAGAGATTCATACACCATCTGTTGTGATAGAGGGATACCATTGGGTAGAACAAGATTTATAGAGGCAGGCAAATCAGCCAGCAAGTCAACTTTTATTAGTTCTCTGGCATAGGATAACCGAGTCATCGAAGAAGTGGGCGTATCATAGTCGGCTTGTCAAGTAAACTGGCAATTTTGGTCAGATAGGTTGGGGACTAAGATTGAGAGGCAGGTTAGGAAATCTTACCCAAACCGGCATCTTCACCATATCAGAAGCTGTAAAATCAAAATAATCTGGCACAAGTTTCAAAATCAGTGGCCGGCCAAAGACAAAATAAGGACCATCGCTAAGGACAGCTAGCATGTCGGTTTCAGAGGAGAATGAATAAATTAACCAATCGGAGTCATGCAAAGTAAGGCTGGCTTTGAATTTCCAGGAGGTATCAATGAACTTAGTCAAAGGTGTAAAGCCTAGGAACTTTCCAGCAACGTATCCAATAAAACAAAATGTCCATATGTTTTTGTGATCACCAAGGTTAGTTTCCATCAATTGATAGGATGTCGTGAAGTTATAATTAGGAAAATGCACTATAGATGGAGACTGTGTACACGGAGTACCTGGGGGGTGTCATAAATATCAAATTTCAATGTAAAATTGTTCTTTCTAATCAATGCCTTTGGAAGGAGGAATTTAGTCCTCTAAATAAATGTCATAATCTCTAATTTACTATCTCTAATCCCTGATTTGTAGTCTATAATAAATACAATAAATACAAGATATTCTGTTACAATTTGGTTGTCATATATTGTTGATGTTCTTGCCATAATATACATTGACATCCCCCCTCAAATTGATGCTGGCCGATCAAGAAGCATCAAGTTGTCAATCATGAGTTGATGTCGAGGCCGAGATAAGGCCTTCGTAAAGACAGTAGCTGTCTGATGCTCGGTGGAAATATAAGGTAGTGTAAGAATATTATGATCAAGAGCTTTACGAATGTAGTGACAATCAACTTCAATATGTTTGGTGCGTTCATGAAACACATGATTAGTAGCAATCTGAATAGCACTTGTGTTATCAACATGAAGAGGTGTAGGAGTGTGCTGAGGAAAACCAAGTTCACGTAGCAAACCCTGAAGCTACATAATTTCAGAACATGCGGAGGACATAGCTCGATACTCAGATTCTGTGGAAGATTTTGAGATTCGGTCTTGCTTTTTGCTTTTCCATGAAATCAAAGCATTTCCAAGAAACATACACCACCCAGTAACAGACCGACGTGTATCCATGCACCCTGCCCAATCTGCATCACTATAACCTGTTAATTGTAATGAATTTTTAGCAGGGAAAAATAATCTTTGTCCAGATGTGCCTTTAAGATAACGAATAATTCTTCAGACAACAGCTAAATGAGGTTGACGAGGAGCCTGTAAAAACTGATTGACTTGTTGTACTACAAAAGAAATATCTGGCCAAGTAATGGTTAGATAATTCAAACTGCCCACCAATTGCCTATATATGAAGGGATCAGGTAACAGGTCACCATCATTCTGACAAAGTTTTAAATTAATCTCAAGAGGTGTAAGAATGCTATTCTCTGATTTAAGACCACCTAATAAAAGAATCTCTTGGGTGTATTTGTGCTGATGTAGAAAAATCCCATTGGACATAGAGTGCACATGTAGACCAAGGAAATAATGAAGGTGTCCCAAATCCTTCATATGAAATTCACTGTTAAGAGAACGCTGTAAATCCTCAATGAGTGGAATGTCAGATCCTGTAATAATAATATCATCCATATATACCAGAAAAGCAACAATACCAGTAGTAGTTTGTTGAAGAAACAGAGAGTAATCATATTGGCTTTGAATAAATTTAAGTTTCAGAAGAGTAGTGCGAAATTTTTCAAACCATGCCCAGGGTGCCTGTTTTAAACCATACAAGGACCGTTTCAACCAGCAGAATTTATCAGATGGGTGAGTAAACATACCAGAAGAAGGAGTCATATAAATATTCTCTTTCAGGTCTTTATGTAAAAATGCATTTTTTACATCCATTTGACGAAGTGGCCATCTTTTGGAAGCAGCAATTGCCATAATGGTTCGTATGGTAGTCATTTTAGCCATAGGTGCAAATGTCTCCTCATAATTAATACCATATGCTTAACAATTTCAAAGAGCCACCAACCGTGCTTTATATCGTTCCACAGATCCATCAAGTTGGAATTTAATAGTGTATACCCATTTGCAGCCAATAGGTTTAATTCCGGTAGGACAAGAAACAATATCCTATGTATGATTATCCTGAAGAGCCTGAAGTTCCTCTTTCATGGCTTGTTGCCAACAGTCTTGGGTAGAAGCCTGGGCATAAGTCTTAGGCACAAAAGTACTATCAATAGTAGTTGCTGAGTATCCATACCTATTTGGGGCACGTGAAACTCGAGTTGATCGTCTTAGTTGAGGGGTATGATCAGATGTCGGTTCCGTGTCCGGAAGGGGCAAAGTGGATGGTGGATGACGTCTTTGATATACAATTCTTGGCTTAAAACGTTCAAAGATATAAGATGGACTATCATCATCAAATGTGGGAAGCTGGATAGGAGTGGATTCTGTAGAGGGACAAGACGAGAAAAAATTCTGATTTTCAAAGAGAATCACATTTGAAGAGATACGAATTTTATGAGCATTTGCATCATAACACACAAACCCTTTATGAGAATGACTGTATCCTAGAAAAGCACAACGAGTAGCTTGGGCTAAAAGTTTATTACGTTCAGTAGATGGTAAGTGAACAAAACAAACACACCCAAAAACATGGAGAGAATTATACTCAGGAATAACACCAAATAAAATAGAGTATGGAGATGCAAAGTTTAGAACTTGAGAAGGCAAATGATTAATTAGATGAACGGCTGTGGACAAAGCTTCTACCCAAAATCGAGTAGGTATCGAAGAATCAATTAATAAAGTGCGAACAACATCTAAAAGAACACGATTCTTATGCTCAGCAACTACATTTTGTTGAGGAGTGTAAGGACAAGATCTTTGAGAGAGAATCCCTTTGTTTTTGAGATATTCCTGAAATTCTTTAGACATATATTCCCCCCTAGAGTTAGAACGAAGTATTTTAATATGAGCAGAAAATTGATATTCAACAAATACAACGAAAGCCTGAAATGTTGAGAATACATCAGCCTTAGATCGGAGAAAATATATCCAAGTGAAACGACTGAAATCATCAATAAATGTGACAAAATATTTATACTGAGCATGAGAGATAACAGGGCTTATGCCCCATACATCAGTATGAATAATTTCAAAACATTCAGAAGCACGACTACCATGTGAAGGGAATGATAATGCTTTGCTTTTACCCAATTTGCAAGAACTACAATCCAAAAATTCTGTTGAAAAAGAATTTTTATTCCCGAAATTTCCATGTTTCATAAGATGAGTCAATACATTAGAATTGGGATGCCCCAATTTCTTATGCCAAAAATAAGGATTATGAATGAGAGTAGAATAAGCACAAGAATTAATACTAGGAATAGAAAATTGTATTGGAAATAAACGTCCCATTTTAGGCCCCTTCACGATCACTTTCCCCAACACTTGATCCTGCACACAACAACCATGACAATCAAAGTGAATTTCACAGTTATTTTCTACCATTTGACCAACAAAGAGTAAACTGGTTGATAATTTCGGTGACACAAAAATATTATTGAAATAAGACCCCAAATTACCAATCGACAAAATCGGCAGATTATCACCATTAGCTACCTGTATATGTTGATTACCCATGTATTTTCGCATATTACACAACCCATTTTCACTGCTGGTCATGTGATTAGACGTTGCCGAATCCATTAACCATTGTTTATTATGTGCTAAATCCAAGGAAAAGTTAAGTTTATTTTTCTTACCAGAAATCCCAAGAGTAGAGAAGGCAGATATTATCATCTGCTGCCCATCTCGGGAGTGAGAGTGCTCGACGAAGAGCTCGCTGACGATGAAGATTCCGATGTCGATGGTGAAGACACGGTTGCAGCAGCCATAGAAGCAGCCCCAATTTCGATTGCACAGTAAACCCTTGTCGATTCTGTGGTCGCAAATGACATTCCTTGATTACATGCCCCTTTTTCTTACAATAATTACATAATTTCTTGCTACAATTTCTGGCAATGTGCCTTAATTCTTTGCAATTAAAACACTGCACACTCACACCCCTCTATCGTCCCCTTCCTTGAGCCATGTAAGCCACACTCATCTCTGTGACAGTGTCTTGAGTCAACTCGTGTTGAGTGGCGAGTCGTTGTTCTTCCCGTAACAGTTCCCCTAAACATTCATCCAAAGTGGGTACTGAACTTCGGTTGATCAAGCTAGCTCTCACAGCCTCAAATTCTGGTCGGAGCTTCATCAAGAACTAGTCCCTTTGGCTCTTGGCATAAACAAGGTATAGTGCTTTTAAAGTCTCCTTTGGTATTTTAGAGTAAATGATGCCAGTATATTCACTCCATAGATTTAGAAATCCAGCATAGAATTGTTCAATTGAGAGATTACCTTGTTTGTAATTGGCAATACCCATTTCGACTTGAAATTTTTTAGCCGAATTGTTCTGGGAATAGATGCGTCTGAAGTAGTCCCAAATCTCCTTTCCTGTGCCAAACGATCGAAGATTGTTGATCATATGGG
This sequence comes from Populus alba, assembly GCF_005239225.2. Classification (NCBI taxonomy): domain Eukaryota; kingdom Viridiplantae; phylum Streptophyta; class Magnoliopsida; order Malpighiales; family Salicaceae; genus Populus; species Populus alba. The sequence goes on along the minus strand of NC_133294.1, from coordinate 9,566,702 downwards.
GTTTAACAGACCCCAGTATCCAAGAGACAATTTTCGCATCCTTGGTAGTCCATATACTCAGCTCATGTGGATCGGTTGGTGCTGGTGAAGAACCATCGAGATGCCCCCATAATTCCTTGCCTTTAACAAATATACGAAACTAAAACTCCCAACTAGCATAGTTTTTGCCATTGAATCGAGTAAGAAAAGCCTCTCCAGACATCCTAGGAACCCAAAAAAAATCACCAAATACTGATGAATTCAATATGGAGACTGAAGAGAAGAACAAAAGTCTAGATTAGAATAATTGGCTCTGATACCATGTCACAAATATCAAATTTAAATGTAAAATTGTTCTTTCTAATCAATGCCTTCGGAAGGAGGAATTCAGTCCTCTAAATACATGTCATAATCCCTAATTTACTGTGTCTAATCCCTGATTTGTAGTCTATAATAAATACAAGTTATTCTGTTAGAATTTGGTTGTCATATATTATTGATATTCTTGCCGTAATATACATCGACAGGGGGCAACCAGTTGTTGCTCGTCGGGGATTGCCAGGAGCAGCTCTGGCATCCGCCGAGGAGTGCAGAGCGGCAACACCAGCCGAAGTGGGAACCCTAGAAGAGCGAATAGAGGAGTACGAGTCAGCGTCAGGAAAGAGACCACACCCAGAGTCTGGTGGAAGGGAGGAGCTAGCGCTCACGTCTGGGCTAGGGTTTTCAGCACCTAGGTGAGAACTAAGGGAACCAGACCCAACAAGATGGGCATTAGAAGAATGTCTAGACTCGGTACTGTCTGAAAAGGCTTTATCCCGCCTATAAGGGTCAAGAGAAGGTGGTAATTGAATAGTAGTTGGTGATCTCTGCATGTCTCGATTTTGGCCCTTTGCGCAAGTCCTAACACCTCGGGAAGAACCAGAAGCACCCTCAAAGGCCACTCTAACTCGGGTACGAACCGGGGAGTCCTACGTGCCAGGGGATCTCCTCCGATTCGAAGTCCTTGGTGCGCGCGAACTAGAAGAAGGACCAGAGGGGTGAAGGTGATAGTCTTGTTGGGCAAACCGAAACAACGAAGATTTCTTCTTACATTTGGCCATAGATAGACAAACTAGAGAGATGGGATGATAGAAATAAGAGGGAAAGACTGAGCATAGTGAGCAAGAAGAGAAGACACTGCACATTGAAAGGGGACTAACTCTCACAGGATGAGAGCTTTTCTCACTGCAGCCCGTTACTCTCTCTCTTGACTAGCTCCTTTCTTTTTCTGTTAAGTCTCTTAACAACATTTCTGGTGGTCGCACCTTCAGTAGCCTCATCATTGACCCTTTCCTTTCTTACATCGATATGCCCGACAACGATTTCCTTACCTTTTTTTAGTACCAGTTCTCCTCCAAGCATCATCACCTTTAGATAAGCTCCTACTGTGAGATCTGTGATGCTTATTACTCTTCCTCCCTCCCCTAGTAATTTCACAACCTTCAGCCATGACATTAGCCTCGGTTTGCTTTGGATCTAAATACTGTTCTTGAAGCACACTTTTCCCTTTTCCATTCCCTATGGAATTATCCATAGAAGGCTTCAGATTATCATCAACACTCTAATGTCTGACAGTGTAACTCCCTTGGTGCTCTATTCCCTAGCTTTAGGGGCCTTAGAACATTTGTCAGTTGTGTGGCTAAGAATTCTGCAAGTCACATTGGAGGAATGCCCTGATGATGCTGATTTACAATTTCAATAATAAGGATGATAAGCCTTTTGTTTTATCTGGTGGTCCTTATTTGGTATATGGGAGATCTTTGGTGTTGAAGTATATGCTTGGATATTTTGATTTTGCTCCTAATGAGATGACTAGAGTACCTGTTTGGATAGAATTTCCAAACCTGCCTTCCAAATGCTGGTCCTTAAAATGTTTATCAAATATTGCTAGTGTTCTTGGAAAACCTCTTTAATGTGATAATTTAACTTCTACGATATCAAGGCTCTCCTGTGCTAGAGTTTTGGTTGAGCTAGACCTGCTTGGTAACCTGACTTATTCCATTAACATTATCCTGCCTAATGGTGCTACTCTTGTACAATAAGTTGTTTATGAAACCTGTCCATATTCTGCAAGCATATTATTATTATTATTGATATTATAAACTATTATTGTTACCATTATTATTAACATTATTATCAGTATTATTAAAAATATTATCATTGTTGTCATCGTCATCATTACAACTACTATAATTACCATTATTAGTATTATTATTACTACTATTATTATGTTATTGTTGTTGTTGTAACAAAAATCATAAACTTGATTTGAAAGATAAAATAAAAAAATACAAAAACTTTGACAAAAGAGCAAAGAAAAAAAAATCAAAAGAAAAGGGACCAAACTAAAATTAATATTATTATTATTGAAAAAAAAATCATAAAATTGATTTGAAGGATAAAATTAAAAACTATAAAAACTTTAAAAAAGAGACTAGGAAAAAAATAAAAAATCAAAAGTAAAAGGACCAAATCAAAAAAAACATTACATATATAAATTATAATTGAAGGATTAAATTGAAATAAATAAAACTTTAACAACAGAGAAAAATACCAAAATCAAAACTAAAAGGATGGATTCTGAAAAACCAATACTAATGAGGGTTGGATTTAGTTTTTTTTGGGGTAGGAGAAAGAAATGAAGTAAAAATACAGAAAAGACCATCGGTAATAAGCCGGCCACTTTTAGATGACACACGTCACCTAATAAGGAAAGGGACATGACGAAGAACAAAATGAGACAACGAAAGCATATTTTTAACAACTAAGAGGCATCGCACGTGTCGCTTAAAATATGCAGTGCCTCTCACGCACTACAACCTTTTCAATTTTAAAAATAATAATAAATTACATTATCACCCTTGACCAAACTAGCAATTACAAAAAAAGGATATGAAAAGACACCAATACCCCTATGTTAATGGCTTTTCTTTTTTAACTCTAAGGTCAAATATGTAATTTTACTTTTATATAAAAAAAGTGAGATGCCCGAAAAGACCTTTGAGTAGAGTTAAAAGTATTTTTTTGTTTCAAGGGTTGCAAAGTCATTTTATTGTGCAAAAGCATGATGAAAAGACAAAGACATGCCTGAGAAATTCTTAAATGACAAATGAACCAAAGGAAAATACCATTTTACCCCTAAAAGGCAGCAATATGAGAGTTTTTCCAAGGTGCAAAATCATCATTTTATTATTACAATCTACAATAAACAAAGGCATATATAGAATGATTATCCCACATGTTTTAACCTTTTTCTTTAATACCACTTTAGAAAACTTGAAATAATATCAAAATTTGGTTTGGAATTCATAACATTGTTAGTATATACTAGCTATGGGACTTGTACTTTGCCACGAGTTAAATAATTTTTTTTCAAAAAAAAATATAAGCAGGTTTCTCCAAAGTGTTTTTTTTTTTAAAGAAACCCTAAGAATAAATAAAAAAAATCCAATAGATCCATTCAATTAAATAAATTGAGAACCATTTATGCTAATAAATGCAAACAAGTGTTAACATGTTTATTTAACTCAAGTCAGATACTTTTTTTTTCCAACACAAAAGAATAAATGTGTAGGTGATGCTAGCACCTTTTTTGACATTTAGAAAAAAAAAATTATGAATAAAAAAGTCGAGGCTTACATATAATAAAATATAACAAGCCTACATATCATATACATCATATGCTTACAAAGTTAGAATCTAATGACTTTCTCAATCATTTCTTTAACACAAGGATTCAAAAATAAAGAAAATAAAATTTCCTATCAATAATGAATTTAAAAAAATCTATAGGGACTAAAAATGTATAATTGAGAAAGTAGAACCACAATTAATTTTTTACGTAAGCTTTGAAACTACCTCCTATTTTTTTTTTATCTTTTTCACTTTCGTTTTATCTTTTGATTTTATTATCCCTTAACAATCTTACTAAAATTGGCCCTTAATTTAGTCCTGGAAGAGCAAAAAAATCTTTTAAGAAAAAAGAAGAAGAAATGGGACAAGAAAAAAACAAAGTGTTTAGTCCATAGTGTTTTATATACGGATTTACAATGTAATTTTGCAAAGTGAAATTCCCCGTGTCTTTTAGAATATTGTTAATTGTTAAGAAATGTTTTTAAAAGAGCAATTGTAGTTTTTACCTTGCTTAAATTTCATTTATCAACATAAAATTTGGAAAAAAAAAATTCAATAAACTATAAAACAAACAAAAACACGTTCCAGTAATTATATATCACATTGTTAATGTAACTTTTCACAATGTTTCACCGTTAAAAGAATGCATATAGTGACCATAGAGCTTGAAAGAAAATTAGGAAAATAAAGCAATCCTAGAAACTACATAAAATAAAATAATAAAAACTATTCACTTGGTTTAAGAAATTAAAAATTACCAATACATTCAAATTTTAATGACAAGAAGAATTAAGTTATATCAACTTTTTAATTCTCAATAAGCTCAAATTTTTAGATAAAATAAAAAAGGAGAAACTCATACATCTAATTTTCTATTAGGTTCCAATTTTTTTTTTTTTTTTTACTATTTATCATTAATTATGATATTTTTAGTAAAACAATTTTTTTTTAAATTTCAAGCTACCCACCCATGTACCCAAATTCTCATATTTGAATTTTGATGATTAAACTTTGTGATTCTTTTCTCTTTTATTTATATGAAGTTATAACTCTTATGCCTAGCGAGTTTATCTAAATTAGCTCGAATTGTTTTAGATTATTTTTTTAAGAAAGAAATATTTTTTTTGTTTTATTTTTCAATATTTTGTTAATGTGAGAATTAAGCTTCAAAAATTTTATTATTATCACTATTATTATTATTGTTATTGTTGTTGTAACAAAAATTATAAACTTGATTAGAAAGATAAAATAAAAAACCACAAAAACTTTGACAAAAGAGCATAGAAAAAAAAATCAAAAGAAAAGGGACCAAACTAAAATTAATATTATTATTATTGAAAAAAATCATAAAATTGATTTCAAGGATAAAATTAAAAACTATAAAAACTTTTAAAAAAAAAGACAAGGAAAAAAATAAAAAATCAAAAGTAGAAGGACCAAATTAAAAAACATTATATATACAAATTATAATTGAAGAATTAAATTGAAATAAATAAAACTTTAACAATAGAGAAAAAGACCAAAATCAAAACTAAAAGGATGGATTCTGAAAAACCAATAATAATGAGGGTTGGATTTAGTTTTTTTAAGGTAGGAGAGAGAAATGAAGGGAAAAAAAAAAGAAAAGATTGTTTGTAATAAGTCAACCACTTTTAGATGACACACGTCACCTAATAAGAAAAAAAGGACATGACGAAGAAAAAAATGAGACAATGAAAGCATATTTTCAACCACTAAGAGGCACAACATGTGCCGCCCAAAATATGCAGCACCTCTCACGCGCTATAACCTTTTCAATTTTAAAAATAATAATTAAATAGTAAATTACATTATCACCCTTGACCAAACTAGCAATTACAAAAAAATGGATATGAAAAGATGCCAATACCCCTATGTTAATGGCTTATTTTTTTAACCCCAAGGTCAAATATGTAATTTTACTTTACATAAAAAAAGTGAAATGCCTGAAAAGACCTTTGAGTAGAGTTAAATGTTTTTTTTTTTTGTTTTAAGGGTAGCAAAGTCATTTTTGTGCAAAAGCATGATGAAAAGACAAAGACAAATGACAAATGAATCAAAGAAAAATACCATTTTACCCTTAAAAGGCAGCAATATGAGATTTTTTTCAAGGTGCAAAATCATCATTTTACTATTATAATCTACAATAAACATAGACATATATAGAATGATTATCCCACATGTTTTAACCTTTTTCTTTATTACCTCTTTAGAAAACTTGAAATAATATCCAAATTTGGTTTGGAATTCATAACATTGCCAGTATATACTAGCTATTTGACTTGTACTTTGCCACGGGTTAGATAATTTTTTTCCAAAAAGAAATATAAGCAGGTTTCTCCAAAGTGTTTTTTTTTACCCTAATAATAAATAAAAAAAACCTATAGATACATTTAATTAAATAAATTGAGAACCATTTATGCTAATAAATACAAACAATTGTCAACGCGTCTATTCAACCCAAGTCAGATACTTTTTTTTTTCAACACAAAAGCATAAATATGTAGGTTATGCTAGCATCTTTTTTGACATTTAGAAAAATAATTATGAATAAAAAAGTCGGTACATACATATAATAGAATACAACGAGCATCATATGCTTACACATCATATGCTTACATAGTTAGAATCTAGTGACTTTCTCAATCATCTCTTTAACACAAGGATTCAGAAATAAAGAAAATAAAATTTCGTATCAGTAATGAAATTTAAAAAATCTACAAGGACAAAAAATGTATAATTGAGAAAGTAGGACCACAATTAATTTTTTATGTAAACTTTGGAACTACCTCCTATTTTCGTCCTATCTTTTGATTTTATTATCCCTTAACAATCTTACTAAAATTGACCCTCAATTTAGTCCTGGAAAAGCAAAAAATCTTTTAAGAAAAAAGAAGAAGAAATGGAACAAGAAAAAAACAAAGTGTTTAGTCCATAGTGTTTTATATGCGGATTTACAGTGTAATTTTACAAAGTGAAATTCCCCGTGTCTCTTTAGAATATTGTTAATTGTTAAGAAATGTTTTTAAGAGAGCAACTGTAGTTTTTACCTTGCTTAAATTTCATTTATCAACATAAAATTAAAAAAAAAAATTCAATAAACTATAAAACAAACAAAAATACGTTCCAGTAATTATATATCACATTTTTAATGTAACTTTTCAAAATGTTTCACTGTTAAAAGAATGCATGTAGTGACCATAGAGCTTGAAAGAAAATTAGGAAAATAAAGCAATCCTACAAAATAAATAAAATAAAATAATAAAAACTAGTCACTTGGTTTAAGAAATAAAAAATTACCAATACGTTCAACTTTTTAATTTTTAATAAGCTCAAATTTTTAGATTTTTAATAAATAAAGTTTTATTACTTTTTATGCTTTCTAAAATACCCTTTAAAATAAGAAAAAGTATATTTGAATAACACCTAACAAACATGGCAACACCTAATAGAGTGAAATAAGAATTGACAAAAAAATAAAAAAAAACCTTAAATAGATAAAATAAAAAAAAAGAAACTCTAATTAAAAATAATAATAACAAAAGGTTGGCACCATATATCTGATTGTCTATTAGGTTCCATTTTTTTTTTTTATATACTATTTATCATCAATTATGATATTTTTAGTAAAATAATTGTTTTAATTTCAAGCTACTCTACCCGTTTACCCAAATTTTTATATTTGAATTTTAATGATTAAACTTTATGATTCTTTTCTATTATATTTATTTATATGATGTTATTTTTATCTTATTACTTAGACCTTTTGCCTAGTGATTTTATCAAAGGTAGCTCAAATATTTTTGGGTCATTTGTTTAAGATTGAATATTTTATTTACAACTTTCAATTTTTTTGTTAATGTAAGAATTAAGCTTTATAATTTTTTTCTTCTTTCTTTAATTATATTATTTCATTCTCATGATTCTGCTCGCAAGATCTGACAACCACGCTATGGTTTTCTTGTGTTTGATTTTTTTGTAGCTCCTTTTTTTTTACTGGTTTTTATTATTTTATCCTTTTACATTTTGATAGTCAGGAATTGAATATTATTATTATTTTGGATTTTTTTCTATGATATTATTATGATCTCATAACCTGAGTTACAAATTTACTGTGCTAACTTAGTTTATTCAGGTTAGTTTTTTTTGTTATTTTTAGAATTTTTTTTAATTTTATAATTTAGTAATGGATTATTTTGAAATTAAGTTTTATAGTTTTTTTCTTCTTTTAGTTGACATTCTTGGTCATCGTGCTTATTTTTTTTTAAAAATTAATTTAATTATTATATTGTTTTTTAATCATATATTTACATAAAATAATTTTATTGGATCCAGGATTTATGATCCAAATTATAAATTTTATTTTATTTTTTAAAACAAGCTAACTATATTTTTATATAAAAATATATGAGCCCGCCTTAGCAAAATAGCCACCTATGTAGTTATGATAGTATTTGCATCATTATTAATTGTGTTTTCAAATCAATTCTTTCTATTATCATTTTTTTTCTTTGATGACATATATTTTTTTATCATTTTTATTTGGGTTAACAAATGTTTTTTTTTTTTTCTTTTCCTATAAAAATATAAAAAAACTAAACTAGTGTAAAGATTGACAGAAAAGGAAAAGACATTATAGACCCAGTAGCCGTTCTCTTTATCCTTTCATAAAAACCAGAGTCATCAGGTGGACAGCATAGGTCACTTAACATGGTGGTGTTGGGTTCAATTCATGCTCCCTCCGCTCTCTCTCCACTCCAAAAGATCGTTTCTTCTTCAGATAATAAGAGCCTAGTTCTTGGAAGACGAAGAACCATAGCCTTTGGTTCCAGCGCTGTAGTACTGGCTTCCCTACTCAACTTGCACAATCCCAATTCAAACCCTCCTTTGCTTCACTCTGCTTTTGCCCAACAACAAGATGAACTTCAGCAACAGGAGGATAGAGTCGCTCACCTCTTCCAGGTTCCTCTCCCGCCCCACCCATTTTGCTTTGGACTTAAATCATTGATTAGGAGATTATTTTTGTTTTAGATGTGCTAATTAATGACCTTCTTAAGTTCTTGGCTGACTGACTATCAACAATGTGGTCACGGAGTTGTAAGAGAAATATTTGCATCGCATGACTTGAATTTTTCCTTCATTATTGGAGTCATTATTTGTTTATGTTCATGCTAGTGACATTTTGTAAAATGTATTATGTAGGAATCCTCACCATCAGTTGTTTTTATCAAGGACATCGAGTTAGCTAAAGTTCCTAAAGGGCCTGAAGATCGGTTTATGCTTACAGAGGATGAAAATGCCAAAGTCGAAGGAACAGGTTCGGGCTTCATCTGGGATAAGTTTGGTCACATTGTATGTATGCATTTATTCCCTTTTTATGTTATTAACTCTAAAACTTGTCTCTGGCTATTACATGTGATCTCTTCCTGGTTTACATGTAAATGAAATGATTAAAAAAGAAACTGCTTTGCCGATCATTACAAATTAGAAACATAATTATCAGTATGTTTTACGGTGTCTATCCATCTTTTTCATCGTCTGAAATATTTAATCTTACACATGCTTGGATTGTGCTGAAAATCACACTTTGATTCAAACCTTATCCAATCCTTTTAACATTCTTCTTGGCTCGATGAAGTTATTTCTCTTAGATCACAGGTATTAATCAGGATATGCTTGAAAAATGTTGTTCTCATCTGTTACAGGTAACAAATTACCATGTTGTAGCTAAATTGGCAACAGATAGAAGCGGATTACAGTGTTGTAAGGTCTTCTTCGTTTTTAGTAATATGCATTTCTGTAATTGTAGCTTACCTTTTCTTTCCCTTTAATTTTTTGATAATTCAGCTGAAATACTTTTCCTGAGAGGTCAAGTGCAGTGTCCACCATCTGAATTAAATTGCTCCTGGTCTCTTATCCTACAGGTATTTCTAGTTGATGCTGGAGGCAATAGCTTGTACAGGGAAGGCAAGATAATTGGTTTTGATCCATCTTATGATCTGGCTGTCCTTAAGGTATCGGATCGAACTTATGTGCAGTATATTTTAAACCTGTTCTTGATATATGCAGAGTACATTTTGTTACCATGATGAAATCATTAGAAAAGTTGCAATCGAGCAAGCAATGTCAGGGAAAGTTGCATAAGCTACCTTATGATCTAGGGCCCACTTGATGTCACTATGAATATATAACATATTTCGTGTCATTCAGAAAATTCTGAATACCACATGCAATAATTGCCCTATCATGCTCTGATTCTGTTTTTTGAGGATACTCTTTGCATAACCCTTCTTTTTGGTCGTCATAAAAAAAAGGAGAATATTTTGTTTTTTTATTTATTATTATTTCTAAGTAAATCTTCTTATTCTACTGTCATCTGCAGGTCGATGTTGAAGGATACGAATTGAAGCCAGCTACTCTTGGTACTTCTAGGGAATTACATGTGGGTCAAAGCTGTTTTGCCATTGGGAATCCTTATGGATATGAAAACACTCTAACAACAGGGGTAACTCCTTCATTAACATGTCTGTTTTATAGATATTTTTAGGACAATGGTCAGTATCTGCTTGTAAGTTCCATGACTGTAAGCAAACATCAAATAGAAACATCCAGGCTCTTTTCATTGGAGATCAACCTTTCTATTTAGGGCATTCAAGGAGAGCAATAGCTGTTCACCTTTTCCTTTTGTGCTTGCTTAGCTATAGCCTGATGCCTTCTCTGGAATTATTATTTAGATTACTAAATGTAGCATGTCATTTGGAACACATATGACAAGATATTTATCGCTGGAAATTAACCAAATAAATAATCAAAAGCATGATAATATGATATCGAGTTTCAATGATGCAGGTGGTCAGCGGCTTGGGTAGAGAAATCCCTTCACCAAATGGAAAGGCCATTCGTGGAGCTATTCAAACAGATGCAGATATTAATGCAGGTATCTTAAATTTCTTTAAAGTAAACATTTTGAAATTATCCTGGTTTTAAGTTTCTAGCTCATTTATTTAAATATTTTTTTCTTTGCTAATTAGTAAAATGAGAGCAGGCAACTAATTTAAGGGGGCAAAGTTTGGCTTCTCTAGAGTAGCCTCTATGAGACTTAGCTTTCATTCACTACTACTTAAACTTGCTGGCTCTTAGACTTCATTAAATAGTGTTGTGGTATTGACTTCACACTGGAAATATGTGAGGTTTTTCAATCTATTTTTCTGTTTACGTACTTTTATTATAACTATTGGCCAAATCTTCCACTTCTAATCTAATTCCTCATATACAGGGAATTCAGGTGGACCATTGATTGATTCATATGGACATGTCATTGGAGTCAACACAGCAACCTTCACCCGGAAAGGTAAAATATGCTTTTCAGTTCTTTTGTTTCTCTTCATTCAACCTTTTGAGCAACTCTTTAATAATAAATATTACTTTTCATATATCTTAAATATGTAAATGGATCAGCGTGGACTTGGACAAACTGATTTAAAAAGGTTGTCAAGGTTGTCTTTTGTGACATCCAAAGTTGTAGGGCTCTTTAGTAGTTTCAGCAAAATCATATCTTCTCAACCCAAAGTAAAATAAAGAAAGAAAACCATGCTAACATTTTGTATGTAGTAAGGCATTTGTAGACTCAGTGATAGTTGTTTTGAGCTTGTTTGTTTCTCAAATCTGCTAATGCTATTATTTATCAAGTGAGAAGTTCTTGGAAGATTAGGAAAACAGGGGGGAGAACTACCTTTTAAGAGTGTTCTTAATTCCAGTAAGAATTGCTTGTTATAAACTGGGGAGTAGGCTCTTTATCTCCAAATGATGATGTGCGTGGTTGTATTCTTATTGCTGAAAGTAAATTTTTTCTAGCCATTGAGGTAGTCTGTTAGGATGATGCTTTTCTCGATTGCATGTGAAACAATAATAGCTGAGTGGAACATCTGAACTGCATGTTGAAACAATAAGAACTGGGCGCATCATCTGATTCCTTTTAGAATGACAATGTCCTCAACTGTATAGCAAACTGATATGGCAGTACCACCATGGATTGTATAATAGGAGAACTGAATTCTTTCAGTTCAAAGTGCATGATATATAATCCAGGTTTCACATTTATTGCAGGGACAGGGGCATCCTCTGGGGTGAATTTTGCAATACCAATTGACACGGTTGTGCAATATATACCAATTCTTATTGTTTATGGAACTCCTTATAAAGATAGGTTTTGATCTTGTTTATCTTTTGTACTTGAGAAAGACTTGGGAGTGTAAATACTGCGACTTAAGCAAGGTCATCGCTATGCAGGCAATTCCAAGCATGTGGTCATGTGTATTTTTTGGGTTTTTTTTTTTTTTTCATATGGTATATAAAACTATCTTTTTCCTCGTTGTATTGTTGATGGATTATCTGCACTTGGCATCCACCATTTCAGTCTTGCCTTGTGAAGTGGGGAACTGGATTGTGGAATTGCAGATTTTATAACTCGACATGAGACATCCTGACTGCTGGACGACAGCAGATTCATTTAGTGTTAGAATATCTCATGGTTTTGGTATAAAAAAACTGTGTGCTCATAAAATCAAGCAATCTTAAATTTGCTGTGAGTGCATTTTCCGTCTCAAATCAGCAGGAACCCCTTTTTGTAAGAAGAGCAGGGGACGATTGTTGTATTGCAGATTTATAAATTGTTCAATAGCTATAAAAACTTCGAAATCTGACATCCATTTCCTTCTTTTCCTTGGGACAAGACAAACAAGCACAGGGCAGCTCACATCCATAATTTTGGTTCCAAGAATCTAATCCATTCAAGTTCGATTAGGTAAATCAAATGCAGTTCATCGGTGTTAATTATGATGGGGATGAAAAGGGATGGGTTTCACAGCTCTATCCTCTTCTTCTTCTATGATCGACAAGAATTACTTGAAGCAGATGCTGGATTCAAGACCCTCCTGGGCTTTTGATTCGTGTTTAATTACCTGCTCTCGAGGCCTCAGCCACCAAATTCAATTCGATCTATTTTGAACATCATAAATAGAACCCACATAAAACAATCAAGAACAATCACAAACAAACAAAGAACCCAGTAAAATTCATATTCACAAGTTGCTCTTTTGCATTGTTAAAATAACAAGAAAGTAGAAAGATTTATTGAAACTTCAGGAGGGAGAGTTGGTCTACAATACAGAAATCAATTAATATATATAACTGCCCAATCAATTATGTTATAAATGACATTGATTTTGTTCATGTAAACATATTTATTTTTTATAAAAATTTTATTTATCTTTAATATTCATCAAATATTTTATTAATATATCTAATATTTAATTAATGAATTAATAGTAAAAATAAAGTCTTTAAGACAAAAATACTTAACAAAAAAAATAATTATAAAAATCATTATAATTATAAAATTCATATTGCATCAAATCATTATTCTTAAATGTTCTTGATCAATACTCTATTAAGACTTGACATTAATTAGAGTTGTTGAGACTAATATATATTATATTTTTTTTGGTGAAAGGATGCAATTATTCTCATAAGCTGAAGTATGAAAGATACCTACAACTAATATATAGGTACTGTAAAGCCTCATATTTAGAACACAAATTAGCATATTTAAAATAATAGATAACATGAAACCAAAGAGTTCTTTTTTTTGTTTATATATCTCAACTAAAATTTCAATAAAGTTTCCCTTAAATTTTAATGTTTTCAAATGTCAACATTATTATTCACCTATACAAATCCCAATTTTACATCAAGATCCAACATCTAGGATCATTTCAATATCTAATAAGATCAAAATAGACTATATCTATTCTTTCAATTTTTCCTTATGACATTCCACATAATGATTTCTATACAATCATTTTATAAACTTAAGATAAACAATTTGTAAAAGATTAATAAATTAAATTTCATAAATCTATTTAAGACATAAAAAGAGCAAGATTACCCAAATACTACAAGAATCCAAAGAATTTAAGTTAATACATGCATATTTAATAATAGACTTAATTACATCTCAAAGGACAATACTGAAATTACATTACATAATAAGTGTATAATATTCTTAAATTAAACATTAATAAAATAAGTCCACTTTTCAGGATCATGTAGTTAAAATAAATATAATTTAACAATTTATATATCTATTTTGAAGAATCATTATCAAATTACAAATATCGTTATCTAATAACGTGAAATCAGGGAAATTATTTGTGTGTGTGTATTCTCAGTAGAATTTTCTTTATATTTTAATGTTCCCAAATATTAACATTATTATTCATTGGTACAAATCCTAATTTTACACAAGATCTAACATTTGGGATCATCCAATAAGATCAAAATAGACTACATCTATTTTTTCAACTTTCCCTTATTACATTCAACATAATGATTTCTACACAATCATTTTATAAACTTAACATGAGCAAATTGTAAAAGATTAATAAATTAAATTCCATACATTTCTAGCTAAGACATAAAAGAGTAAGATTATGCAAAATACTATAATGATCTAGAGAATTTAAGTTAATACATCCATGTTTAATAATATATTTAATTATATCTCAAAAGACAATATTGAAATTACATTACATCATAAGTGTATAATATTCTTAAATTTAACATTAATAAAAGAAGTCTACTATTTAGCTTGAATTTTTGAGGATCTTGTGATCAAAATAAATACAATATAAGAAATACAACTTAAGAATTTATATGTCTATTTCGAAGAATCATTATCAAATTACAAATATTGTTATCTAACAATTAAAAAAAATTTTACATCATCAATTATCCAATGGTATCTTAACTGATAGTACCATTAATTCTATTTTATCATTCAAATCAATTATCTTAATTACATCATTCAGGTTATCTATTACTTTAATAACTCTAATTTCATTAAGGTAAAATTATTATTTAAATTTCTGATAGTAAGATAAATTGACACCTCTAGTACCACTCAGGTACTAATCAATATTTAAATTCTCAATCATCAGATAAAACAACGCCTCTAGTACCACTTAAGTACTAGTCATTATTTGAATTCTTGGTCATTAGATAAATTAATGTCTCTTCAACCACTAAGATAAATTGACTCCACTAGTACCACTTAGGTACTAGTCAATATTTAAATTCTCGGTAGTTATATAAACCAACACCTCTAGTACCACTTAGATATTAGTCAATATTTAAATTCCTGTTCGTTAGATAAACTAACATCTCTAGTACCACTTAGGTAAAACTCAATATTTATTTTTTCTTTTCAATTGTTTGATAATCACACAGTGCTTAATATATATGCATAAACAAGTAATTAAATAATTTTGATTATTTCAAAACTAGAGCCTTGAACAACTTAAATGAAGGAATGCAAAACATCTACCTGATGTTTGAACTCTAGATACAATTCTTTGATGTTATCCTAAACATGTAGCCACTATTGTTATCGCAGGAATCCAAACATCAATACAACATGAACAACACTGGAAACTCATACTATTTTTTTTTTAAATAGTAATAGTTCGGTGTTGGTTAGAATAGTCAACCAGTTCATATTGGCATAAACAAAGTTATGAAAGCTAGTGATTCCATATTCCGAATCAAGGGTTTGCTGGGTTAATTTGTGAAGCTTGAGTTGATCCAATATGTCACCATCTCAATATTCAATAATTCAATAAAGCATGTCATCTTGATTTTTAAAAGAAAAACCATGCTTTTTGAGTTGCTTTTGGACCCGTTAATTTGATCAGTCATCTCAAAGCAACTCCTACATGGTTTGATTTTAAACTCAAGATAGACAAGAAGTCAAGAGGGGTGGTTTCAAGATTGACTTGTTAGGCAAGATTTAATAATAATGTTAAATAATTCCTTACAACCTAGATTCTACTTTTATATTTAAATTTGCTCGACTTGCAGTGTAGCACAAAACTAAAACTAGTACATTAAAGTACATGGTTATCAAAAGGATATATAATATTTAACATTGTTGAGTATCATAAAAATTAAATTAAATATTAATAATTTTGTAAACTAAGGATTAAATTGGGAAAGGTGGCCAAAGTAGAGAGTTAATTAATTTAATCTAGTTGAAAAGAAAATCCAAGATTAAAACCGTAATTGAATGAAAATTAAAAATCTAAAAATTCAGGGATTGCAATGAAAAGGCAAAAAAATCTCTGTACTCAATTAAATTCTAGGTTTTTCTGGTGTATAACATTCAGTAACCCAACAATTCACACTTACAAGGGGCACACTCGAGGAGTGAATGAAATCAGATTTACCCCAGATGGTCGTTGAGTTGTATCTGGTGGAGAGGACAATACAGTAAAGCTGTGGGGTTTGATTGCTGGAAATCTATTCAAGTACCATGAGGGCCAGATTGAGTGGATAGATTTTCATCCCCTTGAGTTTCTTATTGCAGCAGGTTCTGCTGACAGGAGTGTAAACATTTGGGACCTTGAAACCTTTGAGCTAATAGGTTCTGCTGGGCTGGAGACAACTGGAGTGTTGTTTGACCTTTTATCCTGATGATGGGAGGACTCTACTATGGGGATTGCATGAAAGTTTGAATTCTCATGGGAACCAATAAGATGCCATGATGCTGTGGATGTGGGATGATCTCACTTTTCACGAAGGAAACCTTCTTGGATGCTCATACAATCAGAGCTGTGTAGGAGTGTGGGTAGTACATATCTCGCGTATTAAACCGTATGCATTTGGAAATGTTAGCCGATTCAACAGTCATTCAGAATCCAAATCTGGTGCAATTGGGAACCAATCAGTCCTGCTTAAGTACTGGGTTGAAGACGACTATTACCGGTCCTATAACAGTTCCCGGCGCAGGTGCTCCTGAAAGAGTGAACTTAAGTACTGGGTTGAAGACGACTACGACCGGTCCTATAACAGTTCCCGGCGCAGCAGCCTCAAAGAGGAGTTCTGCGAAGGTCCTTTCAGCTGCTAATGTTCCAGTCTTGAACAAGGCAGCTGTCATACCTGTAATTGTCCCCAGAACTAACTCCATGTCGGAGCATGTAGCTGTCTGAAGAAAAGCAATTGGTATTGCTGCTAGGACAATGCCATTTTCTTTGCAGTCGAAGACAACTGATTTCCGGAAATTTTCAAATAGCAAAGAGGACATGGACCAGCCTACTACCTATATCCAGTCTTAGACAACAGGTTGCAAGGCTACAGAACTGATCAGTGTCATGGATAGGAATATTACTCCTGTAGTTAAAGGCTCCATTCACGGAATATCAACTCCTGAACGAAATATTAGGGATTGTTAAGGTTAATATGCTGTAACTTTATCGTGACACATCTATTTAACCTAGATTTTAGTTAATTAACTTGTGCTATAAAGAAAGTAATTATAGTTAGATTAAAAGGTAATTAAGATGAACAAGTGTAAGGCTCAGATATGTTGGTTTTTGTATATTTATATGGCTGAAAGTTCCAGAAATATTTTAGAGAAAAAATAAAGAAGAACAAGTTGCAACGTTTATCTCCCTTTGTTCATGCTATTCTGAATAAAATTGCGGACCTGTTTTGTCCTTTAAAACCTGCATGTTTGATGTTGTTCTGATCATACACAAGCAAATAATTTAGCCAACAATAGTGGAATCAGAGCTTAGGTTGAAGGAAAATAAGTTTAGTGGTGAAATCAAATAAAAGAAGCTGATTTGCAAGAGATGACCGAGGCAAACAACTTAAACTAGAGTTTTGTCCAACCTCCCATGTTTATAGAAGAAAATTATGAATTTTAGAGCACGGAGACAAAGACTTTGCTCATTTCACTTTATTTGTGGGAGATGATAGATAATGAAATTTGAGGAACCTGAATCAATAAACAACATGCCTTTAACACAAGTTTGAGATTTGAAGGATAAAAGGAGTAGAAATATTGGAGTTCTTGGATTAATTTCAAGAGGGGTAATTGATATTATATTTTCTAAAGTCATAAAAGCCACTCAAGCGAAGCAAGCATGGGAGATTCTATAATGGAAATATGAAGGAGATGTGAAGGTAAGGATTGTGAAACTATAAAGTCTTTGAAAAGAATTTTAGAATTTGAAATTGAATGAAAAGGAGTCGATTGAAGAGTTTTCTAACAAGTTAATAGAACTTGTAAATCAAATGAGAATATATGGGGAAAAAAAATTCTTGATAGAAAAATTATAGAGAAAATTATGATTAGCTTACTTGAAAAATTTGATGTTATTGTTACCGTGGTTGAAGAAACTAAGGATTTATTTAAGTTAATTATTCAAAATTTGATAGGCACCTTCAAGTCATTTGAGAAAAAGACTAGTACATTAGAGACAACTTTTTATAAAGACGTTTTCATTGCGACGAGCTAGGACATGTTGCTCGAGATTACTAGCAAAGAGAAAGAACATATTGTTTCAATTATAAATAATTTGGTCATATGTCAGAACTATTGTACAATGAAAGGAAAGTAGAAAGTAAGTAATTTAGAAGAGAAAGAAGATGAAAAAAGTTTGTTTTATGTTTGTCAAAGTGCATTAGAATAGAAAAATTATAAGTGGATTATTGACAATGCATGTAAAAATCACATGACAACAAATAAAAAGCCTTTTTTTTTTATTATTATCTAGACACTAATATCAAGTCTAGAGTGAAGATTGATAATGGAGATTTGATTGAAGCAAATGGTTTGGGTGCAACTTGAGTTCAAACAAAACAAGAGAAACAAGTGATACATGAAGTCTTGTATGTTCTACGAGCTGATTAGAAATGAGTAATGAGTGAATTATAAAAAAAATGAAGAAAAAAACTTATGCTTCCTTTTGAATAGGTATTTTAGCTAAATTAGTGTGAATAATCCTGAAATTTTTGTCCAAATTGACATGAAATTGGTATTCAATTATGTTATATGATGAAATAAATGATTGAGTGAAGAATTAATTACAAAAACTGAAACTAAACTAATATTTGACGTGTTGAACAAAGCGGTAGACTGTTTAGGATTATCAAATGATCTGATCGACTGATTAACAAGAGGAATAATGAAATTGACTACCATCTAATTTAGTCAATCAAACTAGTCGATCACTTGTTTGATCGTTTAGGACACCAATGAAATTAAATAGCATCTAGTCGATCGATTGGTTAGGCCAATATGAACGAGTCAACTATTCTAATTGATATTGAACTATTAATATTTTAAAAAGAAAATTTTTGGAATGTGTTTCCAATTGTGTTCATTTTGTATTGATTAACAAGAGGCTCTAGGTTCGGGACAATTGCATCTAGAGCTAAGATACTAGATAGGTGTTTTGCATTCCTTCATTTAAGTTGTTCAAGGCTGTAGTTGTTAAATAATCAAAATTCTTTAATTGCTTGTTTATACATAAATACTAAGTGTGATGTGATAGTCGAACAATTGAAAAGAAAAATTAAATATTGAATAGTACCTGAGTGGCATTATAGATGTCATTTATTGAATAGAAAGATGGTGTTTGTGAAGATTATGAACTTGGGAAACATCATTAACAACCTTTTTCTATTGGAGTAGTATGGAAAGCCAAATAAAAGCTTCAGCTAATGCATATGGATGTGTGTGGTCCTCTGCAAACTCCTTCAAATTCACTAAATAGGTATTTCATCCTGTTCATTTATGATTAAAGTAGAATGACTCGGGAGTACTTTGTGAGGCATAAATCTAAAGTTTTTAGTATATTCAAGAAGTTTACAACACTTATTGAAAAGTAATATGGTTGCAAGATGAAGGTTTTGAGAAGTGATCATGGAAAAGAGTATATGTCAGTGAATTTAAGAAGTTCTGTGAAGAAGAAGGTGATCAAGTAACAAGCTATTTGGTTGAGAGGAATTGTGAAGGATATAGGTGAAAAGTTAAAAGAACCAACAACATTGTTTTATGCTAATAAATTAGCTATAACAATGGCAAGGAATCTAGTTTTTCATAGTAGAACCAAACACATAGCATTTAAATATCATTTCATTCATGAAGCAATTGAGGAAGAAGAGGTTGAGATTTTTATAAATTAGTGGAGCAAGTGGCAAATATTTATACAAAAGCATTGACAAAAGGATAAATTTCAAAAGTTGAATTATATACTAGGAGTTCAAGTTCAACATATTAAGGGAGATAGTGTTAAGGTTAATATGATGTAACTTGTAAACTTGTTATAACAACTATTTAACCTTGACTTTAGTTAGTTAACTTATGTTAGAAAAGAAGTAATTATAGTTAGATTAAAAGGTGTTTAAGATGAGTAAGAGTAAGGCTAAGATATGTTAGTTTTTTGTTGTGTGTGTGTGTGTGTGTGTCTAGGCTGAAAGTTCCAAAAATATGTGAGAGAAAAGAAAAAAGTAGAACAAGTTGTAGTGTTTATCTCCCCTCTGTTCATTCTATTTTATAGAAAATTACAGATACATTTTCTCCTTTAAAACTTGCATGTTTAAAGTTGTTTTGATCACACAAAAGCTAATAATTTAGCCAAAAGAGATGATAGATCTATTGGATCTAAAAACTATGAATCAAATTCAACAACGAAGCCACCCACTAGTTAATAGGAAAATAAATTAGTGAGACTCGTGGACATAAAATAAATAAAGATGCACCCACCTTTGAGAGACAGAAAAGAGGAATAATGAGTTCATTTGTGATAAACTAGGAGAAAAGGAGAATATCTTCTAGCTGTGATAAACTAGCCTAATTGAAAAGCTTTTTTTTAAAGGACCAATGCCAAATTTTTTGCGAATGGTCTATGGACAAGTCTACTTTTTTTAAGGGAATGGTGTCAAAATATTTTGTGTATGATCAAATGGACAAGTCTTTATTTTTAGAGATTGATATTGTAACAACCCGGCTTTTCAAGCCTAAAACAACAATATTTTTTTTTTGTACTTGACACACATCGTGTCGGTAATCGGCAAACCTGTTCCCTCACATCATCAAGATACAATCCATACATCAACGACAATCAACATTTCATTTAAAAGTGAATATTACATAAACACATAATATTATGTTTGCATGATTAGAAGTTTACATTAAAAATATACATACAAAGACATCAATTTGCATTCCTATCCTACTAATAGTCATCATGAATTTAAACAAAAGGATCTAATAATAGTTATACGTTCAGTACATTGATTCATAAAAAAACATCGTGATTTAGAATGAAACTACATGATTTCTTGCAAAAGTAGGTTCCCGTGTATTGGGTTTCCTAGGCACCTCGTTGGTGTGATGTCCCTACTATAGTACAAAACATTTAAGAGAATGCAATTACTTAATAATAATAATGATAATTAAATGGTTTGGCAATTTAATGAAGCATTAACATTATCACATGTTTGAAGTGTGACATTTATAGTTCCTTCATATACTTGGTAGGAACAACTTATAGTATATATAGATGCACCAATTCTTGCAATCAACCATAATCTTAAATTCGACTATACTCTTAAGACATCATTTACTGAGGTTAATCGTTCACTCACCCCGGTCATCCACTTTGGATCCCATCAACCAAAGATAATCAACTATTTGTCCCGGTTATCCATTCAGATACCATTAGCCGTAGCTAATCAATCATTTGTCTCGGTCATCCATTCGAATGCCTTGTCCTGGTCATCCATTCAGATGCCTTGTACCGGTCATCCATTCTGCTGCCATTAGCCGAAGTTAATCTATCATTTGTCAACATTTAAGCATTTGGCAATCTGATATATGTTTTAACACAATACGGTAACATTCATGATAAAGAATTTTATTATTCAATGTATGAAAAAGGAAGGTGAAAGTCACCTACCTGCTTCACCTGTAGGTTGTTCTTGTCTTGACGATGGTCCGATCCTGATCGCACCACCTAAGACATCAATGGTCACAAATCAATACACATTTTTATCTTTAAATCACATTCATCACCATACTTATTTCAAGAGTTCATATGTTCACATTCAAGTGTTCCACATTTTACACCATCATACCATGAAATTATTACTATCATGTAAGTCATTTCTACCCAGGAGGCCTATTGTAGAAATCGGCAGCAAAAACTGGTTCGTAACAAGCTTCCTAATTTTGCAGCGAAAACTGGTTAGCTGCAGGCTGCTGATTAGTACTTAAAAGTGTATTTTTATTAAGGTTTTATATCATCATTTTGCACTTGAAGTATCAATAACTCCTTAACTAAAGCATGTTTTATAATAACATATCTAAGAATATAAGATAACTTTAATTTATGGTAAATGTTCATTTTAAATGCAGGCATATCTCACAATTCAAAGGATTGATTGATGTGATTAACTATTGAAAGTGAAAGGATAAAGAAAAGACTAAGCTTAGAAAAGAGATGCTGATTCAATTTAAATTGGAACACTGTTAAGTCATTGGGTCATATCTAGAGCTGTAAATCTTGGATTTCCGTTTGGTTTATATTTCTAGAAAGCTAAGACATAAGCCTAAAACATTCATGAAGAGTCTAAGACTCAATTCTGCCATTTGGAAGTTCAAATCTTAGCATCAAAAAAGAAGTTCGAATTTGTCTTGCAGCCTAGACACTGTTCAATGTTTAGCCCATATCTTGAGTTCTAGAAGTCTAAATGACCTCATTCTTGTTTTGTTGGAAAGTTGAGATAATTTCCCAGAACTTTCACGAGGACTATCTGTTCAAATTCTCATGTTAGCAATGACGTTTTCTCCAGACAAGAAGCTAAAGATTGTTACCAAGTCAAAAGGTGGCTGATTTGTACTTAAAAGTGCATTTTTATCAAGGTTTTATATCATCATTTTGCATTTGAAGTATCAATAACTCTTTAACTAAAACATGTTTTATAATAACATCTAATAATATAAGGTACCTTTAATTTATGGTAAATGTTCATTTTAAATGCAGGCCTATAACATAAATGAAAGGATTGATTGATGAGTTTAAGTACTAAAATTGAAAGGATAGAGAAAGGGCTAAACTTAGAAAAGAGATGCTGGTTCAGTCCAAACTGGAATACTGTTCGGTAATTAGGTCATATCTGAAGCTGTAAATCTCAGATTTAGGTCTGATTTATATGGATGGAAAGATAAGACATAGGCCTAAAACTTTTATGTGGAGTCCAAGATTTAAAAAGATCGTTTTCAAGTCCAAATTATAGCAACAACGGAGAAGTCCAAATCTGTTTTGCAGGCCAGACACTGTTTAGCCCATATCTTGAGTTCTAGAAGTTCAAATAACCTTAATTTTTTTTCCTGGAAAGATAAGACAATTTCCTAGAACTTTCATGAGTACAGTTGGTTCTAGTTCTGATGTTAGCAATGACGTTTTGTTTAGACAAGAAGATAAGGATTTTCACCAAGTCAAGAGTTGGCCACCCACTCAACAATTAGTCATCAAATCAATAGTTTCAAATTTTGGCCTATAAAAGAAGGCATTTGCCATGCATTTAGAGCTTGGTTGTTTAGATCAAGAACTTGCTCTTGCTCTTTCTCTTTATATTTTTTGTAATTCTTAAGTTTTGCTTTCATTAATATCTTGTTTATGCTTTTTATTTCCTTTCCTTTACTTAGTTAACTTGTATTTTATTTATGTTCTTATTTTGTTTATTTTATGTTTCTCTTCTTCATTATGTTTAGCTAAGTTTATTATGTGAAGGTGAAAAGGTTACACTAATGATGTAAGAACCTTAATGTTTAATATTAACATGTCTTATCTTTTTATCTTACTAATTTTTAATACCTTGTTAAATGGTTAATCTAGATTTGTGTTGTATAACACTTGGTACAACAAATGCTTGGCACTCTCATAGCCCAACCATATAGTATAACCTACACCTGTGTATGAAAGGAACTTGATTTGTTATTAACATAAGTTAGCATCATGAATTCCTGATAATATTTAAAAGTTTGGTGTTACTTAAATAAGATAATTAATATGATCATGTTAACAAT
The DNA here is from genome assembly GCF_005239225.2 of Populus alba. Lineage (NCBI taxonomy): Eukaryota > Viridiplantae > Streptophyta > Magnoliopsida > Malpighiales > Salicaceae > Populus > Populus alba. The sequence goes on along the minus strand of NC_133294.1, from coordinate 9,543,097 downwards.
TTATAATTAGCTATTAATGACAAATCATCCGATTTGAACCTTCTTTGTGTGTGGTTTCCAGTTGAATAAGAAGATTTTATACTATACTTGTTTGAAATACCATTAGTGGATCCTCTAACTTTGACATTTGTTTTTATCACTGTTTAATCCTTACATTAATTTTTCATCTCAAAGTTTTCATTCTTCTTCTTTATTATTGTTGTTGTTGTTGTATTAATGTTGTTTATAATTTATACAATTAACCTCCCTATGGTTCGACCCCGATCTTGCCAGGTTATTTATTACTTCGACACTCTTACACTTGGGAGAAGACATCAATCTTTTGGTCGTGTCAGTGGCCACTCACTCAACTACTAGTCATCAAATCAATAGTTCCAAATTTTGGCCTATAAAAGGAGGCATTTGCCATGCATTTAGGCATCTTGGTTGTTCAGATCAAGATCTTGCTCTTGCTCTCTTTCTTTGTATTTTGTAATGTTCAAGTTTTATTCCATGTTATATTTTCCTTAATCTCTTGTTTATGCTTTTCATTTCCTTTACTATGCTTATATAATTATGCTTTATCTTGTTTATCTATGTTTCTCTTCTTCATTATGTTTAACTAAGTTTATTATGTCAAGGTGAAAAGGTTTCAGTAATGGTGTTAGGATAAATATAATATAAACTCAATATGGACTTCAATGCTTATATCCTAAACAACTTGCTATTAACATGTCTTATCATTTTTATCTTATTAATTCTTAATACCTTACTTGTTAAATGGTTAATCTAGATTTGTATTGTATAACACTTGGTATAATAAATGCTTGGCACTTTCATAGCCAACCGTATGGTATAACCTACACCTAAGCTATGAAAGGAACTTGATTTGTTGTTAATATAAGTTAGCATCATGAATTCCTGACAATATTTAAAAGTTTGGTGTTACTTAAATAAGATAATTATTATGATCATGTTAATAATTTATAATGAGTTATTAATGACAAATCATCCGATTCAAACCTTCTTTGTGTGTGGTTTCCTGTTGAGTAATAAAAATAGTTTATATTATACTTACTTGAAATACAATTAGTAGATCCTTTAACCTTGACAACTGTTTTTATCATTGTTTAATCTTCACATTAATTTTATATCTCAAAGTCCTCTTTAACTCAGCATCACCATCACCATCACCATCACCATCACCATCACCATCGTTGTTGTTGTTCTTATTATGATTATTATTATTATTATTATTATATAGTTCACCTCCTTGTGGTTTGAACCCGGTCTTACCGGGTTATTTATTACTTCGACACTCCTGCATTTGAAGAGAAGACATCAATCTTTTGGTCGTGTCAGCTGCCCAATTTGACATCGAAAACTGGTTCACCATTAGTGCCACAATTTCAGCTGCGAATGCTACTTCACTGCAGCCAACATGTTTTGCGATAGCAAATGTACTTCCCTGTAGACAACTTAATTTTGGCAGGGAGTCATAAATTCCCTGCAACCAATACAACTTTGGCAGCAAATCCCAAATTCGCTACAAAACACACATTTCAGCAGTGAATGCTACTTTGCTGTAGCCAACATGTTTTGCGGCAGCGAATACTAATTCACTGCAGGCAACTCAATTTCGACAATGAATTAGAAATTCGCTGCAGAACACATAATTTGGCAACAAATGCTAATTCACTGCAAACAACTCAGTTTCGGGAATGAACCATAAATTTGCTACAGACAACTTAACTTCGACAACAAATCCCAAATTCACTACAAGACACACATTTCAGCAGCGAATGCTAATTTTCTGCAGACAACTCAGTTTCAGCAGTGAATCATAGATTTGCTGCAAACAACTCAACTTCGGCAGTGAATCATAAATTCGCTGCAGAACTCAAATGCAATAGCAAATGCAAATTCGCTGTAGACAACTTAGTTTTAGCAACGAATCACAAATTATCTGCAGAACACACGATTCGGCAGCGAATGCTAAATCGTTGTAGACAACTCAGTTTCGACATCAAATCATAAATTCGTTGCAGACAAACTCAAATTTGGCAGCAACTCCCAAATTCGCCGCGAAACACACATTTCAGCAGTGAATGCTAATTCGTTGTAGACAACTCAGTTTCAATAGAGAATCCCAATTTTGATGTAGAACACATAATTCAGCAGCGAATGCTAATTCGCTCAGAAGATTTAGTTTCGGCAGTGAATCACAAATTCGCTGCAAAACATACATTTCGGCATGAACACACACATACATATGTTGTAACAACCCCAACACATAAACTGTCACTAAGTTCTAGTAGAACACACACATTGAAAACCATCAATTGTAGCATATTCTTTCAACAAATTCCAGCAGAACAATCACATTGAAACCATCAATTCTAGCATATAATCTTTCAACAAATTCCAATAGAATACACACATGCATACTGACCAACCCCATAGTTAAGGCCAACCCTCTACCATGATTTGTTCTTTCCATTTTATTCATTTTTCTTTGTTAGATGTTATGGGAATTGGCCTCATTTCATTTTTGTTTCCTTGTCTTCTTAGTTAATTTCAGTTTCCTTCACAACTAGCTTAAATCTTAGGGTCTTCTTCTTTATTTTCGGTTCTGGGTCTTAAGGACAAGAGGAAGAGAGTTTTATGGCCCATACCTTTCGAATCTAAGTAAGTTTGGGGAAGGTTTGACATTATTCTTTCTCCTCTCTTGTTGATTGTCCTCCTTCTTCTTTCTCTTATGTTTTCTGACCCCTTTTTCATTTCCTTCTAGGCAGCTGTCTAATCTTCTCTCAAGGTCTCAACTCTTCCTCATATATTCACAAGGCACTCTTTGCCAGTTTGGTTTAGGTTTTCATTGGGAAGGAGGAATGGAAAAGCAACATGCAGTTGGACATTCAACTTTGGGAAGAGGAAGGGTCCTTTCTCTCTCCTCCTTGTATTTATACTCCTTATTAAATGAGGTGGGGTGTTTGGGGTTGGTTTAGATGTGTTCTTATCCTTGTTTTGGTCTCTCCAAAACTGGTTTTACCCCTCCTTCCCAGCTCTTTAAGACAGTCTAATTTGTTTCCCTAACTTTTAATTAAATTGTGTCACTGCCGATTCAGGAAATCGACAGCGAAAAATACATCTCTGCCGATTCAAAAATCGACAACGACAGTGGAGTCTTGTGTATGTGTGTGTGTGTATTCCTTTTGGGTGTTTACAGATATCGAATCCTTCATTGATAATTAGAAATACATTAAAATAGAATTTGTAAATTATAATTAAGCATAGAAAATAAATAGGTTATTTAATGGAAATTATAATATTAATTTAAGAGAAAACATATATTAAAAATAACATTTCGTAAGAAAAGATACGGTAAGGGTGACATCATTCTTCTCTCAAACATAACTAACTCTTTACTTGCATATTTGAAACCAATTCTAATATTTAGGATCCCTAGTTTTTACTAAATTACTAGGTGACGATTCTAATTTTCCATATATTTTCCCATTTTATTTTGGAGTCCTATTTATATTTGAGTATGACAACATGGTGTGACCAAGGTGTTTGGTTGGATAGCTTGTAAGGGTATTGTCGAGGGCACCCTTAAATTCAAAATAAAAAAAAAAAGAAAAATTTTATTATTTATTATTTTTTTATTTGAAAATAACAAGTAGCTTATTAGTCACTTTCAATTATCCTGGGTTGATTAACATATACAAACAATTAATATGCAAGAATGCAACAAGCAAAAATTATTTTTTTTCTTTTTAAATTTTTCTATTTTTATCATTATTTTTTAGGGCCAGGTTTGGAAAAACCATATTTTTTCTTCAAAACAAACCTAAAGGCATGTTACCAAACATGCTTAAGCCCAATTTTTTTTTTTCAAAATAGTGGCAAACCAAACAAAACCTTAAGTATTTGACCTAATTTTCACCTAATCGGGTCACTCGAAAATATTGGTTCAACCATGAACCAAACCAAAAAACAAGGTTTAACCCAAAACTAGGCTCAAACAAAATCGAAACTAAAAAAAAAAAAAACCCATGAAATTTTCTAACAAAAACAGATCAAACACTAAGGAAATTGAAGAGCAAAAAGAACAATGACGAACATTTAAACTCAAATCCTACAACGTAAACATCAAACTAGACCACATTTCAAGTAATAAAAGGCAATGTTTTTTTCGCAATCAAGCATAGATAAAAAAAAAATCAACTATTTATCTGCTTCGATTATTACTTAAATATCACAATTTTTTTTCAAAATGGGCTTAAGTTCAAAACCAAAACACTAGGATTAAAACCTACAAAAACATGTTATTGATGCATGAAAACTCTAGTTTATTTACTAATGATGATATAAGAACTAGTACTCAAGACAATGTTTTTCGGATGAACATGAATAATATGAACCTAGATTGCCTAGAAAATCTAGCATGCACTGTCAAACCCAAAAAATATATTTTAGGCTTCCAAACCAAGCTCTCATAGGCCCAACAAATCATACTCTTGTAAATAAACAAGTTTGAATAAAAAAAAAAAAAGCCTCAAATCATCAAGAACATGCATAAGATTTCAACTTTTAAAACTGCAGCCCTATTATTAGCCAACAAAAACATTAAAACTCAATCCAAAATTAACTTTTCAAACACTTTGAGACCCAAACTAAACTTAGAAACCAAGAAAATGCATTAGCGACCTAGGAAAACCCATCAAACACTTACTGCTACCTTTGATAGATTCCAAAACTACTATACTTCATTAAAACCAAACACACAAACACCTTTTAAACATCATAGCAACATTAAGAACAACTTCAAAACATGATTAATTAATCAAAACAACATTTTCATTCATATGACTAGCAAACTAGTTTCGCTGCTGAATTCCATGTTAGTAGTGAATCAGTTTTTGCTGCCGAATTCTATGCCACCAGTGAACCAGCTTTTGTTGTCGATTTTCTATGACAAACCTCCATAACATAATTGACTTAAATGCTTGTAACAATTTCATTGTATGGTTGTGTAATATGTGGAACATTTGATTGTGAATATGAGCACTCTTGAAATATGTATGATGACAAGTTATGTGATTACTGATTGCAAATATGCTGATTTGTGCTCATTGATGTGTTTAAGTGGTATGATAGGGATTAGACCTTAGACTAGGCAAGGACAACCCATAGGAGGAACAAGAAAATGGTTTCCACCTTTTTCTTGTATAATGTTAATGTTCTGAAATGACTCATTTAAGGATGATATATGTTGTTGACGAATATTAAACTAATTATGAAATGTTAATTGAGTTGTTGATGAATGGTAGACCGATCATGAAATGTTGTTTGAATTTTTGACACATGTTAAATCGATTATGAAATATTAATTGAGTTATTGATGAATGGTAGACCGATCATGAAATGTTTGAGTGTTGATGAAATTGAGTTATTGAGGAATGTTAAACCAATAATGAAATGTTAATTGACTTGTTGATGAATGGTAGACCGATCATGAAATGTTGTTTGAGTGTTGATGAAATTGAGTTGTTGATGAATGTTAAACCAATTATGAAATGTTGATTAAGTTGTTGATTAGCTTCGGCTATTGGCATTCGAGATAGATGACCGAGTTGTGATTAATGATTAGCTACGGCTAATGGCATCCGAGATGGATGATTAGGTTATGTTCAATGATTAGCTTCGACTAATAGCATTCGAGATGGGTGATCGGGTTGTGATTGATGATTAGCTGCGGCTAATGGCATTTGAGATGGATGACCTGGTTGAGTTCAATGATTAGCTTTGGCTAATGGCATCCTAGATGGATAATCGGGTTGTGATTGATGATTAGCTTCGGCTAATGGCATTTGTGATGGACGACCAGGTTGTGTTTGATGAGTAGTTTCAGCTAATGGCATCCTAAGGGGATGGCCAGGATGAATTGATGATTAGCTACGGCCAATAAAATTCTAGATGGACGATCGGGTTGCATGGATGATTACTCTCGTGATGAAATTGAGTTATTAATGAATGTTAAACCAATTATGAAATGTTAATTGAGTTGTTGATGAATGGTAGACCGATCATGAAATGTTGTTTGACTGTTGATGAATTGAGTTGATGAATGTTAAACCAATTATGAGATGTTGATTGAGTTGTTGATTAGCTACGGCTAATGGCATCTAAGATGGATGATCGAGTTGTGTTTAAAGATTAGCGTCGGCCAATAACATTCGAGATGGATGACCTGGTTGTGGTTAATGATTAGCTGTGGCTAATGGCATCCGAGATGGATGATCGGGCTGTGTTCAAAGATTAGTGTCGGCCAATATCATCCGAGATGGATGACTGGGTTGCGATTGATGATTAGCTACGGCTAATGGCATATGAGATGGATGACCGGGTTGTGTTTGATGATTAGTTTCGGCTAATGGCATCCTAAGGGGTGGCCAGGATGAATTGATGATTAACTTCAGCCAATAAAATCCTAGATGGATGGTCGGGTTGCATGGATGATTACTCTTGGTAAATGGCATATTAAAAGGATGGCCGGGTTGAATATGACATTTAGCTTTGGCTAATGACATCCTAGAGGGATGGTCGGGTTAATATGATGTGTAGCTTTGGCTAATGACATCCTAGATGGATGGTCGAGTTGATTATGATGATTGGCTTCGGCTAATGGTATTTGTAAGAGATGACAGATTTGATTTTGTGATTAGTTTTGGTTAATGGCATCATAGACGGATGGTTGATTTTAAATGTTATGATTAGCTATGGCTAAAAGTATCCCAAATGGATAACCAAGTTAAAGTGAAGTAATTAACCCCGATCGATGTTTAAACTTTGGCTCCACAACTCATATGGAGAGGTTGGGGCGTATGAGCAAGATTAATACACTTAACAAAATAAAAAAGATTGTACAATGCATATGAGAAGTAAAAGAAGGAATGTACCCATTCTAGTTGATAATGAAAAGTAACGATAATGTTCTTCTAGTTATTTATTATCATGCTTAGATTATTTACAATTATTGTATCCATGTTGTCTTTGTAACAGGAACATCACACAACCAAGATGCGTAGGAAAGCCCGTTTCACGGGTTCACATATTTTGAAAGGTGCTATGTAATAGTATGTTTTAGGTGTTATGTATTTGATAAGTATGAATGAACTAGTTGAATATTTTCCATTTGACGCCATTGTAAAGACTTGTATTGAAAATTATGATGGAATACGGATTCGAAACTACGATTTTGTAAACATGATGTGGTAAATGTATATGATATTCTCTTTTATGAGATTGTTGTAATATGAAATTACATGGGTATTGCATCACACTAAGAGATAAATTCTGTTATAATAAAATCTAAATATTGTTGTAGGAATGTGTATTGTCATTTTTATAGGATGTTGATTTACATTACTCTATGTAGGTTATACCTTGCTAATAAATGGAATGCATATATAAATTCACAGAATGATATCATGAAAAGCATTAAGAACCTAACAACTTACAAAAAAACAAAATCCACCGATTTTTTACTATGAAAAAGCAGGGTCGTTACCATTGATATTAGAGCACCTGGTTAGGATCCTGAGAATCGATGATAATAAAGTTGTTGTGATCTATTTTAGGATGGTGCACACTTGACAAAGGGCATGAACTAAGCCACCCTTCATAGAAAGGAGGAGTAGAGGCCGAAATGCCTCAGATTGGCAGGACGAGGACCCATTAGATGATACTACTTCTCATGCTCCAGTAAGATCATCTGAATCCATATGGGGAAGAGCTGTGGGAATTGAAGAGGAATAGGTACCAAATCATACCGAGGAAGCACCCTAGTAGTGGTGGGACAACAAGAAGAATAGAGGAACACCCCTCGATCGTTCCAACAGGGGTGCCCCCACTGTATGCAGATCTAGGATTTCTGGTGTAAATAGTTAAGGTAGTAATAGAAGGCATGGTCAGCCCTACAACTCACTCTACTCTAGCTACATAGGCCCCACGGTTAACCCTAAGAATTATTACAACCACCAATAACATGGTGTTACTTGTACGGTTGGTTAAAAACATGAGGGAAATGGGTTGTGAACCCTATATGGGGGAGCAGGATGCCGAGATAGTAGGGAGGTGGATTAGGAAAGTGGAGAAGCCTATGATTCAAATTAATATACCCAAGGACTTGCGGGTAAATTATGTCACTCAATTGCTGTCTGATCGGGTTATGACATGGTGGGAAACCATTCAACTTAGGCATACAACTGAAATAGTTACTTGGAATGACTTCAAAGTAAAGTTTGAAATTAGTTTTATTCCAGAAACCATCGTAAGGTGATACTTGCAAAAAAACAAATTCCATCGATTTTTGGCTATGAAAAAGCCAGGTCGTTACACAAACCGTACACTACCATGATGACTTGACACTTGACCATACCCCGATATGGTTCTCTCTGGCCGATTGACACCAAAGCAGCCTCGACGTCGCCCCAAAGTGGCCAACTTAGGCAACCTTGAGTTGTTAAAGTTTGACAATTCATAATGGCAACTTTGAACCAATGGTTGAGATTCTTGCGGTTCAAATCAAAGGCCAATATTTTGCATCAGTAAAGATAAAATGTTCCCCTTCCACCCCTTCTAAATAGAGGTGGATTCCATGCTCTGAGGATTAAAAAATTTAAGGCCAAAGTTGAGAAAAAAATAATTTTTTCCTAGTTTTTCTTTCTCCCCTCTCAGCCACCTCTTTGGCCTTTTCCTCCGTCGTGCCTCAGCCATCATTGCTGCCATCAACCATATGCCAGTCTTCCTTGCACCACCAAGAATGCCGCCAACAGCCCTCTACCTCTAGCTAGACAAGGTTTCTTTTAATTTTTCCTTTAACATGAATTTCATCTTCAAAATTTAAGAGGTTTCATAATCCATACTTGGTAGCTCAAATGAATTGGGGTATTTTTTCCTCATTTTAGACTCCCTCTCCCAATTTTCCTCTTTTATTTGAGCATTTCGCCATAAAATTCTGATGATGGGGATCTTTTTGTCTCATAACTCCTTCACTTCTTGATCTAGTATCCTTATGGGCGTTAATTTGAGTGTTAAGTCTTCCTTGACTTTTACTAGAACTTGAGGTAGGATCCATGCGAGGTCCATGTCAGCCTTTTGTAACAAGAAGACATGGAACTCATCATAGACCTTGGCTAATTGTGGGGGAAGTTCACTTTGTAGGCTACTAGCCCTACTCACTATAAGATTTTGTAGGGTCCGATAAGGCGGGGAGTTAACTTCCCTTTCAATCCGAACTGTAACATGTTCTTCCACGGGGCTACCTTCAGAAACACCTGGTACCCTGCATTGAACTTGAGAGATCTCCTCCTCACATCAACTTACTTTTTTTGTCTGTCCTATGTGGCTTTTGATGCGATCCCTGGTGGTTCTCACTTGCTCCATGGTAACTTGAACCAACTCCACGCCATACAACTTCTGGTCCCCAACTTCTTCCTAACATAAAGGAGTCTTGCACCTCCTACCATACAAGGCTTCATACGGGGCCATCCCTAATGTGGCCTGGTGACTATTATTATATGTGAACTCCACTAATGCTATGTGTTCCTTCCAATTTCCTCCAAATTCTAACACACATGCCGTAATAGGTCTTCTAAGATTTGGATGATTCTTTCTGATTGGCCATCAGTTTGATTGTGAAACGAAGTGCTCATGTCCAACCTTGTCCCCAAGGCATGTTGTATGCTCTGCCAAAGTTGAGAGGTGAACCTGGGATCTTGATCCAAAACAATGGACATTGAAATCCCATGGAGTTGTACCACCTCGTTTATGCAGATCTTGGCAAACTTGTCTACCCTGTCGGTCATCTTTATGGGCAATAATAGTGCAAATTTCATCAACAAATCTATGATGACCCATATCGCATCATTTCCTTCCCTTTTTTTAGGAGATCCCGATATAAAATCCATGGTGATCATCTCCCATTTCCATTCTGGAATTTGTAATGATTGTAAGGGTCTCGTTGGGCCTTTGGTGTTCAACCTTGACTTGTTGACATATCTGCACTTAGACACATACTCAGCTATTTCCCTTTTCATATTAGGTCACCAATAGAGGTGTTTTAGGTCTCGATACATCTTAGTGCTGCCAGGATGTATAGAGAACTTGGACTCATGTACTTCTCGTAGAACAATTTGTTTAACTATTTCGTCATTAGGCAAGTACAACCGTTGTCCCATCATCAATTACCCATCATTTGCTACCCGAAATTGCATTTCTCCCCCAGCCTCTATGTTCTTTCTAATCTTGGACCCCTCATTGTCATGGAATTGGGCTTGTAGTATTTGTCCTCGATATGTTGGTTGCACCAATAGTGGGCCACTAGCCCACCTCCTGCATTAATGCCCAATTCTGCACCCATCCCTTTCAATTCCACCAATTACCGATCCTTTTCCACTATTAGCTTACTTATGACGACTTTATTTTTATGACCGAGGGCATTTGCCACCATGTTTGCTTTCCCTGGGTGGCATTCTATGGTGCAATCATAATCTTTAAACCACAAAGCGATCAATCATGTATTGACTAGTATACATATAGTATATGTTAGGATCCTGGGATAGGGGATCGGTATGTATTGACTCATACATCTAGTGTATGTTAAGATCCCGGGTAAGGGGATCACCATGTATTGGCTAGCATACATTCGACTCTTATGGGATGATGATGATACCAGTGAAATTGGTATCAGTAACATGTTAAGCGGAAATGATCATGGTTGATCTTATGAAATCTTGAATGGAGGTTGATAGTGGAAGAGGAAACATTTTTTAATAATTGATGGAGAAAGAGTTTCAAATGAAAACCAAAAGGGAGAAGTGAATAAAATATGAATGCATGTTTGTCTTTTAAATTGTTGGATATTTGTGTTGCTATATTATTGTGATTTTCATGTTTCAATAATATGTGTTTTATTTCAAGACCATCGCATGCATGACATGAGTCGATCCTAACTTATGTTCACTTTTTGTAGTCTACGTTATAGGGAGTATACCCTTTATTTTGTAATATTACAACTTTTATATAACTTTATATATATATATATATATATATATATATATATATATATTGATGTTTAAACTTGAATAGATGAACTTAATTTTGAAATTCATACAATCATGTTTCATGTATGCGTGTTTATCTCATTTATTCCCCTATAATGATATTTGTTGTTCAATGTATGTTATATATGTTATGGTTGTGATGATGATGTTTGTGGGATTGAGACCCAGGATGATTAGGTCGTGATTGAGTTATGAGATGTAAGATATTAGAAGTGTAAACAGGGTATATGTCGATAACTTGGGACCTTCTTGTATAGGGGAGACTCTGCCGAAATTATGGTAGACTTTTATATGAGAACTAAAAAAAAATTACCCTTGTTTTGGGCTTGAAAAGCTGGGTTGTTACAATCTACACATTTAGGAAGGGATATAAACCAATTTGTTGATGATCTAGCAACTTTGGCCTTCTTGGCTTAGATTAATTGTAGGGATTAAGAACAACCAATATGCATTCAAAATTCCCCTATTTATTTTTGCTCAATAGATGAAAAAACAGATGAGAAACCTTGGTACTATGAAATCAAGAAATTTATCTAGTATTAAGAATATTTCAAGGAGGCATCCAAGTTAGACCAAAAGATATTGCGAAGAATAGCCATGGATTGCTACCTAGATGAAAATGTTTTATATAAGAGGTCATTTGACGAGACTCTTCTAAGATGTCTGAATGAAGAAGAAGCAAGGAAAACATTAAATGAAATACATGAAGGAATTTGTGATACAAACACAAATGAACATAAGATGATAAAACAAATCCAAAGGGCTGTGTACGTTTGGATTACCATGGAGAGGGAATGTATAGACTACGTAAGGAAGTATCACAAGTGTCAGGTACATAAAGATAAAGTCAATACGCCACCGTCTCATCCAAAGGAATAGAACTGGAAGGTGAACTTCCCATCTGTTCTCGTCTCAATGTTAGTAGATAGAGAGTCCCACATACAAGAAAAGGTGTTATTAATGCCAAAGTTCAAAATAGCTCTGCATTTGTCCATTGTGCTCTAGCTTCATCCTTTGCAATGATAGAACCTGGTCAACCCATTCCTACTACCTTTTAGCCTCTGTGGACCTTCCTTTTATTATGATATTTCTAGTTAGAATCCAATCACTAAATTCACAGGCACTCCATCTGATGGATGCTAAGTTCCTTTATTCAACATAGTGTCATATTTACCATATGTAATGTGGGGGATGGATGTTACTGGGCCTATTAATCCAACAACCAGTAATAAACACAGATTCATCTTAGTAACAATTGATTTTATTTCCAGCTTAATAGATATGTATAGTGCAACTATTATCGTGCTTGAAAGTATGGTTCAAGAAAGATCTTCTAACTCTATACGTGGAGAAGCTAGTGATGGTTTGATTGTGATCAGATCTTTTTAATTTATATTTATTTTATATTTATGCATAAAATAATAGGGATTACTGATTTACTTTGTTAAGCTTTGCATAAAAAATATCTTGACATCTTAAATGCAATGGATCTTGTCTCAACTACTAAAGCATTGCATAAATTGTTTTTGAGATATGTTGCCTTTAATCTATTAAATTTCAGTAACCATCCCAGCCATTCCATGAAAATTCTAGCAACAATTTTTCATGCATCTAAATGTAACAAAAAATGGTTTTTATGATATTTATTATTTTGTTTGTTAATATTACATTCAATTTAGTTAATTATTTTAGAGAGTAAAAAATTTTCTAATTTTAAAAAATATCTGGGTAGAGTTTCCCCTATATAGCAACTATACCCGAAATTTTATCATAATTCAAAGAAAATAATTCAGCAACTTATCAACAATTCAATGCAATGTTTAATTCATCATAATTCTACCGTATCCATGCTCTATTGCATGAAATCATCAAGCATAGTTGATAATGTTATTAGTTGATCCCAATAATCTTTACAAAATCTCTAATTCAAAAACTTAACTAGAATTAAATGCAACTTATAATTAATTGAAATAATTAATTTATGATTCATTTAACTTAAAAATGTTCAACTATATCAAATATGTTAAACAATAAAAAATAAACAAAGAGAAATACAAAAATAAGAGAGGATGAGTGATTAGTACTTAAAAGTGCATTTTTATCAAGGTTTTATATCATCATTTTGCACTTGAAATATAAATAACTCCTTAACTAATGCATGTTTTATAAAAACAAGTCTGATACTTTAAGATACCTTAATATATGGTAAATGTTCATCTTAAATGCAGGCCTATCACATAAATCAAAGGATTGATTGATGAATTCAATTACTGAAATTTTGAAGATAAAGAGAGGGTGAAGCATAGAAAAGTGATGCTGGTTCAGTCCAAACTGGAATACTGTTCGGTAATTGGGTCATATCTAGAGCTGTAGATATTGGATTTAGGTCTGCTTTATATGGATGGAAAGCTAAGACATAGGCCTAAAACTTTCATGTGGAGTCCAAATTTTAAAAGGTCGTTTTCAAGTCTAAATTATAGCAACAATGGAGAAGTCCGAATCTGTCTTGCAGCCCAGACACTGTTCAGTGTTCAGCCCATATCTCGAGTTCTAGAAGTCCAAATGACCTCAATTTTTTTCCTGGAAAGCTAGATAATTTCCTAGAACTTTCATGGTAAAGGTGGTTCAAATTTTGACGTTAGCAATGACGTTTTGTTTAGATAAGAAGATAAGGATTGTTACCAAGTCAAGATGTGGTCACCCACTCAACAATTATTCATCAAATCAATAGTTCCAAATTTTGGCCTATAAAAGGGGGCATTTGCCATGCATTTAGACATCTTGGTGTTCAGATCAAGATCATGCTCTTGCTCTCTTTCTTTGTATTTTCTAATGTTTAAGTTTTATTTTATGTTATATTAATCTCTTGTTTGTGCTTTTCATTTCCTTTCCTTTACTTATATGATTATGCTATTATCTTGTTTATTTATGTTTTTTTCTTTCATTATGTTTAGCTAAATTTATTATGTCAAGGTGAAAAGGTTACACTAATGGTGTAAGAATAAGTGTAGTATAAACTCAACATGGACTTTAATGCTTGACACTAACATGTTTTATATTTATTATCTTGCTCACTCTTAATACCTTGCTTGTTAAATGGTTAATCTAGATTTGTGTTGAACAACCTTTGGTACAACAAATGCTTGGCACTTTCATAGCCCAACATAATGGTATAACCTACACCTGTGCTATGAAATGAACTTGATTTGTTGTTAACATAAGCTATCACCATGAATACCTGATAATATGTACAAGTATTGGCATTATTCAAATAAGATAATTGATGTAATCATGTTAACAATTTATAATCTAATTGGAATCTCCTTTGTGTGTGGTTTCTAGTTGAGTAATAAGAGTTTATACTATACTTGTTTGAAGTACCATTAGTGGATCCTCTAACCTTGACATTTTTTTTTTATCATTCTTCAATCCTCATATTAATCTTACATCTCAAAGTTCTCTTTATTATTGTTGTTGTTGTTGTTATTGTTGTTGTTGGTATTGTTGTTGTTGTTGTTGTGTTGTTGTTATTTATAATTTATATAGTTAACCTTCCTGTGGTTCGACCTCGGTCTTGCTGGGTTATTTATTACTTCGACACTCCTGTACTTAGGAGATGATTAGTACTTAAAAGTGCATGTTTATCAAGGTTTTATATCATCATTTTGCACTTGAAGTATCAATAACTCCTTAACTAAAGTATGTTTTATAATAACAAGTTTGATATTATAAGATACCTTAATTTATGGTAAATGCTCATTTTAAATGCAGGACTATCACATAAATAAAAGGATTGATTGATGAGTTTAAGCATTGAAAGTTAAAGGACAAAGAGATGGCCAAACTTAGAAAAGAGATGTCAGTGCAGTCCAAACCGGAATAGTGCTCGGTAATTGGATCATATCTGGAGCTCTAGATCTCGAATTTAGGTCCATTTTATATGGATGGAAAGGTAAAACATAGGCCTACAACTTTCATTTGGACACCAAGATCTTCAAGTCCAAAATATAGGAACAACGAAGAAGTTCGAAGCTGTCCTGCAGCCCAGACACTATTTAGTGTCCAACCCATATCTTGAGTTCTAGAAGTCCAAATGACCTCATCTTTTTTTTGTTGGAAAGCTGAGACAATTTCCTAGAACATTCCTGAGGATTCTAGGCAAATTATGATGTTAGCAATGACGTCTTGTTCAGAGAACAAGATAAGGATTGTTATCAAGTCAAGATATGGCCACCCACTCATCAATTAGTCAACAAATCAATAGTTCCAAATTTGGCCTATAAAAGGAGGCACTTACCATGTATTGAGGCATCTTGGTTTTCAGATCAAGATCATGCTCTTGCTTTCTCTCTTTGTATTGCTTATGTTTTGCTTTCATTAATATCAAGTTTATGCACTTAATTTCCTTTCCTTTACTTAGTTAACTTCTTTCTCATTTATGTTCTTATCTTGTTCATTTATGTTTCTTTCTTTCATTATGTTTAGCTAAGTTAATTATGTCAAGGTGAAAAGGATACACTAATGGTGTAACAATAAGTATAATATAAACTTAACATGGACCTTAACGTTGGATACTAACATGTTTTATATGTGTTATCTTGTTCACTTTTAATACTTTGCTTGTTAAATGGTTAATCTAGATTTATGTTGTATAACACTTGGTACAACAAATGCTTGGTACTTTCATAGCCCATACTGTATGGTATAACCGACACCTGAGCTATGAAAGGGACTTGATTTATTGTTAACATAAGTTATAATCATGAATGCCTGCCAACATTTACAAGTATTAGCTTTATTCGAATAAGATAACTAATGTAATCATGTTAACAATTTATAATCTGATTGGAACCTCCTTTATGTGTGGTTTCCAATTGAGTAATAAGAGTTTATACTATACTTGTTTGAAGTACCATTAGTGGATCCTCTAACCTTGACATTTATTTTTATCGTTGTTTAATCCTTACATTAATCTTTCAACTCAAAGTTCTCATTAATTTCTTCCTTCTCTTTTTTATTATTGTTGTTATTGTTGTTGTTGTTGTTGTTGTTATTATTATTATTATTATTATTATCTGTTCATAAACTTAGTATATAGGCTGGAAACCTGTGACCCGATCTTTTAGATCATTCTCAGGTATAACAACGCCACGTACTGAGTATTATTATTATTATTATTACTATTACTAGTACTACTTTTGTTATTATTATCGTTATTATTGTTATTGTTGCGTGGTTATTTATAATTTATACAATTAATTTCTCTGTGGTTCGACCCCGGTCTTGCCGGGTTATTTATTACTTCGACACTCCTGCACTTGGGAGAAGACATCAAGCTTTTGGTCGTGTCAGGAGAAGACATCAATCTTTTGATCGTGTCAAGTTTTTGGCGCCATTGCCGGGGAGGTAAATTCTTGTATAAATTATAATATTTATTTTATTTTCTCTTTTCAGTTTTCATTTTATCTAACTTTTGTTTCTTTTGTTTTGTTTTGTTTCTTTTTCTTCTCTTTTCTTTTCTTCCTTTTATTCTCTTCTTACACGTGTATGAGAGTTTGGTCACGTACATTAAGTAGTAGACTTTGTAGGGTATCATCATCATTTTCAGAAAATATAGTTGAAGAAGATAACCAATCGCTTCATAATGAGAATAATGGGAATAACCGTGTGAGAACACTTTGAGACCACATGAATCCCATAAGAACAAGCGCACCCTCATGAATAGTTTTCCCTCTTAATGCATCTCATTTTAATTTTAAGCCAAGCATTATTCAACTTTTACCTTCTTTTCATGGCTTAGACCTAGAAAATCCATACTTGCATTTAAGGGAATTTGAGGAGGTCTGTAACACCTATAATGACTCAAATTGTAGCATGAACACCATTAGATTAAAGCCTTTTCCTTTTTCATTAAAAGATAAAGCTAAAACATGGCTACAAAATTTGAGACCAGGATCTATTCGTGCTTGGGATGAAATGCAACAATAATTTTTAAGGAAGTTTTTTCCGTCTCACAGAACAAACTCTTTCAAAAGACAAATCATCACTTTCACTCAAAAAGCCAGGAGAAACATTTTACCAATGTTGGGATAGGTATCAAGACTTGCTTAATACTTGCCCTCATCATGGTTTTGAAACATGGAGATTGGTTTCATATTTTTATAAAGGGTTAACATCTAGAGATAGGCAAATGGTTGAATTGATATGCAATGGAACTTTTGAAGATAGAGACCTTAATGAAGCAATGAAGTTCCTAGACTTGCTAGCCGAAAATGCTTAAAATTAGGACACCACAGGTACTTATGAGACACCAAGT
This sequence comes from Populus alba, assembly GCF_005239225.2. Classification (NCBI taxonomy): domain Eukaryota; kingdom Viridiplantae; phylum Streptophyta; class Magnoliopsida; order Malpighiales; family Salicaceae; genus Populus; species Populus alba. Next base: position 9,525,673 of record NC_133294.1, on the reverse strand, counting down.
AAAACTCAACCTCATACATCTAGTGGAGGTATGCACAACCTTAGGGAAGATCATGACCTCCAAGCCAAGTTTGCATCTTTAGCTAGAAAAGTCAAAGCACTTGAATTGAAATAGAGTGGTCAATTAAAATCTGTTCAAGACATTGTGTGTCAAATCTATGAAACCAATGAACACTCAATAAATGATTGTCCAACGTTGCTTTGTTTTAGGGAATGCTTCTATAAACAAGCCCATGCTTTAAGCAGTTTCCAAAGGCCCAATCATAACCCATACTCACAAATGTATAACCCTGGTTGGAGAAATCACCCAAATTTCAGTTGGAAGAGTGATAACAACAATACATAAACTTCACAGCCACCGTTTCAAACACACCATAATTTCCAAAATTCTTATCGATATGCACCTTCTTATGCTCCACCTCCTAGAAGAAATATTAAGGAAGCATTGCATGTATTCATTGAAAAGCGAGAGGCAATCAACACTCAACTTGCTCAAGGCATGACAGATTTTAAAGATACTCTTACAAAGTTCACATTTGCTCTCAGTTTCCAAGAGAAAGGTAAGTTTCCATCTCAACCACAACAAAATCCAAAAGGGCAATTGTTACGGTCCCAAGATTGCGATCGAGTTACAGGGCGAATGACAGTAAAATCCACCTGTAAAGAATGGTGTTTACCCGACTTTCTTCCCTTATGACCTATTGTGACAATATGTGAAGGGCTCGTTCAAGAGAGAACCCAATGATCTCAATGCAAATAAATTTAAATTTCTTCTTTGATTACTTCATGTCTTTGCTTACAATTTAAATAACTTGTTCAATAACCAACTCCAAAAAAGTTGGCACCACTACTGCACTATCTAAACCATTAACATAAAATAGAAAATAACAATAAAATAAAATGAGATATGCATGAAATCTGCCAGCTGGAGCATAATGCGATACTGGCCATCCTAACTTCAACTTCAAGTATTTTCAGCAGCCACAACTCCTAGTTTTCAGCAGCCACATCAACCACGTCTTTAATACATTTCCCTTTAGCTGACTTCTTATCCATGTTGGCCAATGCTTATCCACGTGGAAGTTGTTCATAACATTACCGCCTACATTAAAATGGCACTTGGTCGCAAGTGCAAAAGAGGGAAAATGGCTACTGAAAGAGGACACATCTTCCCCAGAAGAATTAGCAGGGGATAAACTGTCCCAATGGACTAACACTTGGTTTGAATTGTGAACATAGTGAGAATCTAGAATAGCTTTGGGCAGAGGTTGAAGTTCGCCCTGTGTGAGAACAGGTAAGGAAGGTTCAATGGAAACAGACGAGCCATGGAAAGGTTTGAGGCAAGACACATGAAAAACAGGGTGCAGCTTAGTGGAAGAAGGAAGTTCCAATTTGTAAGCTACAGTGCCTATTTTGGCTATAATAGGAAAATGGCCATAGAAACGGGGGGAGAGTTTAGTGTATTTGGAGGAAGAAAGGCTAAGCTGGCAGTGAGGGTGTAGTTTAAGTAAAATGAGATCACCAATTTGGTAGTGAACAGGACGATGCTTAGCATCATACCGAGCCTTCATGGAATTCTGAGCTTGAAGTAAACGGGTGCGAAGTTCTTGAAGAACCAAGTCCCGATTGAACAATTCCTGATCAATTGCTTCAAGTTTAGCTAAACCAGGACAATAAGACAGCATAGTGGGAGGGGACCGACCATAAACGACCTCAAATGGAGTGGCTTTAAGAGAAGAGTGGTAGCTAGTATTGTAGCAGTACTCTACCTAAGGAAGCCATTGAAACCAGTGGCGAGGACGGTCACTGGTAAAGCAACGCAGATACATCTTGATAGTGCGGTTGACAACCTCGGTCTGGCCGTCACTCTGGGGATGATAAGCAGTACTAAAAGCCAATTTGGTGCCACTCAAGCGAAACAATTCAATCCAAAACAAACTGGTGAATGTGACGTCACAATCACTCACAATAGTTTCAGGCAAACCATGAAGTTTGAAAATATTGTCAAAGAACAAGCGAGCAACACTCACTGCAGTATATGGATGAGCAAGGGGAAGGAGATGAGCATATTTTGAAAAGCAGTCGACCACCACCAATAAAACCGACTTTCCTTGGGAGGGAGGTAGGCCCTCAATGAAATCCATAGAGATGTCGGACCAGATTTGAAGTGGAACAAGTAATGGCTGGAGAAGTCTTGCAGGATGTAAATGTTCAGTTTTGTGTTTCTAGCAAACCACACATTGACGCACAAAGGTCTGAATGGAACCTTTCATCCCTTGCCAATAGAAATCTTGAGCCACACGATGGAGTGTCTTCTGATAGCCTTCATGACCACTATCGTGGAGAGCGGAAATAATAGATGGAACCAGAGCAGATGTGTGCAGCAAATAAACCCGTCGTTTGAAGAAAATCAAACCATCCTTGTATTCCCACGGACCCACAGCTTCGCCTTGTTGAATATTACATAACAGCAACTGCAGCTGATCTGAATTCTTAATCTCCAAGCGGATCAAATTGAACAGAGGCAGGAGCGGCATGGAAATGGAAGTAAGACTTGGGTGGTCTTCCAAGCAACGAGATAAAGCATCCGCCACTGTATTATGTTTACCTGCACGATATTCTACGGCAAAATCAAAACCCATGAGTTTACTTAACCAGTGTTGCTGGGGTGAAGTGATGATGCGTTGGTCCAGTAAGAATTTGAGACTGTAATGATCTGTCCTGATGAGAAAGTGACGACCCCACAAATAAGCTCTCCAATGACGAACAACCTTTGCTAAACAAATGAGTTCTTTTTCATACGCAGGAAGAATTTTATAACGGATCGCCAGGGGTCTACTGAAGTATGCAATTGGCTGCCCATTTTGTTGTAGCATAGCTCTCATACCTGTATCAGAGGCATCACATTCTAAAATGAACAAGGTGGTGAAGTTTGGAAGTGTCAATACAGGAGTGCTGGTCATAGCAAGTTTCAAATGCTCAAATGCTTGAGATGCCTCATCTGTCCAGTTGAATGAATCTCTGTGTAGCATAGCTATAAGAGGACTTGCAATAGTGCCGTAATTGTGGACAAATTTCCGATTATAGCCTGTGAGGCCCAAAAAACCCCATAAGCCTTTCACAATGGTTGGTTTTGGCCAGTCAATCATGGCAACAATTTTACTTTTGTCCACAACAACCCCTTCTCCTGAGATAATATGGCTAAGGTAGGATACTTGGCGTTGAGCAATGCAACACTTGGAACGCTTGAGAAATAATTGGTGAGTAGCCAGGATATCAAAGACAAGCCGCAAGTGTGCTAAATGATCTGTCCAGGAGTGACTATAGACAAGAATATCATCAAAAAACACCAGTATGAATTTACATAGGTGTAGCTGGAATACCTCATTCATCAAAGCTTGGAATGTGCTAGGGGCATTGGTCAGACCGAAAGGCATTACCAAGAACTCAAAGTGGCCGTGATGAGTGCGAAATGCAGTCTTTTCTATGTCTGTCGAATACATTCTGATTTGATGATATCCTGAGCGCAAATCCAATTTTATGAAATATTTGGCACCATGTAATTCCTCCAATAACTCATCAATCACCGGTATAGGAAATTTATCCTTGATGGTCTTAGAATTCAAGGCTCTGTAATCGACGCAGAATCGCCATGTGTTATCTGCTTTAGTGACCAAAAGGACTGGTGAGGAATAAGGAGATTGACTAGGCTTGATGATAACTCGTTCTAACATATCTTTGCACTGCCTCTCAATTTCATCTTTCTGTGCATGAGGATATCTGTATGGGCGCACCACGACAGGATGTGTTCCTGGCTCCAAATTGATGCGATGATCATAGGATCTTGCAGGTGGAAGACCCCTTGGTTCTTGAAATATAGCATCAAATTCAGTCAAAAGATTGTTAAGATCTGTATCGAAAGGTGACTCCAAGTCTGCAGCTTGAAGTTGTACCGTTGGAGTAGAATGTGGGCTATCAGTTCCCTAGAGTTCCATAACTCTGCCATTTTGTTTAAAAATCATGGACTTGGCTTTGAAATCCCATAGGATGGGACCCAATGTCTGTAGCCAATTCACTCCCAAGACAGCATCAACCCCATTTAACTTTAAAATATAGAAGTCAATATGAATTAATTGATTTCCCATCATAATAGGAACATTCGGACACTGACCTGGACTTTTGATTTTGCTGCCATTGGCAACCACAACCTGTAATCCCTCCATTGATTCACATGTCAGTCCTAGTTTTGTCACCCACCGAGAGCCCAGGAAGCTATGAGTACTTCCTGAATCAATTAAAATCATTACGTGATGTTGTCCAATGATGCCCTGAATTCTCATCGTTTTGCCTCCCGAATTCTCTCCCATGATGGCATGCAAGGATATTTCTGGCTGAATATCTTCTTCAAAGTCATGGTCCTCGTTATCTTCCTGGACGGATTCATCCACCCCATCTAGCCAGAACAAGCGCTTGTATTGATGTCCCCAATTGTAAACTTCATCACAGTTGAAGCATAAACCTTTGGCACGTCTTTCATCCATCTCAGTTCGACTAAGTCGTTTGAATGTTTTTTGGTTGGAAGAACTGGATGATGTATTTGATGATGGTTTATAAGCGGCTGGTATGAACCGCTTGGCTCCACTTCTCCTCTCATATAAACGTGCGAGACTCATGGCACTGATTAAATCTCTAGGTCTGTGCAATTCCATCTCAATTGCAATGTATTCCTGCAACCCACTGATGAAAATCTCCACTTCTTGCTCTATTGTGAGAGGACTTGCTCGGGCTGCCAATTGCTCAAACTTACGTTGAAATTCCTCCACGGTGCCGCCTTGTCTTTGAACTTACTTGGAAAGTTCTCCCAGTTTATTGCTTTGAATGGATGGGCCGAAACAAAGATGGCATTGTCGTTTAAATTCTTCCCAAGAGATTCCAGGACGATCCCTATCCAATTTAAGGAACCAAACTTGTGCATCCTCATCTAAATGCTACGAAGCAATTTCTACCTTTTCTTCCTCTGGAATATGTTGGTGGCGGAAGAAATGATCACAACGACTCAACCACGCAAGCAGGTCAATTTTTCCATCATAAAGAGGAAATTCCAATCGGCTATATCGGGGTAGTTGTCCATGCCCCTCCAAACGATTACCCATCTGAGGATGTGCTCGTGGTCCCCGATTCACACTTCCATCATCTCCATGTTGACCCTCCAATCTGGTGGCCGCTGAGTCCCTAGAAAGTTCTTCAATGCGAGCAGAGAGATGCTCCCTTTCGGTTCGATCATGTTGGTGGTTCTCCTGATACATCTTCATGAAGGTCTCAAATTGAACCTATAGATTGTTTGAAGAATCACCCATAACTTCCGGCTCTGATACCAATTTGTTACGGTCCCAAGATTGCGATCAAGTTACAGGGCGATTGACAGTAAAATCCACCTGTAAAGAATGGTGTTTACCCGACTTTCTTCCCTTATGACCTATTGTGACAATATGTGAAGGGCTCGTTCAAGAGAGAACCCAATGATCTCAATGCAAATAAATTCAAATTTCTTCTCTGATTACTTCATGTCTTTGCTTACAATTTAAATAACTTGTTCAATAACCAACTCCTAAAATGTTGGCACCACTACTGCACTATCTAAACCATTAACATAAAATAGAAAATAACAATAAAATAAAATGAGATATGCATGAAATCTGCCAGCTGGAGCATAGTGCGATACTGGCCATCCTAACTTCAACTTCCAGTATTTTCAGCAGCCACAACTCCTAGTTTTCAGCAGCCACATCAACCACGTCTTTGATACATTTCCCTTTAGCTGACTTCTTATCCACGTTGGCCAACTGCTTATCCATGTGGAAGTTGTTCATAACAGCAATACAATGCAAATGCAAGTAGTTCTAGAAGCGAACACATGGATCAAGTCAAATCAGTCATCACTTTTCATAGTGGTAAGGTTATTGAAAAACCCACTCTTGAACCTTGTGAGAAAGATGATGAGTCTATCTCTGAGGGTAAGGAAGGGGTTGAATCTGAACATTGCAAAGAAAAGGCTGATTCCCCGCCAGCACTCCCATTTCCTCATGCCATGACCAAACAAAGGAAAGTCAATCTCCACTCTGAAATCTTTGAAACTTTCAAACAGGTAAGGATCAATATACCTTTGTTGGATGCTATTAAACAAGTTCCTTCCTATTCCAAATTTTTGAAAGATTTGTGCACTGTGAAGATAAAACTGAATGTGAAAAAGAAAGCCTTTTTAGCCGAACAAGTAAGTGTCATTCTTTAGAACAACAATGCTTTGAAATATAAAGACCCTGGTTGTCCTACAATTTCTTACTTTATTGGAGAACATAAAATTGAAAGAGCCTTGCTTGATCTTGGAGCTAGTGTGAATTTACTTCCATATTCAGTCTTTCAAAGTCTCAATCTAGGTGAGTTAAAACCAACTTCTATAACTCTTTTACTTGCTAATAGATCTATAAAAATGCCTAGATGAATAGTTGAGGATGTGTTAGTACAAGTTGATAAATTCATTTACCGTGTAAATTTTGTTGTCTTAAATACACAACCTGTTGAAACATGTAATTCAATTCTTGTAATTTTAGGACGTCCATTTCTTGTCACTTCTAATGCATTGATTAATTGTTGGAATGAACTGATGAAGCTATGATTTAGAAACATGACATTAGAGATGAATATTTTTAACATTTACAAGCAACCTGAAGATGATAATGATTTACAAGAAGTGGACTTTATTGAAAAATTAGTTCATGATTAATTTCAAACAACTTCTAGTGAAACTGAGATTGATGAATCTGATGATTTGCAAATGGTCTATTTTCAGGAAGAATCAAAGGCATGTAATTGGAGACCACAAATTGAAGAATTGCCACCATTATCAATTGAGTCCATACGTTTAAGAGTTCAACCACCAAAACCTGATTTGAAGCCGTTACCATTCAATCTCAAATATTCATTTTTGGGAGAAAATGAAACTTTTCCGGTAATAATCTCTTCCAAATTTAATGCATATAAAGAAGGTAAGGTATTACAAACTCTGAAAAAGCACAAAAATGCATTAGGATGGACCATAGCTGACACAAAAAGAATTAGCCCTTTGATTTGCACACACATGATTTATTTGGATGAAAATACTAAACCTTCTAGAGAAATACAACGAAGGTTTAATCCTAATATAAAAGAAGTAGTGAAAAATGAAGTCATTAAGCTTCTAGATAATGGAATCATTTATTCTATTTCTGATAGCAAGTGGGTAAGTCCTACCCAAGTTACACCCAAAAAGTCTAGAGTCACTATGATAACAAATGAGAAAAATAAGTTAATTCCAACTAGGACTATTACTGGTTAGCGCATGTGCATTGACTATAGGAAACTTAATTCAATGACTAGAAAAGATCATTTCCCTTTACCTTTCATGGATCAAATCCAAGAAAGAGTTGCAGGTCATGAATTTTATTGTTTCCTAAATGGCTATTCAGGTTACAATCAAATTGAAATTGCATTAGAAGATTAAGAGAAGACTACTTTCACATGTCCATTTGGTACTTTTGCATATCGAAGGATGCCTTTTGGATTATGTAATGCACTAGCCATGTTTCAAAGATGCATGCCTAGCATATTCAATGATATGGTTGAACATTTTCTTGAGATTTTTATGGATGATTTTTCTGTTTTTGGTGATTCATTTGATGATTGTTTGACTAACTTAGAAAAGGTTTTGAGCAGGTGTGAAGAGAAGAATCTTGTATTGAATTGGGAAAAATATCACTTTATGGTAAGAAACGACATTAAACTTGGTCACATTGTTTCATCGAAAGGAATTGAGATTGACAAATCTAAAATCGAGTTAATTGCCAACTTACCAACACCAAAATTTGTTAAAGATGTTAGATCATTCTTAGGACACACTGGTTTTTATAGAAGGTTCATCAAAGATTTTAGTGTAATAACTAAGCCCTTGAGTAACCTAACAAAGGATAATATTTTTGAATGGACTGAACATTGTGAAAAGCCTTTGTTAAACTTAAAAACTTGCTTACTTCTGCTCCTGTCATTCAACCTCCTGATTGGTCATTACCTTTTGAAATAATGTATGACGCTAGTGATTATGCCATGGGTGCTGTCTTTGGAAAAAGAAAAGATAAGAAACCTTATGTGATTTACTATACAAGTAAAAATTTAAATAGTGCTCAAATGAATTACACCACCATTGAAAAAGAATTACTTGCAGTAGTATTTGCATGTGATAAATTCAGGTCTTATCTTGTTGGCTCACCTGTTGTTGTTTTTAGTGATCATGCAGCATTGAAATATCTTCTTTCTAAGAAAGATTCTAAGGCTAGATTGGTGCGGTGGATTTTGTTACTTTAAGAATTTGATATCACAATCAAAGACAAGAAAGGCACCGAAAATGTTGTCGCAGATCATTTGTTAAGATTGACAACAGATTTGAAATTTGACATCACACCAATTGATGACTACTTTCCCGATGAATCTTTACTTTATATTTCTATAATGCCTTGGTTTCTTAATATTGTTAATTTTCTTGTTTCAGGACAATTGCCAGCTCATTGGAGTACCTAAGACAAAAGAAAGTTCTTGAACGAAGTGAAGAACTTTTATTGGGGTGACCCGTATTTATTTAAATATTGTCTTGATTAAATATTTCAAAGATGCATTACTGAGAATGAGGTAAGTAGTGTCATTAAAGTTTGTCATTCTGAGGGATGTGGGGGTCATTTCTTGTCAAAAAAGACAACTGCAAAAATCTTACAAAGTGGATTTTACTGGCCGACCATGTTCAAGGACTCACATGCATTCTACAAGACTTGTGAAAATTGTCAAAAGTTGGGATCTATTTCAAAATGTCACATGATGCCTTTAAATCCTATTCTTGTCATTGAGATCTTTGACTGTTGGGGTATAGATTTCATGGGTCCATTTCCTCCATCATTTGGTTTCGTGTATATATTAGACGCAGTAGATTATGTTTCAAAATGGATAGAGGCAATTCTAAGTCGAAACAATGATCACAAAGCAGTGATAAAGTTTTTGAAAGACAATATTTTGAGTCGATTTGGAATCCCTCAAGCCATGATAAGTGATGGTGGAACACATTTTTGCAACAAGCCATTTGATTCTTTAATGAAGAAATATGGAATCACACACAAAGTTACCACCCCTTATCACCCTCAAACAAGTGGATAAGTAGAGCTTGCTAATAGGGAGATCAAACAGATCTTGGAGAAAACAGTGAACCCTAATAGGAAAGGCTGGTCTTTAAGGCTTAATGATGCACTTTGGGCCTATCAAACTGCTTATAAAATATCATTAGGTATGTCACTTTATAGACTAGTCTATGGAAAACCTTGTCACTTGCCTGTGGAAATTGAACATAAAGCTTATTAGTCTATTAAAGCTTTCAATTCAAACCTTGATGATACTAGTCAGCTACGAAAATTGCAAATAAATGAGCTTGAGGAAATAAGAAATGATGCATATGACAATTCAAGAATTCATAAAGCAAGAATCAAAGAGTTTCATGACAAGAAAATACTGAGAAAAACATTCAATGTTGGTAAAAAAAGTCTTACTTTATAATTCTCGACTCCATTTATTTCCTGGAAAACTAAGATCAAGATGGAGCGGTCCTTTTATTGTGAAACATGTGTATCTATATGGGGCTTGTGATATCGAGAATCCAAAGAATGACAATGTTTTCAAGGTAAACGTGCTATGACATGTTTCAATAGATTGTTTCTCAATCTTCAATCGAAGCAGAATCGTGCTATGACATATATTACTAAAGAGATTGTTTAGTTACGTTGGTTACATGCAGCTATGGATTGTTTCTTGTTTTTCCAAGAAATAAGAGAATCTTCTAAAAAGATACAAAAACTAGTAATAGACTTGTGATCTATGGGATCACTACCATGATTAGCATTAGAGTATGCATGTAGCTCTAAAGAAGAGGTGGATGGAAGTAAAAGACTCTGAAAGCCTATATACCTCAAAGATATCGCATAATACGAAGAACAACTGCCTAATGAACGCTAGTAGGAGAAGCAACTAACTAATAACATGAACAACATATGCAATATCTGGACGAGTAATAATGAGATAGACCAAGCTCCCAATAATAGCACAGTATAAAATAGGATTTGACAAAGGTAAATTATCAGAAGAAGAATACATTGCGTTAACCTTAATGAGAGTATCTACAATCTTATTATCAATAAGTCTAGCCCACTCAAGAATATCTATAACATCTTTTGTCTGAGAAAAAATGTAACCTCTGGGTGAATAAGCTACCTCAATACCTAGAAAATATCATAGATAACCCAAATCCTTCATTTTAAACTATCTAGCTAACTTTGTCTTCAATATTGAAATACCATCAATGTCATTATCGCCAGTAATAATCATGTCATCAATATATAAAGACAGAATGATGTGACCTACATCAATACACTTAATAAAAAGAGCATAATAATGATTACTAGAAACAAATTCAAGAGAAGAAATCACAACAAAAAAATTCTCAAACTAAGCACGAGGTGCTTGTTGGAGACCATATAACACTTTCTTAAGTTTACAAACATACCCAAAGTCATGTGTAACACCAGAAGAGGGCACCAAATAAACTTCTTTTTGAAGATCTCCATTCAAGAAGGCATTTTTAACATCAAGTTAAGAGATATGTCACTAACGAACTAAAGCAACTATAATAAAAGTATGAATAGTAGTTATTTTTGCATCAGGGGAAAATATCTCCTCATAATCCATATCATAATGCTGAGAGTATCCTTTTGCAACCAACCTAGCTTTGTATCACTTAATAAACCCCTCAAAATTAGTCTTGATCTTATACACTTAACGACAACTAATAACACTCTTACCAAGAGGTAGAGGAACCAAATCCCAAGTACTTGTCTTTTGCAAAGCAGAAAGTTCCTCATATATAGCTTGTTGCTAAAAAGGATCAATAATTGTCTTTTTATAGGAAAAAGGGCTTAGAAAGACAATGAATAGAAGCTAAAAAAGGAAGTAAATGATAAATAATAATAATAATATGCAAAATTTGGTAACTTTATGGACTTATATATGCGTATGGATTGACATAGAGGTGGATCCTCAATCTCAGACGAAGGAGATTGAGGGACCTTAAAGGAGAATGAAGCTTTAAGTGTGCCAGAGAGTAAAGTATCAATACCTACATAATGATCAGTACAAATTGGTTAAACATGAGGAGGGGTGTTTGAGGTATTATGAACCTGAGATGATAAACTATCACAATCCTTAGAAAAATGATCTATACAAATAAGATCAGATCTAGTCAAGCTATAAGTAGTGGATGGAATAGAAAAGAAAGGTATATGCTCAAGAAAGACAACACGACGAGACATATAAAGTTTCTAAGTTATTGGATCAAAACAACAATACCCCTTTTTACCTTCACCATAACCAAGAAAAACATAAATAGCAAATCAAGAGGACAACTCACTGTATTCTCTACATGAGGACAACAAACGAAACAAGTACAACCAAAAACTCTAAAAGAGGAATAAACAGGGGCATACCTATACTACTTTTTTAAAAAGAGAAAAACTTGAAATATGAGAAGATAGAATTGTATTAATCAAATTTACAGTAATAAGAACAACTTCTTCCCAAAACTCACTAGGAACAAAAGCAGACAACAAGAGAGAATGAGCAGTTTCAATAATATACCTATGTTTTCTTTTAGCAACTCCATTTTACGCAGGAGTATCTATACATGAAATGTGGTGAATGGTTCCATCTAAGGCTAGTAACTTGTAAAATTTATTAGAGGTGTATTCCCCACCCAAATCACACCTAAAAACATTTGATAAAAGTAGAATGTTGAGTTTTGATAAGAGCTCGAAAGGCTTTATAGATCTTAAAGAATTTAGAATGATGTTTCATTAATAAACCCAATAGTAACAAATATGATTATCAATAATAAAAAAAAAAAACATAATATCAAGACCCACTTTTTATGATAATAGAAGAACGTCCCTATACATTAGAGTGGATCAAATACGGAAAAAGAAACAAAAATACTTTGATTAAAAGGTAAAGTGAACATTTTTGCCAATTTACACCCACTATAATAAGAAATATCACAAGTTTTTAAATTCCTAAAGCTCTTATGGATGCTAAAAATCTCAAACGAGAAGACGAAACATGACCTAAACGAGAATGTTATAAATAAAACCTAAAAGAGGAAAGACTCAAACGGAAAGGAGACAAATCAACACTAGTAGTAGCAGTAGCAATAGCAATAGCAATAGTAGCAGCTACAACAACTTGCATTTTTAACTCATCCAAAATATATAGTCCTATCTCCATACGGCTTATACTAATTAGCTTATAAGATTGCAGATCCAGTACACAACAAAAGAAACAAGAAGAAAATGATTAAATAATTACTAGAATCACATAACAGACCAACAAAAGCAAGATTCAATTTGAGTTTTGGAATAAGATAAATGTTAGGGAGAGACAAGTGAGGTGTGACAATAGAATCAACACCTGCTATGGACATTAGAGTGTCATTGACAATCATAACAAAAATAAAGGGCGTAAGGGACATAAAAGTAAAAGATAAAGAACCTGAAGACATATGATGTGAAGCACCAGAATCCAAGAGCCATTCAGAATGTGACATCCTGAGGAATTATAAGGCAACAAATCTACAAAACAAGAAGCGAACATTACTTGTGGTTGTAAGGAGAGAAACTTCAAAAATTCCTTAGCCAAAGTATTGGAATCAATGATAGAACCTAATAAAACTACTACTGTAGTATTGTGGTGTGGTGGTTTATAACCCTGAGGTGGTCTTTGAGCATTAGATTGTAACTGGTTGTTAGGCTTCCAAGCTTGATTCTATTATCTTAACTTAGGACACTAAGCCTTCTAATGATTTTTCTGCTTACAAAAACTGCACTTGTCAAAGGCAATCCTTGTGTAAAGCTTATTCTGATGATTAAAGAATGACCTAGATGGTATTGCTAGGACAAAGGATTATAAGCATAAAACATTTCCTTTTTAAAATAAGATTGAAGATGTATTTCTTCAGTCAATAACTCATTGACATTAGAGTCAATAGAGGGCAGTGGAGAATGATGAAAAATTAAACCTCTAAGTCCTTCAAAATCATTGTAAAGTTTTGTTAAAAACTGTACCAATGGTTGCTGCTCTCTACGAGCAATATAGACACCACATGCCTTTAATTCTATCGATTTTGTAAAAGCCAATCGATCCCAAAGATCTGACATAGTAGAATAAAACTCATGAATACTCATATTTTTCTAGTGAAAAGCTTGTATGTCATTCTCTAATTGATACTGCTTTGTAAAATTTAATTGTATGAATAATCTTTGCAGATAATCCCAAACTTCCTTTGGTATCTCATACTTTGCCAATTACATACCTATGGAATGCTCAACATAATTATTAATTCAAGTAATAATCTTTGCTTTGTTTGTTTCTCAGACATCTATCAAAGCAGCATAACCCTCATCAGTATTTCTAGGTATCACATAAGTTCCACTAACACTAACATATTCCCACATCTTTTTACCATTAAGGAAATTTATCATTACATAACTCTTATACAAATAATTATTTTCATCCAACCTCACACTCACAGACTAAACCAAATTAACTCTTTCAGTAGCTATAATCAACAAACAAAGAAAACTAGAATGCAAGAGAAAAGAAAAATTGAAATAGAAAATTGTAGAAACTAAATAAACATCTTCACGAAGTTATATGATCACTCCAAAAAAATTACAGAAACAAAATGCAAATACCAGATTACAAAAACTAAACAAATATCACTCCAATACTAGTTGAATCTGTAAAAACTGTGTTTTAGATTAAACCTCGTTCCATGAAACCATGCTTTGATACCATGTTAAACAATTCAAAATAAACAAAGAGAAATTCAAAAATAAAAGAGAAGAAGGCTAGGGTTTCATTGATATTGCATGATCACTTTATTCTGAAGTAACCTAAATACACAGAGATTATATATAGTTTAAAATAAAAATATTATTATACCCTTAATAAATAAAACAAAATAAATTACATATCTTAACAAAATCAATCCTAATTGATGACATTCTTAATTAAATTATCATTAATTCAACCTAAACAATTATTTCATTTCAATTAAACCAAACACAAATTCATAGTAATGTAGTATATTTACCTTACTTATAGAATTAGAAAAAAAAAAAGGTTGCGACTGTGATAGAAACAATGAATTTTAAAGAGAAAATGTTCAATGATGCTTGGACATTATAATAAGTTTATTTTTTTTTTTTTGGTTTTTTAAGGGCATATATAAAAACAAGTGTTTTGGTGGGTTTTAAGAGAAATAGGGGTTGGGGATGTTGGTTTGGAGAGAGGGTTGTTGCATCTGTCAATGTTCTTCGATCCAATAAGGGATTTAAATGTCATGATATGTCGTACTTTAGAAGTGTAATATGTTAATTGTTATTGTTCTGAAACGCAATACTTATCTTGTCATTCTTGGAAATAATAACAATTAAATATGTCGTGTTTTTGAAGCGTGATAAGGTAAAAGTGTATTGAAAAACTAATTTTAAAAAATCAATATATACATAATAAAGAAAAAAGAGGCAATGAGAAGGGAGGAATACGATAAAATGGGAATTAGCAGATCGTTGTACCATGGTATGTATCCAAATCAGAGTAATGTCTCCCTAGGACACCCAATGACCAAAAACAACCTGTCAATGCTTGCTAGATCAAGGAAAGAGAAGCAAACAAAAGGCAAGGGCGTGTTCTCGCAATTTCATGCTCGATCACTTGCCGGTTAAAAAGAAGCCGTCATTAAATATAATCCCTCCACAGCAAAGGCTTAGAATAATAATAATAATAGAAGTAATTAAAATAAACAAAACCCACTTTGCAGGACGTGTTTACACCCCCCTAAATTATTGTTTAATTACGATGGAAAAAACTATATAATATGGCATGACCCGCTAATACCACTATAATATGAGAGGAAAAGGGTTTCAAGGGAGAAGTGCGAAGATGGGAAAAGGAAAAGTGGCCTTTTGTTGAGTATTTCCATACAGAGAGAGAGAGAGTGACAGGGTCTGTGACACGCTCGAGAGAAAAGGAAGTAGGGGCACGTGTCATGGTCCAAGCTAGAAAGAGAAGAGTGTAGTGTAATGCATCAATGCAGATGGCTGATTTCTCGGTGACCAGACCACAGCACGTGTCATGGTCTTTGTGAGGGAGGGAGTTAGTACCTAGATCGGCAAAAACCCATCATTTCACCCTTCTCGTGTTTTGCATGCTATGTTACTAGCATTCTACTATTTCTTTCTACTCTTGCTAGGGTCCCTTTTTAATTTAATTTTATGATTATTAAAATAACTATTTGAAAACAAAATTAGTGATTTAGATTTCATAGTAAAAAATATATTTATTCAGTCAAGATTATAATATCTTCTTATTTGTACATTTCCTCAGTTATTTAACATAGCCACGATTTCTTATTTTATCAATGGTATGAGTTTTTCAATCCAAACAATTAAAACAAAAATTCAAATAAACTTATATTATTTAAATTTATGAAGTAACAAATTGTTTCAACCTAGAAAAAAAAAGCAAATATCTTGTTAATTTAATATGATTGTATGAAAATAAAAAACAAAATTAATAATTTAATTTCATATAAAATTATACAAAAAAAAACAATTGTTAATAGTTCTAAGAAAACATTTGATTTTAATCATTATTGATTATTTTCAAAAATATATTTTTAATAATCTTATTTAAAAGATTTAAAAAACAAAATATAAGTGAAGAGTGTTAGATCATGTTGATATAAAAGAACAGGTAAACACAAGGAAGAAAGCCTAGCATGTGCGACTCTAAAAAGCTAGGCTTGCAAGTTTGATTTTTTGTTGAAGGATGGTTGATACATTGAAATGCTCTTTATTTTTATTTTTAGTTTTTAAAAAATGATGAACAACATGTTATCTTTCTAGGCAGAGAAACAATATATACATATATAATCCAGGCTTCTTGATATATTGATCTAAAAAACCAAATATTATATCAATTTCCATCTAAAAACACATAAAATATTCTATGAACCATAATAACTCTATTTATAAGGCCAAAGCGCAAAAACCTGGGTCTAAAAACTTGTTATGATCTACTTTTCTAAAAAGGTTAAATTTTTAAACCAACTACATATAACTCTTTTCTTTAAAAGAAACTTATTGACATCATAAATGATTTTTTGATGGCCCACCAAAAACTCTCTATCCTCTTCTTTTTTCTGGTGAAAAAAACTTTGAATTTTACTCAGATAGTAACAAGATGGAATGACTACTATCTTCATCTATCAAAAGTAATTGGATGACTAGTATCTGTATCTATCAAAAGTAACTGGTGGTTTTTGGCAGGTGAAGATACACATGCAATGATCACATAACGTAAATTAAAATTCTTAAAAACAATCATATTAAAATAATTTTATTAAATTAACTTTTATGAACAATAATCACAAAACACATAATCAAGTTTCTTAAAAATATAGAGAAAGTAGAAAGTAGTACATAAAACTATATTTGAAAAATGAATTTTTAGAAAATATAATATTTTGTGTACTAATTGATAAACTAATTAATTAATAATTCGGTTTACATTTATCTACTTAATATATATATATATATTAAAAAAATCAACTTATTCAAATCCTTACTTGATTTTTCTACATCTAGAAATATAATCTCTATATTAATTATATTCTAGTCCTTAATTTCTAAAATATATTTTAATAAAGTTATACTTAATTAAATCATCTCAGTTTAATTTCTAACTAATAGTTTTCAATGTGTGTGACCCATTAGGTTCCTAATATGTTGGCATAAATTATAATTATAATTATAATTAAATAAAATTAAATAATTTAATTTATTATCAATTAAAAAATTAATTAATTTATTCAGATGCATTATCTAGCAACATATAATGATCCCCCAAATATTAGAAAAGTTATTAGTAGTTTGACTAACCTTTTAGTGACCAGCTGCTTAGTGTAATTAATATCTTTTCATTAATAATATTCTAATAAAACATGGAGTGTATCTGTCATGTTAAATCATGTTTGCTCTCTACATAATAGTCATTGATCATTTTTATAAGATTTGAAACTCTTTTAAAATCTCATTCCACCTTGGCCAAGGATTTCTCAATCAATACTATTTGAGAATAGATAAAACATTTTTTCTAATTCACCTAGGGTGATGAATCCTCTTTTGATCATTCAAATACCTTCATATAGTTTATGCTATATCCAATGACTGCCTTTTCGTTACCTCAATTAAGATAACTTATAACAGGATCAAAGCTTAACATTTTTATATAAAATAATTTACTGATTTCAAGTCTAAGGATTACTTACACAACTATCAAATGAGCCTTTTCATAGACATAGGTGATCTCTCCATATGTAATTCTCATACAGGTCAATTCAGTGTACATATCTTATGAAAAGCATCTACGTATTAGTTTTAGGTATCTCTTATACCTCAGCTTATAAGAATTTTTGCTCTATTTCATAAAAGAAAAAATATAATATGTACCACTTTTTATGACTTTAATGAATGTCCAATATTTAAGAGAACATAAACGAGGAATATTTTAGGAACATTACTTTGATGCAATAGGAATCCCATAATTATAACAACTTCATAATTTTCTTTGCCAAGCATTTTTGTCTCATAGACTTTATCTTTACTCTAGATTTATTAATTTAATATTTTATAAATATTAAAGATAAATTAAGCCTTTATTAATAATAAATATGTATTTACATGAATATAATAATATCACGTATAACCAACTAGTTGGCTACAAGGCATATTAAACAAACAATCTCCCACTTGCATTAAAGTTGACCACTCATGTATCTAATACTGTATTGCTCCATATAACATTAATGATTATGTATGGATAGTTGCTTAGTAAGAGGATCTTCTAGATTTTTTTTGGTGGGTACTCGCTCTATCTTTACATCTTTCATTTAATTGATTTATCAAATCAAATAGAATTTCTAAAGTACTTGATTGGATCATTGATGGGACTTAGTTCATTTGATTATGCTAGGAACCATCCTAATTCATTGATAAACTTCTTGATCCAAACAACCTTTTTGTTTTCTCAAATGTGAAGGTGTACTCTATTCAAATGTAGAATTAGTTGTGCTATATTGTTGAGAACTCTTCCAACTCAAAGCATTATCATTTCGGATCATATCCTATATTGGAGGCAAGTGACATTTCAATGATCAATAATTGATAAAACGCCTTGAGAAAGCTAAAAGATAAAAAAGCCTAATAAAATCAAATGCTAAGGGCATTCTCAAATTTATAGTAAAAATAATAATTAAAACAAAGCAATGATGCCCCACCAAAATAATAAAAGGGGTAAATTAAAGAAAAACAACAAAATAAAAAATATTAAAAGACACAATGAGTCTAAAGCATAGTTATTTTAAGTCTTTAAAACCTTGAAATACTTTTTAAGCATTATGAATCATTTTCTTTCATATCTAAGAGCCATAGCCTATATTACATGCCTTTAAAAGTTCATTCTAATCATTCAAGAAAGTAACCTGGACCAATAAACAATGCTTTCAAAATGCAAAAGAATTTTTTATAAGAGTCGTGACTTCGTGAATAAGCTACTCATTATTATTCTTGTTGATAAAATGAGTGCTTAAAAAGAAACAAAATTTTCTCAAACAAAACCTCGATCTTTTACTTGATCCTTTTGCTTTGAAACCTATAAAAGCAGAAGGTCACCCTATCATGTGCCTTCACTAATTTCAATCTTGTCGACACAACATATCATCCTTTTTTTCCAAATATTCCAAAGGAGTTGCAATATTTCAAAAGCACATTGTTTTAAATTCATATTAAAACAATTTTCATTTCAAAATGAAAGATGTTAAGGATTTCAAAATTCATTATGGATAAGAATTTCTTCATTAAAACCAAGCCAAAAAAAGAGAGAAGTGTTACTCAAAGCCATTATTTTTTCAAGTCATTAACAAAGCACACTTTGGGGGAATGGTCAAGACAAAGGGGTAATGTTGTATTTAAAAGGTGATTTGATACCTAAAAAGTAGCAAAGAAGAGAACATTTCTGGCAGTGAGACAATAGGGCATTATTTTTTACAATAGGCAGTTTGAATCTTTCAAGACAACAAGGGACACTAAATGTTTTTAGCAGTGAGACAAGGAAGTAATAAATGATCCTCTTAGCAAGAGAGAGAAGCTCTCAGTTGCAGTAAAAGAAACCCGCTTATGTTTTCTCCCTTCCCTGGTGCAACGTTTCTTCTCTTGCTTTCTGCACTCTTATAGACTCTTTTTCTGGTCACTTAGTGTTTATTCCATGGCCAAGTCATGGAAAAAGTCCTTAGTGTTGAGGTTTGCCCAACATGATTATGATTTCATCAAATGCTCAATGCTTCCTTCGTGAACAACACTCCTCTGGTCATTCTTGAACTCCCTCACCCCCTTTAATTAGTACTTAAAAGTGCATGTTTATCAAGGTTTTATATCATCATTTTGCACTTGAAGTATCAATAACTCCTTAACTAAAGCATGTTTTATAATAACAAGTTTCATACTATAAGATACCTTAATTTATGGTAAATGCTCATCTTAAATGCAGGCCTATCACATAAATAAAAGGATTGATTGATGAGTTTAAGTATTGAAAGTGAAAGGACAAAGAGATGGCCAAACTTAGAAAAGAGATGCCGGTGCAGTCCAAACCGGAACATTGCTCGGTAATTGGATCATATCTGGAGCTCTAGATCTCGGATTTAGGTCCATTTTATATGGATGGAAAGGTAAGACAAGGCTTACAACTTTCATGAGGAGCCCAAGATTTAAAAAGGCCGTTTTGAAGTCCAAATTGAAGGAACAACGAAGAAGTCTGAAGTTGTCCTGCAGCCTAGACACTATTTAGTGTTTAGCCTATATCTTGAGTTCTAGAAGTCCAAATGACCTCATCTTTTTTTTGTTGGAAAGTTGAGACAATTTCCTAGAACATTCCTGAGTATTCTGGGCAAATTATGATGTTAGAAATGACGTCTTATTCAGACAAGAAGATAAGGATTGTCACCAAGTCAAGATGTGGCCACCCACTCATCAATTAATTAACAAATCAATAGTTCCAAATTTTGGTCTATAAAAGGAGGCACTTACCATGTATTGAGGCATCTTGGTTTCTAGATCAAGATCATGCTCTTGCTTTCTCTCTTTGTATTGCTTATGTTTTGCTTTCATTAATATCAAGTTTATGCACTTCATTTCCTTTCCTTTACTTAATTAACTTCTTTCTCATTTATGTTCTTATCTTGTTCATTTATGTGTCTTTCTTTCATTATGTTTAGCTAAGTTAATTATGTCAAGGTGAAAAGGGTACGCTAATGGTGTAAGAATAAGTATAATATAAACTTAACATGGACCTTAACGTTGGATACTAACATGTTTTATATTTGTTATCTTGTTCACTTTTAATACTTTGCTTGTTAAATGGTTAATCTAGATTTATGTTGTATAACACTTGGTACAAACAATACTTGGTACTTTCATAGCCCATACTGTATGGTATAACCGACACCTGAGCTATGAAAGGAACTTGATTTGTTGTTAACATAAGTTATAATCATGAATGCCTGCCAACATTTACAAGTATTAGCTTTACTCGAATAAGATAACTAATGTAATCATGTTAACAATTTATAATCTGATTGGAACCTCCTTTATGTGTGGTTTCCAATTGAGTAATAAGAGTTTATACTATACTTGTTTGAAGTACCATTAGTGGATCCTCTAACGTTGACATTTATTTTTATCGTTGTTTAATCCTTACACTAATCTTCCATCTCAAAGTTCTCATTAATTTCTTCATCTTCTTCTTCTATTATTATTATTATTATTATTATTATTATTATTATTATTTACGTTCTGTTATATATATCTTTGATCTTTTCATAAACTTAGTATATAGGCTGGAAACCTGTGACCCGATCTTTTAGATCATTCTCAGGTATAACAACGCCACGTACTGGGTATTATTGTTATTGTTATTGTTATTGTTATTATTGTTGTTGTTGTTGTTGTTGTCTTGTTATTTATAATTTATACAATTAACCTCTCTGTGGTTCGACCCCGATCTTGTTGAGTTATTTATTACTTCGACACTCCTACACTTGGGAGAAGACATCAAGCTTTTGGTCGTGTCACCCTTCTGTCCCTTCATGAACAACAATTACTCTTGTAGATGTTGTTAATTCCAATCATGAAACTAGGGTTCATACAAAGCATCGAAAGAGGGATATGCAGCGCACACCCTCAGCTGCTCCTCCACAGCCTTCCAAGACCTTGTGAGCACACTTCAACCTCCCTCGTCTCTATTAGGCCACGACATGGCCCCCCTGCTAAGACTGGTTCTCTAAACTCACGATTTGGTGCTGGAAACCCTAACTCTAAGCCCATGGTTGGAATTGCCCCTTCCTTACCCCCAAAACAAGGTATCACCACTTCAAGGGACCATAGACCATCTACCTCACATCACCATACAAATTTGTGGTGGTCTAGTTTAATTGGGTTCATAGTTGGAAAATTTCAAGGATATATATCTCTTTCTAAATATGTTCATAATACTTGGGGTAATGTGAATTTCTCCATGCATGATTCTGGTTGGCTCATATTCAAGTTTACATCTGAATTGGACATGTATGAGGTGCTAAGTGGATGGCCTTACTATGTTTTTGGTCGGCTCTTGATATTGAAAATAATTCTTGAGTATTTTGATTTTGACACTACTGATATGATTCAGATGCTTGTTTGGGTTAGATTCCCTAACCTACCACTTCAGTGCTGGTCACCATTGTGTCTTTCTAAACTAGCAAGTGTGTTTAGGAAACTAGTGCATTCTGATTCTCCAACAACTTCCATGTCTCGGCTATCGTATGCTAGAGTGATGATTGAGGTTGATTTACTTGCTGAATTACCATCATCGATTAATATCACCCTCCCCAACGGTGTTTCCAAGTCCCAGACAGTGTTATATAAATCTTTGCCAAGGTTCTACAAGCAGTGCAAGACCTTGGGACACTCCAATTCTACATGCACCAAGACTTCCAGTCACAAGCATCAAAAACATCTCTTACAGCTGCTGCTCCCTCAGGATTCTCTAATCCCTCAGCTGACACTGAAGCTAATGACAAATAGCCAACCAGGAAGAAACCTTAAGGTGAACCGGCTGTTGATCCAATATCTACTGAGGCAGCTGTGGCTATTGAAGAGAGAGCAGGTCGTTCTGAATGCAAGGGGGCTAAACTGGCTTCATGGCTTGGAACCCCTGATGCTTCTTCTGGCTCTCCTCAGGTTGTTCATGTATCCGAAGATCACTCTGATGCTACTACAGCATTGCCTCCAAGGAGGCAATACTTGACAAGAAGAAAAGCCGCAACCTCCTCTGCATTTGGCCGAACAGGGAAGTCAGGTCAACCTTTCAAAAGGTCATCCTCGGCTGACTCCAAGATTTAGGGCAGCACAGCTTCTACCCCCTGCTCCTCCCTTTGATGAATTATGCTCTTATGGAATATTGACCAAGAATTATATCCTTGTGCCTCTTTTGGGTTTTGCTAGTATTGTATTTTGGTTATCTTAGTAGGCCTAACTCTTAGTTGTTGTAGTCTATATATTCTGCCTATATCTATTTCTTGTAAATCCTTGCATTCTCATAAGCATCATTTTGTATTTCTTCCAACGTAATTCCAATCTTTTTGGGCATCAAAAGGATAGGCGCCACCCAATCACTGTCCGTGATGGGGTGAATGACTCCTGCATCATTGAGGATAATTTGCAAAGCTTGCAAATCCAATGCAGATTCATGCATGGTTTGGGGTACACATATATGCCTCTCCATCTCTTCTATCTCGGTAACATCATAGCCATAGCTCAAAGCTACTCTTAATCCATCCTCATAATCAAAATCAAAAACTTGTTGCACACACTTATCAACTTGGTCATAGCATGTGATAGAATAAACATTGCTATAAGGATATTTCATTGCATCATGAAAATTAAATTCAATCTTTTCATCTCCTACTTCCATGGACAAAGTATCCTTACCACAATCAATCTTTGTATTGGCAGTTTTCAAGAATGGTCTCCCAAACAATATAGGAGTGCTATTTGATGAATCACAAGAATTATGTTCCATATCAAAAATATAAAAGTCGCATGGAATGACCAAACTATCAATCTTGACTAGGACATCTTCTATCACACCAAGTGGGTAAACAAAACTATGATCCGCAAGTTGTATTACAATGCTAGTTTTATTCAAAGGCTCAAGACTAAGAGAATCATAAACATGTTTAGGCATAACACTAATGGATGCACCTAAATCACACAAGGCTCTTTTGAAACTAGCATTACCAATAACATATGGGATAGTAAACGCACCTGGGTCTTTTTGCTTCAAAGGCATATTCTTTTGAACAACAACAAATACAACTTCACCCATACTTACCATTTCATGACCTTTCAGTTTGAAAGCTCTCTTAGTAGTACACAACTCCTTCAAGAATTTGGCATACTTGGGAATTTGCTTGATAACATCAAGCAAATGAATGTTGAGTTCTACTTTCTTGAAAACCTCTAAAATCTCTTTTTCTTTGTCCTCTTTCTTTGACCTATAAGAAATCACAGGAAAGGGTGGAATTGTTTTAAAACTGGAATTCATTAAGTGAGGAGTTACCTTTGGAGTGTTGGTCTTTGTTTCAGTTTGTGGAGAAAGAGGATGTTCCTTCTTTGTACTCAATTTAGTTTCTATCTCTTCTTCTTCCTCCATCTCAATTTGTTTTGACCTTTTCTCTTCAAGTTCTTTCCCACTTCGTAGCATGATCGCACTAACATTCTCTATTGGGTTCCATGCTTGGGACGACAATTTTCCATTCATTTGTGCTTCCAATTTCCCTACACTTGAAGCTACTTGCCCCATTTGCTTCTCCAAGTTGTGAATACTTGACCTTGTTTCCTGTTGAAAAGACATGCCATTTTGTTGCAAAGTCACAGTGTTAGAAGCCAAAGTTTTCATCATCTCATGAAGATCATCATTGGATGAAGACTCCATAACATTGGAGTTTGTGAATGGAGGGGGCTGTCTTGCTTGATAATTTTGTTGGGGCTGAAATCCATTGGGATGGAACTATCGGCCTTGATTGCCTTGTTGAGGTTGGTTCCCATACCGTAGGTTAGGATGATCTCTCCATCCAGGATTGTACGTGTGGGAAAAAGGATCATACTTACACTGAGGCTGTCCATTAAATGCTCCATCAACTGCATTAGCTTGTTCAATGTAATCTTCTTTCATTGTTGGGCACATATCTAAAGTATGTCCTTGTAAGGAGCATATGCTACAAGCTTTCACCTGTTGTACATTGCCACAAGCCAAAGAACGCACAAGAGCAGTAAGATCATTAACTTTATTCTCAAGGTTAGAAATACTTACCTCATTTACTCGTTTGTTTGCGAAGTCTCCACGAGTGCCAAACTGTTTCAAGTTGGCTGCCATGTTTGAGATTAATTGGCGTGCAGCCTCGGGTGTCTTATCTACCAATGCCCCTCCACTTGCAGCATCAATGATACTATGGTCAGTAGGTATCAATCCTTCATAGAAATATTAAATGAGCAGCTGATCGGGTATTTGATGATGAGGGCATTGAATACACAGTTGCTCAAATCTTTCCCAATACTTGGAAAGTGTCTCTCCATGAGATTCTCGAATCCCACATATTTCTTTTCTTATGTTGGCAACTCGAGATGTTGGGAAATACTTCTCAAGGAAGATCTTTTTCATGCCATTCCAAGTTCCAATTGAACCTGGGAGAATGGAGAAAAGCCATGCTTTGTTGCCCCTTTTAAAGAGAAAGGGAAAGCTTTCAACTTAGCCTGTTCTTCGTCAACTCCATTCGGTTTCATGCCAACACAAACCATATGGAACTCCTTGAGATGAGTATGAGGATCTTCTCCTGCAAGACCATTAAATGTTGGTAGCAAATGTATAAAACCAGATTTGAGCTCAAAGTTTACACTATTGTCGATGTTTATGCACAATGGCTGATTTTCCACGTTAGGAGCAGCAAGCTCCTTGAGTGTTTGTTGTCGTGCATTAGCCATGATGTTGAGGCGAGCTTCCTTTCGTAACCTGCGTAAAGTTTTTTCTATTTCGAGATCTAACTACACTTGACTTTGATTAGTAGAACGGGTTACTGGCATAAAGCATCAAGAAAACTCAAAAGAAACCAACCACGCAAGAGATCGAAAACAATGCAAATTGTACAAAAATCTTACGTTAGAAAACTAAAACTGCCTCAAAACCCTAGAAAACAGCGGAATTTGGCCTTGATAGAGTGGGGCTAGTGGTAAACCACTAGTCCTATTTAGAACGTAGTTTCCCTTCAAGAAAAAAAAGGCCGAAACCTAATTCCACCAAAAAATCTGTTTTGAACAATACCGTTGCCGCAAGTGAACAGTACCGCCGCAAGCAAAAATTCTGTTTCTCTTTTTTTTTTCAGAAATATAAATAACAATCACAACAACTAAAAATAATAGTAAAAGCATAAGAATCAACTAAAATTACTTCCCCGACAACGGTGACAAAATTTGTTGCGATGTCGCGGTCGCACAAATTAATTACCCTAGCTTCAAACACAACACACAAGATAGTATAGAGCAAGCAAGGGGTCGATCCCAAGAGGAAGATTTAGTTCATATTTTTATGCTATACATTATGCAATTTGGGGGGGTTGGATGTTATATAGGCTAAAGAAAAATAAAACAAAAAACTATCAAACAGAATTTAATAAAATCAGAAAATTATCAAGAGAACAAACCTTGGTCGCAAGCACACATCCACCTATAGTAATCAGAACTGATCCTTGAAATGAAACTCCAGTTTATATTCTGAATTTTTATCTTTTCTTAACATTGGTTAATTAACGGATCCGCCGTATAACTAAACCTAACCAACAAATAATCACAGTGTCCGCACTAATGATTTAATCCAATGGCAGCCTTAAGATCTAGATAAATTCATTAATCTTAACAACCAAGTTGTCTGCTTATGTTGCTTTGATCGAATGTTCTCCCTAAGATTAATAACATAGATCCGCTACAATTATTAAACTCAGTTGCTTCACAAGTTCATATACCACAACTTCGGTTTTGATATCAAACTTAGCAATAAATTGTCTACAATAATAACTTAGAGTCCGCTCTAGCAATTAAAATAAACAATCATAGGAAAAATAAGGATAGGAGAACAAACATATTCATCATATAAACTGAAAAGAAAAGGTAAAATAGATCTCACAGTTCTTGAAATCCGAAGGTTTCCGTGTCCTTGCAACCAAGAAAATGAGTTTAGCCTTGCATGTTTGTTGAACAACTAATAAAAAAGATGGAAGAATGCATGATTTAGGGTTTCTTAGAGTAGGGGGGCGTTTTTCTCCTCTTGGGTGGCTGCCCCCCTTCTCTTCTCTTATTCTTTTTATATGTTAGGAAACCCTAATCTCTATTTTACAAAATAGTCCTCCCTTAAGTAGACAATTTACATTTAAGTAGTTCAATAACTATTTTCCTAAAAAAGGAGAAATAGCTTTGCATGAAATCTTCAA
Source organism: Populus alba (assembly GCF_005239225.2). Taxonomy (NCBI): domain Eukaryota; kingdom Viridiplantae; phylum Streptophyta; class Magnoliopsida; order Malpighiales; family Salicaceae; genus Populus; species Populus alba. Next base: position 9,498,865 of record NC_133294.1, on the reverse strand, counting down.
GCTTTGACTTAGAGGAGCTACATTGCTAAAATAAAAACTTGGATGTCGGTTTAGATGCTTCGGAACGTAATCTGGACTCGTTTCTTCACGAAACCTGTTTGCTTGCAGAATTCAATTGTCATCTTTGAAAAATCATATCTCCCTCATATGACATCTTTTTTGTCTGAAATTTGGAGCGTTTATAGGCCTTTGAGTAAGGAATCCAAAACAATTGAGTTTGCATCAATTGGACTTTTGTAGCTCTAGTATTCAAGTCGGAATGACCGAAGGTCAACATTGGCAGATTGCGAGATTTGACTTTGAAAGCTGCGATTTCCATGCTCTTCCTTATTTTATTGTCTTGCCTTAGATGTCCAGAAAGATATGGATGTTAGCTTTTTAATGCCACTGGAATCACTTCATTTTGACTTTTAGAGCTCACGTTCTGCACAAAACATCGACTGAACGTTAAATTTGCCAATTACCTTCAATTTACTCCTTTTTGCATCTTTCATCCAAAAGTGCCTCCAAAACATAAAACAAAGAATATCAAGGCATTTTATATATAAAACATAGGCAAAACACTAGTTAAATATGGGTGACACTATCGAATAATAAGGTTGCATCAGAATATTGACCAAGAATTATGTCCTTGTGCCTCTTTTGGGTTTGCTAGTATTGTATTTTGGTTATCTTAGTAGGCCTAACTCTTAGTTGTTGTAGTCTATATATTCTGCCTATATCTATACTGTATAGATCTTGCTTGTTATCTCTGCTAGATTGGTGTGTAGGTGCATTGCTCTTTGTCCCTGCATGTGTCCTCTTTGTTTGGCTCTTGCTCTACTTCCTCCTGCCTGGTTGAAGTTAATCCTACCTGTTGTTGGTTGCTAGATCTCTCTTGAAGAGGCTTTATGGATGTTTGTTCCCCTAGCCTTGCTGTTGGATTTTTCTTGTTGCTTTATAGGAAGCCTGGTTTTTTTTTTTTAGTCTGTGGCTGTACCACCTTATTTATGATGTATATCCCCGCAGGAGGGTTGTTTATGTTTTTTGTCTGCTGAGCAGGTTTTGCTGCTATTAGTATTTATTGTTTATTTTGGTGGTATGCTTGTTCAAAGGAGCATGTTACTTTGCATATGTTTTTCTTGTCCTAGGCTACTTATAGTCTATGTGGGAGTTCCCCCCTAATGTTTAAGGGAGCATGTTCCCTTTCTTTGTTTTTATTTGTATATATTATGTAACTTGCTAGTTCTCTAGCTTTGGTTTTGATCTATATATTTCTTACATTTGATAAAAAAAAATAAAAATAAATGATCCTCTTAAATTGGTCATCGAGACAGAGCATTTCCAATAAGTAAATGGATCGTGACGGACATAATAAAGGTTGAGTTTTGTAAAATTGAAAATACTTTGGAAAAAGACTTATAGGGACCAACTTGAGTAGGCAAACAACCAAGAGAACTCAAATAAAAAATAACAAGACATCACCAATCAAACAACAAAGAGATTGAGAAGAAATGGGGACCTATATTTCAAATAAGATAAAGATGCATGCATGATATCTTACTTCAAAGCATCAAAAAAATTGTTTTGCAAAAATTCACAAGAAAATTCCCCAATAGGGTTAATCAAAAGGTAGGCTACCTCAAAAAGGCCAAATATGAAAATACTTTCGAAAAACTTTCACTTTTGAGAAATCTTTGTATTTTTCAAATGGACAAATTGCTAATAAAAATTAGACCAAACTAAAAAATCTTTGTATTTTTCAAATGGATGAATCACCCATGAGAATTAGACTAACATAAAAAAATCTTTGTATTTTTCATCAATGGGCAAGTTGCCCATGAAAATGAGACTAAAGTTGAAATCACTTTCATGTATTTCACAAACATATAAGTCACCTAGAAAATAAAACCATTGTTGAAATCACTTTCATATATTTCATAAATGGGTAGGTCATTTGAAAAATGAGACCAAGGTTGGAATCACTTTCATGTATTTCATAAACAAGTAGGTCCTTTGAAAAATAAGAACATTGTTGAAATCACTTTCATGTTTTTCACAATTGGAGGTCGCCCATTACAATGAGACCAATGTTGAAAAACTTTCATGTTTTTTATAAAAGGTTAGGTCACCTGGAAAATAAGACCAATTTTAAAATCACTTCCATGTATTTCACAAATTGGCATGTCACCTAGAAAATGAGACCAAGGTTGAAATCACTTTTATGTATTTCAAAAAACAGGTAGGTCACCTTGAAAATTTGACTAGTATTGAAATCACTTTCATGTATTTCACAATCGGGTAGGTCACATGAAAAATAAAACCAATGTTAAGAGCACTTTCATGTTTCCACTTGGGTAGGTCATCTGGAAAATGAGACCAAGGTATAAATCACTTTCATGTATTTTAAAAATAGGTAGGTCAATCAAAAAATGAGACTAGTGTTGAAATCACTTTCATGTATTTCATAAACAGGTAGATCACCTGAAAAATAAGACCAATGTTGAAAACATTTTGATGTTTTTCACCTGGACAAGTCGCCCATGAGAACTAGACCATTTCTAAAAAGTCTTTGATTTTCTCACACCAACACCAACAGCCAGATACCAGGTATCCTGGAATAAACTTAAAAAAAATTATATATTTTTTTCATGGATGGACATGTTGTCTAGAACAATTAGACCATTTTTGAAAATCTTTGAATTTTTGTTTATCAAATGTAAAAAATTGTATAGATAAAAAAGTGAAACAAAGCTGGAAACCAGCAAGTCAGAATATACAGGCATGTGTATACAAGTAAACAAAGGGAACAAACTCCCTTGAACAAGTAAATACAATTATAAAAAAGGAACATGCTCCCATAACAAGATAGCAAAACCAGCAAGCATAACAAAAGCTGTGGAAAACTACTATAACTAGCGGTACACATAGCCGATAGCAGAACGCATAGTTGAGAGACTAGTCAGAAGCAGCAAGCTTGTTTAAGCCTAGAAGACACACATAACCTCCAGAGCAGCACAAAATCGGCACAAAAGTGCCAAAATACAACCTAGCCCATAAGTGGGCATAGTAGCATGAAGCCCCTCTATGCAGCATAAAATCAGCTTCACCACAAGGTGACAGCAACAACCCAACATTTTCACCTGCAACCAAGGCAGCAACAAACACTCATAAGAGCTACAACGAGCTCTTAAGCAAAAGGCCACGCTGTCATTATATCATCCATATAAGAAAACATTCATTAAGACCAACCCTCCACCAACCAAAGCTAGCGAAAGAACAAGCAATAAAAGCGATAACCAATCTACAGCTCCAAACCACCTGCAGCTTTAAGAAGCGCAACTTTTAAACTCTAAAGTAATGTTGCAATTAGCAATAACACAAACCTTGAGTAGGGCTAACTCCATCAAACCCAGCAAAAAGGCAAGCCCTAGGAGAGCTTATGGCAGTAAACCACAACCTGTAGTGTACTTGCAAAAATGGACAACCAACAACAACCATGGCTGGAAAGCATAATAGCTCCAGCAACCAAACCACAACCCATGCAATAGCAGAAGATCCTAATAGAAGACGAATGGAGTACGAATGGAGTAGGAGGTGGCAGCACTAGAATAAGTCCCAGCAAGTTAGCCAACATAACACTACTTCCAACCTAGAGGCCAGCATCAGCAAAAGGCCACATCCAGTCTAACAAACCATATTTACTCAACAGAGGTGACAAAGTAGCCACCAGAACATGCTCCATCAAGCTCCTTTATTGCAAATATAGCAACACAGCAGAAGCAAACCAACAAAACACCCTACATGAGAATTGGCTACCATTGGTACACTCCAGCAGACATTGGCATGATAGGGACTAGCCAGTGTAGCCAAGGTTGGCAAACAACATTGTAAACATTTAGCCACCTTCAGGAAGGATGACATACTGCAAACCAAGCTACATATAGCAACAACACCCAACACTGCGATTAGTAGCATCTAAGGATAATAGTAGCCATAGGCAACAAAAATCCAGAAGTAGGTCAACAAGACCAGTAGCAAACAAAGCACAAAAACTAGCATTCAACTTCAAGAAGCGAAGCAAACTAGACTCCATAAAGCAACAATAAAGGACAACATCCACCAAGCAAAACGCCTCAGGATCTTGACCCGAGGGATGAAGACCAAGCACAAACCAGCAATAAATGGCTGACAAAACAAGCATATTGCAACAGTAGACCAACAAGCAAGTTGAACTTGCAGCAATAACAAAGACAATATAGCATGCATCTGGACGCATGAACCAACTCTAGCAAACCAACACTACAATCAGTAGCAGAAAATAAAATAACAAGCCTAAGAACAAAGCCTTCAAGAACATTTGGACGCATAAACCAACACACCAAGATCATGAGCTAGACCACCTCATATGGATTCAGAGGGCATAAACCCTCTAACAAAATATCAAAAGTGTTACAAAGGAGAAGCATTAGGCATCCAAAAAAACCTAGTCCTTTTGTTTTTTTAGCCACTCCTTTCCTTTATTTTTTTCCCCTGAAACAAAAGCCACTTGTAGTAGCACCATATATGGTGCTTCTCCCTTTCACTATCAAACTCCCCCACTAGCCCACACCATCTCTTTCTTCCACCCGTGTCAACTGCCATAAGACAACCCTCCTAAAACTCCTTCACCAACAACCATAGCAGCTGCTAAAATCAACACCACCAATTACCCCTTCAAAAATCCAAAAACAGCACCACAGCTCCATACCCACATCCACCATCATCGATCATCGACCACAACCTCTCCTTCATTATCCATGATAGACCAGCTTCCACACCAATATTAACCCCCACTGAAATCAACTTCCATTATTCCCCAAAACCACAAACACTATAAGATTTCACAATTTTATAGATGGACACAATCCATTGGTATGAGATTTAAATTTTGTCAGTAATTTTTTAACCGACTAAATCCTCGACGGAAAGTGTCTTTAATCGGTAATACCACATTTCGTCGTTAAGCTTGTCGGGAAAAAATATTATTGATAGCTTTACAAACAGAAAATGTGTTCCAAAACCACTAGAAACATACCGACGTATTTATTCCGTTGGTGATAGTGGCATTTCCAAAAAAAAATAAATTCAACTCTCTATAAAATACCGACGGATTATATCCGTCTATGAAAGCGTCGGTGATTATGGAATTTCCAGTAAATATTTTTCAACTCTTTGTAAAATGTTGACGGATATGTTTCATCTATAAATCCATCAGTAGGGTTTGTTAAAGGTTTTTTTAAAAAAAAAAAACATAATTAGAATAAATAATATAAAATTATATAAATTAACAGTAAAAAAACCAATTATGCAAATAAAATTTTATAAAACATCAAAAAAAAAATAAAGTTAAATAATATTCATTACAAATTGAATGTGTTTTTTAAAAAATATTAAATTAGAACAACGTCTGAGCTGGTGGAGGAGGAGGAAGAGGAGGCTGGTTGTTCTTGGGACCACACGACCAAAAACTGGTCGCACATGTATCACCACTTTGTGATGTCATGTTCATGACCATTTGGCAAAGTTGTTCATAATTCGCCGAGAGTTGCTTGTATTTTTCGGTAAGATGAGTCGTGTGTTGTTCATAATTCGTTGATAGTTGCTTGTATTTATCGATGAGATGAGTTGTGTGTTGCTGCAAGGTCACGAACTCCTTAGATTGGGTGCGCAATACTGATTGGGAGCTACCAACCGTTGAAACACTACGGGCCGCCCGCAAGTTCTCGACCGTAGTGTTAGAGAGCCTATACACCTGATTTTTATCGGGTGCTCAAATTCAATGGGCAGAAGGATCATCCCCATATCTCTCCTCAACTGACTATTATAGGTCTCTTGAAAATGAAAAAAGAAATCATCATATTCAATTCAAGAAAAATAATAACTTACAAAATAAAATGGTTGAGTAAACAAACCACAAAGTGTTGAGCGTGGTTGTCAACAAACTGTTGCATCCCTTTTTGGCGGTCTTCACTCCGTATGTGCGTCTCTACAAATAGCTCCATTGGGCTTGGCTCATGTCCAAGAGACAGCCTGTAAGAAAAAAAAATTAATTAAGTAACAACAAATTGAAATAACAATATATTTCATTTAAATTAATCTTACCATCCATTTTGCATATGCAACAAACGGAACGGAGGCACCGGTGTGCGTTGGAACTGAACCATGAATTTGTTGGTTTCGGTTGCGAGCATCGAACTGTGAGCGTCGTGTGAACCGCTCAGATGTCACGTGTTCAATATATTGCGGCCATATATCTCCCAGGATATATAACGATTTGAAATCCCTCCAAACCATCATGTCGTTCCAACTTTGGAGGCAGGGGCGGAGGGAAGGGGGGGCAAGCAGGGGCCCGGGCCCCCCCTCTACTTCCATCCATGCATGCATATATAATGCATCTCCGCCCCTGCTGATAATGCTAATGCATCTCCTGACTTAGTGCCATATGAGCAGTGAGCATCATGTACGAAATGTAAGACGTGAGATAAAACAAAACAAAGACGTTGTCCTTCCAAAACCATACTAGGTTAATATATATAAAAGTGTGGAGGAGGTTTTTTATTCTACAAATGTGAGTTTTCTTACCGTAATTAAGTGTAATTTTTCAATTTGATCTTTTTTTGAATTAATTTGCGCAGCCCTAATATAAATATTGTAAATATAAAATCATTACTTTGCGCAATAAATTTTGCAGCCGATCAAAAACAAAAATATAAATATAAATCACAAGTAAAAATTTTCAATGAAAATATTGCAGCAGAGCCATCAATTAATTTATTTTTCATCAAATAAAATAAGGTAATTTAATTTTAAAATCTATTTTTGTTTTGTTTTGAGATGTTTGTTAATAATTTGATAAGTGTTTTTTTATATATAATTCTACCATTTTATCTTTATTTTTTTCTTAGATTTGTTAGTTTTACCAATTGTTTTTTGAATTCTTGTTATAGTGCTTTTTTTCTAATTAATTATATATATTTTTATTGGTTTGTTTTGATTATACTTGGATTTTTTTATGTTTTGTTTTTAGCAGAGCCATCCAAATTATCAATTTTTTCTCACAATATATGTTTTGATTTTAGGTTGAACCATAAACAAAATAAAAAGAATTTGATTTTTTTTTTGAAAAAAAATATTGATAACTTGCAACCTAGTGAACCAACTCCAATGTGTAATGTTAAAGTTATAGTTGAGCAACTCCAATGCACTTCAGTTTACAAAGAACCCGTGTTGATTAGTGAGAATCATTCTTTATTATTTTTTTGCTTTCTTTCAAAGTTTATCGAACATAAATAATACTTCGCTTTAGGTAATGTTTCTTATATACTTTGTATGTTTTATATTTGTTAGATATAAAGACTAACAACAGTAAAGTGATGAATATATTATGAAGATGAAAATTAACTTCGTTGCTTTTGACTCAATTTGATATTGCTACGAACCTTTTACCTTATACAAAGATCATTATATATTTGTAGTAAGTTATTTGAATAAAACTAAATTATACATGTTTTTTTTACAACTCATGCATAATAAATTAAAATAAATATTATATTTTATTATATTAATTATGGCCTCCCCTAATAAATAATCCTAGCTCCGCCCTTGTTTGGAGGTCGTTATCTCTCGTATTTTTTTTTTGGCCTTTTTAGTGCTTCATACCAAAATCACACAACCTACTTCAATAGTGACAAATTAGATTTTAAAACATAATTTTTTTATATAAAAAAGTTCGCATTGTTTTTGGTAGTTGCCGAGTGATTTTCCTACGCATTCCTCACAACATTGTCAAACACCCTATCCCAGTCAAATATTTCTAGTATATAAACAATTTATTTACAATTATAATAATAATTTATTAAAAGTAAGCCGGAAATTAGAAATTAACACCAACCTCAAATTTGTCAAACCATGCATCAATATAAGGTTTCCATTCAGGATGTATGGAAATTTGACTCTATTGAAATAATAGAATCTCCATCGATGATTTAAACACCAATGATATTACTTTGGCGGCCTCAATATTTGTGAACCTGAAAATTAATTAAATTGATGAAATATTGATTAGTGTTGTAACCCATTTTTGGGTCCCCATAAAAAAATAATAAATACAAAAAAAAAAAAAAAAAAAAAAAAGTGCGCAGTACTGGTCGCAGTAACCGTAGATTAATTCTCTGGTTACTGTACACACAGTAACCCGGTTACTGTGTGCACAGTAACCAGCCCATGCAAAAAAAAAAAAAAAAAAAAAAACAGAAAAGGGCTAAACGGTGCCGTTTTGAACGGCACTGTTCCCCTTTCTTCCCCGCCTAACATACAGCAGTAAAGAAGGAAAAAAGATGTATATTTAATGGCGTTGGTCCCTCCAGCCCACCAACCGCCGGTCCCTCTAGCCCACCGACTGAAGACATTGGCCGACCGCCTACCGCACCGCCGAAACTGAGGGAGGCACGCCTGGACAGCAACGCCCGACCAGCCGCCGCATGACCCCACGATGAAAAAAAAAAAAAAAAAAAAAAAAAAACACATGCTCACGGGCTATAAATAGGGGAGAGACAGAGAGAAGAAAGAGAAGAGAAGGGAGAGAGAGCGAAGAAGAAGAAGAAGCAGAGAGGAGAGTAAAACAGAGGAGAGAGAGAGAGGAAAACAGCACCGCCGGCCACCGCGAACAGCCAGTTCCGCCGCCGTCACCCCTGCCACATCAGTTGCTGCCAACATCACCACCGCTCCAGGTAGCCTTGCCCGTCGTTTTTTTTTGGTTGAGCTTCATCTGCATGCAGAACGTTTACGTTCTGCAGCAGATGAAGATTAATTAGCGAGTTACTGTGCTGTGCACAGTAACTCGCTAATTAATTCACGGTTACTGTGCATGTGCACAGTAACCTGCAGATTAATTCTCTGGTTACTGTGCACATAGTAACCCGGTTACTATGTGCACAGTAGCTAACCCATTCTTTGGGCCAGGTTCGGCCCAGCCCATATATTTGGGCCTGATCCGGCCCATTTCAAAAAAAAATATTTTTTTTCAGCATTTTATTTTTCCATGTAATTTTTATGTCATTTTGATTAATATTTGGTGGTATTTTTTTTTTATGTTGTTAAAAATACAAAAATCTGATTTTTAAAATACCCGGTTTTCGTAAAAAAAAAAAAACTTCCAAAAATACAAAAAAATTGAAAAAAAGAGAAAAAAAATGTTTTTGTGCATACGGCCAAGTGTCTCAAAGCTAAAAATTCATATTGTATTTTTCATACACCAAAAAATATATTTTAGCATGCATTTTGGCTTTAATAACCAGTTTATTAAAGTCAAGAGAATATTGGCCAATATTTCAAAAACAACAAAAATTTTATTTTGTTTGTCTCTTAATATCCGGGGTATGACTTTACACGTAATGCATATTCCGGATATTTAATTCTTTTTTTTGGACAATAAAACCTGGGGTATGACATTACACGTAATGCGTATTCCAGATATTTAATTCTTTTTTTTGTTTGGACAATAGAACCCGGGGTATGACATTACATGTAATGCATATTTTGGACAATAGGAAACCACAACATGACTTAGATTTTATTAGACAAAACAATGCAGCCTACCTTAGGTAGGGCGTAGTTGGGGTGCTAATACCTTCCCTTTACGCAACCAGTCTCCGTACCTGATCTCTAAAGACCAGTAAGGGTTCCTAGTAACCAGAATACTAGGTGGCGACTCCCAGTCCATTTTTAGCTTAGAGACAAAGAACTCCTTGTCTCACCATATTTTCCATGCCAAATAGACAACATACCACACCCTCATGAAGGGTTGGGGTGGACGATCGCCGCGCCGCCGCACACGTGCGACAGAATGGCGACTCCGCTGGGGACTTTGTGGACTAAGCTTTGTTTTTGTCTGATGATTGTGTTTTTTTGTTGTGGTTTGCGTGTTTATTTTTAAATATGCATTTTCTTTATATATTTGTTCATATTTAGTTGTGCGCTTTAATTTTTATATATATTTATCTCATGCATCACATAGTTACTTTTTTTAAAGCACACACAAGCTTCAGGTTAGGAGGGGGACTAGCAGCTTACCTTACGACTTTTAGTCAAGGTTTAAGTTTGTGTAAACCCCAACTCTTCGTTGAGTGCTTAGACTGGTAACAGTTGGTACACATGCCATCTCATTACCTACAAGCCCCCATATTGCCTCCACGAGGGTGATCACTGGGACAGCAAGAGACCCTTTTTTAGAGACTGAATAGCCAACATACCCATGTTCACATAATAAAACTTGTCCTTGTTTGTAGTGCTGTCATTATTTGCATACGGGAAAACCCTTCTTGAAGCATTTTGAACTCATGATCGTCACTCCAAAAATTTTCATTGTAGAGTTTGGGCAAGAATCAAGCTTCTTGTTTCGTTATGCAACAATTACAATCATTTGTCACCCCTCGAAGGGCAAGTTCATCATATATATTACATGTTCATACATTTAACATGCATACATGACAGATTGAAATATAGGTCCCCAAAAAGTCTACAACACCCGACTTCGAGCGAGAAACATGGAAAATGAAGAGCGTGCTCAACGTGAGGCCTATTTGCACGAAGAGTTGGAGTCTCTGAAAATAAGTGTGGCTCACCTCACTAGCTTACTCAAGCAAACATTAAGAAATACCTCTGATGAAGGTCCTTCTAATCGACCGATCACCTTTGATCCGGCTCCTACTACAGTTCAGCCTGAGGAAAGAATGAGCGAACATGGTCAAGAACCTCAGCAAAATCCAACATTTGTGCAGTCAACAACACCGGCACCATCCCCAATAGTCGTGAAGGCATCTGCTAATGAGTCCCACAAGGCTAAGTCATCTGATAGCATTGATCAAGCTAAGATAGAGGCGTTGGAAGCCAGACTCAAAGCCATTGAAGGATCAGACTTATATGACCCGGTACGGGCAGCAGAGATGTGTTTGGTCCCAAATGTGGTTATCCCAAAGAAATTTCGTGTTCCTGAATTCATCAAATACAGTGGAACACAATGCCCCATGACCCATCTCAGGTCCTACTGCAATAAAATGGCTGAGGTAGTACATGATGAAAAACTACTAATGCACTTTTTCCAAGACAGTTTAAGTGGGGCAACTTTGAGTTGGTACATGAGATTGGATAACACAAAAATTCACAACTGGAAAGATCTTGTGGATGCTTTCGTAAAGCAATACAAGTACAACATGGACATTGCGCCCGACAGAACCAGTTTGTCCAATATAGAGAAAAAGGATAAAGAAAGCATAAGGGAATATGCTCAAAGATGGCGAGAATTAGCTGCTCAAGTACATCCCCCACTTCTGGACAAAGAGATGGTCTCTTTATTTGCCAACACACTTAAAGCACCATATTACGAACATATGATGGGTAGTTCAGCCCAACAATTCACTGATGCTGTGATAGTGTGTGAACGTATAGAGCAAGGTGTCAAGAGTGGTAGAATTGCTGCACCAACCGAGAAAAGAGGCTTCGAAAGAAAAGAGGTTCACCATGTTGAAGATGGCTACATGAGTAGAAAAAATACATCCCAAAATTACCGTACTCCATCCCAAATTGCCAACATCAAAAAACTTGAACCCCAAAACTTTCAAGCCAAAAGCCAAATTGGAAATTTCCAAAGGGTTCAAGAACAACTACCTCCACTACCGTTACCCCTGAATGAGATGTATCAAAAGCTATTGAGCATTGGTCAAATAGCACCAGAACCTCTAACACCTTTGCAGCCACCTTATCCTAATTGGTACAAGCCAGAACTCAATTGTGAATACCATGCCGGTATTACTGGGCATAGCATCTATACTTGCAACGCCTTTAAGAGAAAGCTTCTGCAATTAATCAAGGCTGGGTGGATAGAATTGGAAGATGCCCCCAATGTGAATACGAACCCGTTGCCTAATCATGCTTGAAGCAGATTAGGATGGAATGTTTGGGGAATTGGAAAGCATCAATGGTCCAGCATGATAGCTTGAATTTTGTAGAACTCAACTTTTGACCATGGTGTTGTTCCGCATTGTCTTTGAGTCCTCTACGCAGAGCTTTTGAGAGGAGTTTGCCTATGGACAGATTCGCCAAAATAGATGAAGGAAGCCTGCCTTGTTATTGCTTTTTTTTTAATGCTTTTGAATAAGACTTTCTCTGTTAATGAGCTTCTCTTATGAAATAAGATCATGTGTTTTCTTGTGTTCACATCACACTCTTCTTTGTTGTTATTACATGTAAATAACATTTTGAGCGCAACTTTGCTCACAACACTACAACATGAAGAATCCTTTGGTGTTCCTTTCTTCCAAACCCATACATTAATCTCATATGTTTTCAAGGATATTTTTTTTTTTGGGACCTCCAAAGTGAGTACAAAAACAAAAATCGTGTTGATATTTGTCCAAAACAAATGCATTTTGAAAATTCAAGTGATTCCTTAAATAGGTACACATATACCTAGAAAACTTGAAAGAAAAAAAGACAATAAAGACAAACAACACTATGAAGTGACTTCAAAAGCTGGGTTTTATTTGCATGAATAATGAGAAATCACATTGCATACTCGCATGAAAGCAAGGCTTACCGATCCTAAATGCATGCATTTGAGATGAAGAAAGGCCATCTTTGATAATCCTTTCACAAAGCTGAAATATATCATTTGCAGTCCCCTTTTGAGCCTAATAAATTTTTCTTGAAAAATAACCCTGGCTAGGATCACACCTCTACACTGGGGGGCAAGTGCAAAAAAATCCATAATGATTGAAAGTGCCCAAATACCTCTTGGGGGCATGAAAAAGTCTTCAACAATGAAAGTGCCCAAACAATACTGGGGGGCATAAAAGAAAATTCTCAATCATCAAAGGTGCCCATACAAAGCTAGGGGGGCATGAAGAAAAATCCAAAGGATCCAAAAATTTTGAGCAAAAAAACAAAGCAAATGCAATGATGCTCAAAATCAAATGAAGAAAACAAAAACAAAGAGAGAGCCCAAGCCCAATACTGGGGGGCACCGTGGACCATTTTACAAATCAATTATAAGGTCCAGGAATGTATGAACAAAAGAGTTTGGGATATAAGCACTTGTGATCCTTAGTCTTAAAGTCCCTTAAACACCTTTTGAGCCTACATATATCATTTTCTTCATAACCAAAAGCCCAAGCCTACATTACGTGCCTAATCAAGCCCTTTCCGATCAAAGGCAAGCAATCTGGATCGGTATGGAATGCTTTCTCATGCGAGTCAAATCATTATTCATGCAAATAAAATAAATGCTTTGAATCAATTCGGTTCTCAATAACCCTCAAATTGACATTTAAACCTTTTGTGACCAACCAGATGTCATCTTCATCTTTAACCAAAAGCAAAAATCTTTCATCACTTCAAGAAACCTGTCCATAGGAATCACTTGAATTTTTTAGAACAAGTTTATTTTGAACCAATGTCAAAATAATTTTTGTGATTGGAATAACTTGGAAGTTCCAAAAATTTTGCATGAAAACATTTCATTGTACAAAAAACCCAAATTTACTTTCACATATCCTCACCCCAAACCAAACCCAAGTTGAACACTTGGGGGGCATGATCAAGCTGGGGGGCAATCAAATACACATGGTAGGGCTGGCTCCATGATTCCTTTTCTAAAGAAAATGTCGGGCAAAATTGGCAACTCTTGAGATAAACGGTGAAGGACAAAGATGTATGATGACATCAAACTCTTCCCAGAGGTCAAGATCACAATATGTAACCCGAGTAAGCAAAAGTGGAAAAGCCATCGAAGTTTACTACCAACACCACAACTTTTGAGAGAAAACAAAGACACCATGAAGAAATGGGGGCCTATATTTCTCAGGTAAGTATACATGCATATCAATCATAATGCATTTGCTTTTCAACATTGACAATCATTGTTTCAACATCCCTTTGGTAGTGCGTTTTCTAACCCTACCTCCTTTTGAGTGCGCCTTCGAGCCCTCACCTCCATTTTGAGTGCGCCTTCGAGCCCTCACCTCCATTTTGAGTGCGCCTTTGAGCCCTCATCCCTTCGGTAGTGCGTTTTCTAACCCTACCTCCGTTTGAGTGCGCCTTTGAGCCCTCACCTCCTTTTGAGTGTGCCTTTGAGCCCACACCTCCATTTTGAGTGCGCCTTTGAGCCCTCATCCCTTTGGTAGTGCGTTTTCTAACCCTACCTCCTTTTGAGTGCGCCTTCGAGCCCTCACCTCCATTTTGAGTGCGCCTTTGAGCCCTCATCCCTTCGGTAGTGCGTTTTCTAACCCTACCTCCTTTTGAGTGCGCCTTCGAGCCCTCACCTCCATTTTGAGTGCGCCTTTGAGCCCTCATCCCTTTGGTAGTGCGTTTTCTAACCCTACCTCCTTTTGAGTGCGCCTTCGAGCCCTCACCTCCATTTTGAGTGCGCCTTTGAGCCCTCATCCCTTTGGTAGTGCGTTTTCTAACCCTACCTCCTTTTGAGTGCGCCTTCGAGCCCTCACCTCCATTTTGAGTGCGCCTTTGAGCCCTCATCCCTTTGGTAGTGCGTTTTCTACCCCTACCTCCTTGTGAGTGCGCCTTTGAGCCCTTACCTCCATTTTGAGTGCGCCTTTGAGCCCTCATCCCTTCGGTAGTGCGTTTTCTAACCCTACCTCCTTTTGAGTGCGCCTTTGAGCCCTCACCTCCATTTTTGAGTGCGCCTTTGAGCCCTCACCTCCATTTTGAGTGCGCCTTTAAGCCCTCATCCCTTCGGTAGTGCGTTTTCTAACCCTACCTCCTTTTGAGTGCGCCTTCGAGCCCTCACCTCCATTTTGAGTGCGCCTTTGAGCCCTCATCCCTTCGGTAGTGCGTTTTCTAACCCTACCTCCTTTTGAGTGCGCCTTTGAGCCCTCACATCCATTTTGAGTACGCCTTTGAGCCCTCATCCCTTTGGTAGTGTGTTTTCTAACCCTACCTCCTTTTGAGTGCGCCTTCGAGCCCTCACCTCCATTTTGAGTGCGCCTTTGAGCCCTCATCCCTATTGGTAGTGCGTTTTCTAACCCTATCTCCTTTTAAGTGCGCCTTCGAGCCCTCACCTCCTTGTGAGTGCGCCTTTGAGCCCTCACCTCCTTTTGAGTGCGCCTTTGAGCCCTCACCAACATTTTTCTGGGTAGGTCACCCATTACAATGCGACCAATTCTCCATGTTTTATATCTGGGTAGGTCACCCATTACCATGAGACCACACTTCACATTCTTTCTTTTTTTTCGGGTTAAAGGGGATTGGCGAAAGGAATCTCAGTTTAGCCCAAGCATACACAGGACTTTGGGTCCGATTGAAATTTTAGGTCAATCAAATTTTGAGACGACCAGTTTCGGAAGACCAATGTTTTTTTTCTTTACAACACTTACTATGCACAAATCTTTGCTCCGTAAGCATTGTAAAGAGGGGGGCAACTGTTGTAACCCATTTTTGGGTCCCCATAAAAAAATAATAAATACAAAAAAAAAAAAAAAAAAAAGTGCGCAGTACTGGTCGCAGTAACCGTAGATTAATTCTCTGGTTACTGTACACACAGTAACCCGGTTACTGTGTGCACAGTAACCAGCCCATGCAAAAAAAAAAAAAAAAAAAAAAAAAACAGAAAAGGGCTAAACGGTGCCGTTTTGAACGGCACTGTTCCCCTTTCTTCCCCGCCTAACATACAGCAGTAAAGAAGGAAAAAAGATGTATATTTAATGGCGTTGGTCCCTCCAGCCCACCAACCGCCGGTCCCTCTAGCCCACCGACTGAAGACATTGGCCGACCGCCTACCGCACCGCCGAAACTGAGGGAGGCACGCCTGGACAGCAACGCCCGACCAGCCGCCGCATGACCCCACGATGAAAAAAAAAAAAAAAAAAAAAAAAACACATGCTCACGGGCTATAAATAGGGGAGAGACAGAGAGAAGAAAGAGAAGAGAAGGGAGAGAGAGCGAAGAAGAAGAAGAAGCAGAGAGGAGAGTAAAACAGAGGAGAGAGAGAGAGGAAAACAGCACCGCCGGCCACCGCGAACAGCCAGTTCCGCCGCCGTCACCCCTGCCACATCAGTTGCTGCCAACATCACCACCGCTCCAGGTAGCCTTGCCCGTCGTTTTTTTTGGTTGAGCTTCATCTGCATGCAGAACGTTTACGTTCTGCAGCAGATGAAGATTAATTAGCGAGTTACTGTGCTGTGCACAGTAACTCGCTAATTAATTCACGGTTACTGTGCATGTGCACAGTAACCTGCAGATTAATTCTCTGGTTACTGTGCACATAGTAACCCGGTTACTATGTGCACAGTAGCTAACCCATTCTTTGGGCCAGGTTCGGCCCAGCCCATATATTTGGGCCTGATCCGGCCCATTTCAAAAAAAAAATATTTTTTTTCAGCATTTTATTTTTCCATGTAATTTTTATGTCATTTTGATTAATATTTGGTGGTATTTTTTTTTTATGTTGTTAAAAATACAAAAATCTGATTTTTAAATACCCGGTTTTCGTAAAAAAAAAAAAAACTTCCAAAAATACAAAAAAATTGAAAAAAAGAGAAAAAAATGTTTTTGTGCATACGGCCAAGTGTCTCAAAGCTAAAAATTCATATTGTATTTTTCATACACCAAAAAATATATTTTAGCATGCATTTTGGCTTTAATAACCAGTTTATTAAAGTCAAGAGAATATTGGCCAATATTTCAAAAACAACAAAAATTTTATTTTGTTTGTCTCTTAATATCCGGGGTATGACTTTACACGTAATGCATATTCCGGATATTTAATTCTTTTTTTTTGGACAATAAAACCTGGGGTATGACATTACACGTAATGCGTATTCCAGATATTTAATTCTTTTTTTGTTTGGACAATAGAACCCGGGGTATGACATTACATGTAATGCATATTTTGGACAATAGGAAACCACAACATGACTTAGATTTTATTAGACAAAACAATGCAGCCTACCTTAGGTAGGGCGTAGTTGGGGTGCTAATACCTTCCCTTTACGCAACCAGTCTCCGTACCTGATCTCTAAAGACCAGTAAGGGTTCCTAGTAACCAGAATACTAGGTGGCGACTCCCAGTCCATTTTTAGCTTAGAGACAAAGAACTCCTTGTCTCACCATATTTTCCATGCCAAATAGACAACATACCACACCCTCATGAAGGGTTGGGGTGGACGATCGCCGCGCCGCCGCACACGTGCGACAATTAGTTGTTCATAAATTATGTTATAATTTAAAAAAAAAAAACCAAAACAAACTTACATTGAAAGGTTGTCCTTCCAATGTGCCTCGTACTTGTAGGTGAATTGATTCCGCTGTGAAGGAACACCACCTCTATGCTATGAAACCGTGCTGGAAGAGGCTGCATCGCGAGTCGGTACAGGTGCCTCTTCTTGATCGGCACCTAAGGACATGTAATCCTTACTACTAGAAGAACTAGCTGCGACCATATGTGAGCGATGAGTTATTGATTTCATTCTACGCATTTACACAATTTTATACGAATAATTACATAATTAAATCTGATTCTTAAAAAATGATTTGGCAGCACCTCCCCTATACTAGAGACTACCCAAAGTTTTCAAACCCGTAAATATTGAACAAATAACAATTAAAATCAATAAAAATAATTAAACACATATCATGCTATAATAAAGTAAAATTGAGATACAATAATTAAATTTATTCCTATATATTCAATCACTAATTACAAGGTAAATTCTACAATAACAATTAAAATTCAACAAAGTATTCAATTATGATGGAAATACAAACAATAAAATATATTAAACAAATAAAAAAAATTATATACTTTAGGAATGAAAAATGCTGACCTTAATAATGTGTTTATTTCACGACTTTATCTACATTATAAAAATATACTAAAACAAAAAACACAACAAAAATAACAATAACTAAAACAAACAAAAAAAATAAAATCATTAAGCATATTAAATGGAAATACATACCTTTCAATTTGATGAAGATTGAACTATAGATTACAAGCCAAAAAAACAAAACTCTTGAAGGAAATTAGAGGGAAAAAATCAAAGTTTGGAAGGAAATGAAAAAACAAAGCAAGGGAAAAATGAACTGAAGGGTCAGTCGCTGGGATTTACAGCGCAGTTTTACCGACAGACTCACCGAAAACATATATAATTAATATTTTTTTTTATTTATTCCGTCGGTAAATTTTCAAAAATCTATCAATAAATTTTGAATTTCGCACTAAATTTTTAAAATGGCCCTCCATGATTTTCATAGTCCGTCGGCAATTACATGCGGTCAGAGATGCATTAATACCCACCTTTTGGAATTCGCACCATTCGTCGGTGATTTTGTCGGAAATTTTAGACCGCCAACAAATGTTGACGGACTATATTTGTTTGTATAGTCGTTGGTAATTGTGCCATTTCTAGTAAATATTTTTCAACTCTCTATGAAATGCTGACGGACGTGTAATCTGTCGGTATAGATGTCGCTGATTGTGCACCGTGCATGAAAGATTATGTTTGTATTGCATATTTATCTTCCTGCAAATACTTAAATTACAAATTGCCCATTGCACAAAATAATAACAACAGTCATGACTTATAAAATAAATATTTCGTGTTACAAAATGTCATCCATAATATATATTACATTAAAAAAAAAAAGCTTTACACATTGCTTCATTCTGATAGTTAGTTAGAATTTTCTTCTTCTTCATCGTCAATTGAATAGTCATCAGCTTCATCACAATCCTCAATATGGATATTATCATCATCTTGATCGACATTTGCTTGTCTGCCAGAGCTCATAGCAACATTCAACTCCGCTGCATCAACATCAACAAGACTATCATTAAAAACATGAAAATTTGAATTTTCTTCCAAGTCAATCGAATGAGCAACTCGATATGGTTCAACCAACTCACTAACTTGAAAGACTTCATCTCGCACACTTATGTCTTCGTTCTTATCCTGAACAACCTCGAGATACAACCCCTGGTTTCATTTTAAAATGAATAACCAATCAACTCATGATCGATCCTTTCTAAAGGAAGGGGTATATGTGTAGTACACTTGTTGAAATTGCTTCGCAATAACAAAGACATTGTTTACATTGTGGAATCGAGCTTTTAAGTTGATTTCAACCAGATCATAGTGAGGATCAACTCTGATTTCTTTGTTAGTGGTGTCATATCAATAGCTTTTGAATAAAAACACTCTATTATGCTCGCTATGATATTGCAGTTCGATGACCTCTTCTAATCTACCATAGTAGTCAACTTCTAACTCACTACAAGTCGATCCCTTAACACAAACACCGTTATTGTATGTCTTTCTTCAATGCCTGTATTCTTTAGTATGGAACACATATCCATTGACAAAATACATGTTGTAGCACTTAACTTTTCTTTCAGGGCCCAGGCTTAATGGAGACAATGACTTAGCAGCACTCCTTCCCATTTGACAAACCTTGTATATAATATACTTAGTAGCACTCCTTTTCATTTGACAAACCTTGTATATAATATACAACAATGAACAGTAAACTAGAATTTTGTAATGACATATAGTAACTTTGCAAGAGATAATGAGTTTGTGATAGTACTTACATGTGTTCTGAACCACGTGGCAAATTATTCATCTCGTAATTGAAAGATTTGGGATTCGGTCTGCTGTGAGTTATTGGACAGTAAATATTATTGATGTTACCTGCAAGGTTGTTCCAAATTATATAAGTTTATGATATTACAATATATAAATAGGACATTCTTAACAAAGTTAAATTAGTAGTACATATACTTACTGAATAAAAGTTCTCAACTAATCATAGTTAAATAGAACATAATTGGGTGCTTGTCTGAATTCTATTTTCAATAAATATCTTCCCCTTATGGTATTTTTAGGTGTGGGTCATCCATGATTGGAGAATATTGACAACTTCCCACTGGAAGGCACTTTACCAGCATCATCGTGCCGTGGAACGCGATTGATTCTCGTTCTCAAATGAGGTTTGAAATAGTACGAGATAAATGTTGAGATATTCTCAATAATATAGGCCTCACTTATCAAAGCCTCAACATGCACCTTGTTCTTAACCTTTTTTCTTAAGATTGAACAAGTACCTGAATTGAATTAATCAAATATTTTCAATTAAGAAAAACAAAGAAAATAATTTTACATGTGAATTACATTGCAGCTATAATATCTAATCGTTTGAATGGATACATCCATCTATATTGGACCAGTCCTCAAACTTTTTCCTGAAATGGTAAATGTATGGGGAGATGCTCCATTGAGTCAAAAAATTATGAATGGAATATCATCTCAAGTTTGCGTAGTGTCTCGATGATATTTGTTTCAAGCCTCTCAATGTGATCAACATTCAACTTGTTGGAGCATATATCTCTAAAGAAATAAGTGATCTCCATGAGTGCACCCTATATCCTTTTTGGCAACAAATCATGATAAGCTAATGGAATAAGTGTTTGCATAAATATATGGCTGTCATGACTCTTCATTCCATACAATCTGCATTCCTTGATATGTTTGAGGTATGTCCATCGGGAAAACACAGACTCTTAAGTCATTTATAGACTAGTAGTTGTGCATTTTTCTCTAACACAGAGCTTGCTCTTGGTTTTGCGACCTGTGGCCCATCACAAACCAACTCTATATTTTTACGGTTACAGAACAAAGCTATATCCAATCTAGTCTTGATGTTGTCCTTTGTTTTCCCCTTTATATCTATGACAGTGTTGAAAATGTTCTCAAACACGTTCTTTTCTATATGCATGACGTCAAGATTATAGCGGAGGAGATTGGTTTTCCAATAAAAAAGCTCCAAAAAGATACTTTGTTTTACCTAATTGTGGGTCAAATCAAAACCAGGGAACTTCTGTTTACCTGATTGGAGACCAAACACAATGTCATTGTACTCTAATACAACATCATGCAATTCTTCACAAGAAAGACGTAGGGGTGCAACATCCTTTTCAACTCTGCCAACAAAGAAATCCTTTCTATTCCTTTTGTACCTATGATCCGGTGGCATGAAACGATGGTGATAGTAAAAAAAAAGAAGCTTTACCTCCATAAGTTAGCGTAAATGCCTTATTGTTTTCAATGTAGTATGGATATGCTAGTTTTCATACGTGCTTCAACCAAAAACCATAAGCTGGAAAATCATTAATAGTCCATATCAAAGCCACCCTCATAACAAAATTTTATTTTCTTGATATATCATAAGTCAAAACTCCAGAGGACCATAATTGCGTCAACTCATTAATCAATGGTCGAAGACAAACATCTATATTCTAGCCAGGGCTGCTCAGATCAAGTATGATAGTATATAAAAACATGAACTCCGACCATATACACATCCCTGGTGGCAAGTTATAAACCGTGAGTATGACCGGCCAATAAGAATAAGGAGCAACAAATGAATCGAATGGGTTGAATCCGTCTGTACACAACTTAAGACACATATTTCTTGATTCAGATGAAAACTAAGGATGCACACCGTTAAAGTGTTTTCATGTTCCGTCGTTAGAAAGATGCACCATCACTCCATCAACTACATCACGTGATTAGTGCGATGTCATGTGCTCAATAGTCCTTGGTGACATGAATAAACTCTATAATCTATGTGTGCTTGGAAAGTATCAAAGTTTTTTATATGCCACGAGAGTTTTTTTCCTTGCCAGTTCTAGTTTTTGTAATGGGAATGCCACATGTCATGCAACTCGGTACAGCTCAGCATTTTCAATGTAGTATAACATATAGAAGTTAGTCACATGTTAATTTTCTAGTATTCCTAAAACCAAGGGATTTCATTATGGGCTTTGCAGCATAGCAGTTCTCTTTCAGCTTATTCCCTTCAGGTCTCCCATTTGATAATTTTGTCATAACCGGCCTCACTCAACTCGTGATTTGACTTAATGATGAACACCTAGCTATAGTCAATAATTTATTATGGTTCGTGCAACCATCCACATAATGATTTGTTAGAATCTTTCTAAACAATCAAAAAACTTAAGTTGCATCTACATTAGGTTCTTTTTCTACGTTAGACATTGACTGACATTACCTTGATTCATTCTGATTGACATTACCTTGATTCATTCTGATTGCATCCATAGACCATATTTCGGTAACGGGATTACTGTTGTCATTTTGCAACTCCATACATGTTGCTAGCACTAGAAATTGACCCAACCACCATTTCTCCCATGCTCTTATTACAAACAAATTAGTTCTCCGTGTGCATACTAACACATGTAATTCTTCAATAAACCCTTTGAGTAGAAGATGCATCATTACAACAATCCGGATGTAGATAATTATTTATTTTGACACTTTCTGCATAGACACCTAATACCACCTCCAGTAAAAATTTCTGGGAATAGATGTTGTGAAATTTTATAAAACCTTGAAACCCCGTTACAATAATCCATCCTCCGCAATCCTTGGGGTGAATCTTGATTACATCCATAAATGATCATCCATGACTTTTATCGAACCTCTATAAAATTATTGATGACAACATGTATTAATTAACTATGTTAGGTAAATAAATTTACAAAAATATTAGTTCACCTCAAGATTATCCAACAAGCTAATTTACAACTTCTCATAAATATTCATTATCAATTATCAACGTCCATAACAATTTTATACATATAAATTTACAAAACATTACAACAAAACATGTAATTTGGGAAAATTCAAACAAAGTTTCAACAGTTTTACAAACAAATGCAATTTTACAAAATCTAAAACAAAACCATAACAAGTACAAAATTATGGCATTACATATACTACGAGTTTGTTTGAGAAATAAAAACAATGTACATACACAAACAAAATATATATACAAAAAAATAAAAAAAAAAAAGCAATAAAATTGACATTTAAATGTTAAAATTAAAAAAGATAGATTACTTACAAAAAATGATAAAATCCACAATAATCAAAATACGGATTTTGTGCACCACAAAACTTAAAGAAATATTGACTTGTGTTGAAGAAGAGGGGGATTTTTTTTTGGGTGTTGTTTGCAGTTTGGGGAGAGATTTGGGATGAGGAAGAAGGAAGAAATTAAGGGAGGGAGGGGAGGCAAATTGGTGATATATTCACTTTTGCCGATGGAATACCAACGAACTCTTTTTATTAGTGGTTCTGAAGGTGAATTGGTCACGTCACTGTATTGGAGATCCTGGTTTGAATCCCTCGGTGATTTCCCTCAATAAAATCACTCACAAAAACTTCCACGTCAGGCGAACATTTTTTAATTCTAAATATTTCGTTTTAATTCCGTTGTATATACCGCTTGAAATACTTTTTATTCGTATATACCGACTGATTATAGATGGAAATAGTAGCCGTCGGTAATTATCACCGCAATTGACTGACAGAATTATTCATCAGTAATTTTGTTAGTTTTCGTCGAATTTCTAGTGTGGTGAAAAAATGATAGCCCTCTTTCTCACCATCACATACCCATAAAATTCCGAGACAATCACCTCCACTCACGATGACCAACAACCTCTCTCTCACAACACCAAGCATCCTCTCCATACAAAACTATTTTGCATGCATGTGGGCTTTATAATAAATTTATAAAGCTTATTCAAACTTGCCCAAATAAAATGGCCTATTAGGCTACCAAAAAAAAAAAAAAACATAAACCATTCCTTATATAAAATAAATGAGACAAGTTTTTAATAAAAATGCCAAAGTCCAATTTTTTTTCCCTTCTCACGGTCAAAGCCCAATTACTGGCCATTTCTCGAATCTAATAACCATTTTAGAATTCAAATCAGGATTATTCACGGTAAGTATATTCATGACGAGTATCAACCTTGGTATTTGTTGATGTTATAGTAAGAAATATCAACTCTAGTATTTATTAATACTAGAGTTAGAAAAATATCAATCCTGGGTATTTATTGACGTCATAGTTAAGAATATGAATCCCAATATTTACTAACGCTAAGAGTCAAAAATATTATAAACCAAAGCAAACAACCATTAGAATTTTAAGATCGAAAGTATCAATGCATCCTCTTAAGGGAGGGATGCTTTAGGGGTTATAATATCTTCCCTCTAGCATATTCAATCCATTATCATACAATCTTTGTAAGAGATTAGTTTTAGGTTTGTAAGTAACCAAGATTACTAATAAATCGATTCCCTAAAAAAAAGACATTTACTCCTATAAGATAATAAGGTGCCAAATATCTATTATTTTTTCAATTTTTAAAAAAAGTTTTTATTGTGATGTCGGGTGCGAAAAATTACTATTTAGGTCTATTTATGACATTTCAAAATGTTTGACACTTTCAATATCATATTCATATCTTGATGTGATGGATTTTAAAAAAAAAGAGAAGGAAAAAAACATTCTTGTGAGTGGAATGATAAAAAGAAAAGAAAAGGAGAAATCAAATAAACATTAAAGTTAAATCTAATATATAAGTAACCATATTTGTTCGAAGATTAAGGCAACAATTACATTTAAGGGGGGTGAATTAGACTGTTTCTACTAATACAAACAAATAATCTGCAATTTAAATTAAATTAAATATAATAAACACAATAACCAACGAAATATAATTAAAAGTGCCCTTAAAAAATAAATAGGTAAGAAAGAGAAAATTGCGCAAAACTTGTTTTTTAAAATGGGATCGACAAGCCAATATTCACACCTTTTAGTGTCCAAACACCATATCATCTTATAATGTCCTTTAAATGAATTCCACACTAAGCTTTTTCTTCACTACTTCAAGAAAAACCCTTCTTCAAGATTTTTATCCACTTGGAGATACACCTTCTCCAAGATTTTTTGCCATTTTAAAGATATTATGTTTCAAGATTTTTTCTTGGTAATATTTCTCTTACCAAAATGCCAAGAAGATTTTGTGACCCAACTCTCAAAGGTTTTACAATTTTTGGTATTTGTTTACAATAAAAACTCTCTCAAATAGTGGATAGTTACAAATGAAGCTTGTATCTTTCATAACTCACTTAATAGTACTTTAGGATATTTGAAGGTGTTTAAGTCATAGTTATTAAATCGGTGGATCGGCTCCGACAGGTTGACCCAAAAGCCGACGTCGGTGGCTAGACTAGCCCAGCAGTAAAGCAAAAGACTGGGATAAGCAAAACTTGACGAAACCTTGTTGACCATTGACCCAACGACCTGGCATAACCCCGGTTGAGACCCAATTTTTTTTTACATGTGTTCTTTTTTTCCTAGCTAGAGACCCCTCTGTTTTTTAATATTTTTAGTTGGTTATTAACCCTTTTCAAAGTTCACTAAAATAAAATACTAGAATAATGTTTTTATTTTTAATGTGGGGATTTTAAAAGCCCTTTAGTATATATACTCTATATCACAAGAAAACAATATGTTTTTCAATGTGGAAAATAAAAAACCTTTTTGGATTTAAAATACTAACAACTTAACTAAAAAGATAATATACTAACAATAAGTAATATTAATCAAAATGTAGGATACAAACTTTTTGAAATTGGAATAATCTTTTAAAACTTCATTATTTTTAACATGTATAGTTATTTCACATGAATATTGTTTCCTTATTTTTTTCATATGAAAATATTAAAATTTAAAATATATATTTTTAATTTTTACGGATTTTGATTCGGGTATACGAACCCTATAACCGTATGACCAATGGCTCTTGACCCAACCCCCAAAGTCGGGTTAAAGAAACTAATAACTATGGTTTAAGTGTATTGAGTATTAGAATGAATACTATAGTGCTTGAATATGAAGGTTCAATTTAGCACAACTTAAAGTATGGTACGGGACTGATGATTTCTCTCTCTTTTTTTCACTTGAAAATAGTCTCTATATTATATATGTTTCTTGTTCTCTTTTGTTTCTACAATAAGAGAGCTACTTATAAGTTATTAAAAAGAAAACCAGTCATTTATTAGTCGTTGGAATGCCATTGACAACTGAATAGGATGATATTGGTTCAGATTGGTCAAGCAAAATCGGTCAACCGGTTCCTGCAAAATTCTCAAGTGTTCAATCATTTGATGAACAACTGGTCAACTAGTTCATTTGGTATCACTAAATAGGCTGGTTTGCTTCTTGTAAATTTTATTTTTAATAGATTTCTACGTGGAGAATTCTTGAACTAATATCAATCCTATTAATGCATGCAATAGTGATGTGAGTTTATTTTAATTGTCCTATCAAGATAAGATATAAATAGTTATACACATTGCATTAAAGAATGAATACTTAATTCTAAGTCTTCTGATTCGATTCAGATTCAACCTTGGCATTCCTTATAGTAAGAATTTGGTTATGTGTTTGAGATTGGTTGTTGATATAGTTTAGTATATGGTTTAGCCTTGAGTTTTTCATGATAGGTTTTTACCTAGGATGCATTCGATTAAGATTGAGTTTCTTATGGAAGATGGGTTCGAACCTAATTTTTTTGGTGGGTAATTTGGTTAGATTAGGACAGGCTAAGTAACTATAACATGTTTTTTGGCAGCAAGAAAGTTTATTTTGAGTGTATTTTAAGGTTTGATTAGTCCCTATTAATAAATATGGGTTTGGGCCACATGAGATCCAAATTGGCTTGGGTTAAACTAAGATATTAGGATCATATCAAATTTGTTTGGGGTTGATTTCCTAATTCTACTAGGACTTAAATCAGTAAAATATTCTCCAAAAATTCAAGGAAATTTTGTTCATTATTTTTCCTATTATTTAGGAGAATATTTATCAACAAAGGATGCTAAAGGAGTTGCATATCTAATTTCCTAAGTTAGGAAAGATTAATTAATGATTCTTCTAGTCTAGGAAGGATGCTAAAGGAGTTGCATATCTAATTTCCTAAGTTAGGAAAGATTAATTAATGATTCTTCTAGTCTAGGAAGGAAACTAAATTGGCAAGTTTAAAAAATAGAGATTTTCTTCATTAATTGTCCACATAAAACAAGAAAACCAAGCACAATAAGATAAGAAGACTTCATAATTAATTCCACATTCAGATTAGATTTCCTAGTCTATTTGAGACTTCTTAGGGGTGACAAATCTGATTCTAGCATATCTAGAATATTAATTTTGGATTTTTATTATTTTCTTCTTAGTTTTTGTTTATTATTACTTATTTGAGTTAATTTTGTAAGTGAGCTCAAATAAGCGCACATATGGGGATACATTAGGGTTATTTGAAGCATTATATAAGTGTTTTGTATGCTAAAAAAGCAGGGAGCCATGAATTTATGAAATAAACTTGTGTTCTACGTGATGTAACACATTATTTTTGAGAGGACAAAGATCAAATCTGACTTATCAAGATATAACTGACCTTTTGGCATCATTCAATTCAATTCCAATAATGTTGATACCTTATGACAGGTTTTCATTGTGTCACCTTCTCAAACCTGATTTTTGGCTTTCTTAGGGAAGTATCATCTTTGTTGAGAATTGCTTGATCATATGATTAAGAGGTTCACATCATCTTCACTTACTTTGTTCTTGGAATTCTTTCCATTTTACTTATCAATATATTCTTCGAATAAACCTATTTAAACTTATTCTCAACAATACAATATTAGTTCATTTTCTATTTAATTGTTAGCATCAAAATATATAAGAATTTGAATATATGACCCAAAGGTCAATAATCTCCTGTTTTTAACAACAACAATTAATGTATAATATAGATATATAAAAAATAATTATCCCCTTATATTTTGCAATATAATGTCCCAAAAAATTTAACAATTATAACCATTCTATAGTTTGTATTTCTCCCCCTTTTTTCATATAGTTTTACAATGGTTATATTCTCTTCATATTTGATTATATCTATATTCTATATTCTCTCCCTTATTGTCATCAGTGAAAAACAATAAGAGAAATAATATAAAAAATAAAGAGAATGAATCTGAAATCATTAAATAATCTTCAAAAGTTTTAATATTCATTACACATTTAAAGATAAAATACAAATACATTAAAAATATGACAAACAAATGTATAGTTAGTACAAGATCTAAGGTGGTGGATAGCGAGAGAGTAGATTAGCCATCATATCTTATGTTCGTTTATGTATCGCATATACGACGCACATCCTCTCATATATAATGCACTTTACTTTCAATATTCTGCAGTAGATCTTCTACCTTAGACTTGCAAGTACTCATACCAAACATTGTTTCAAACTCATCATCACTACAAACATGTTGTTGTTCTTTCTCATCATGTTTTCCCTTAGCATGAACTCCAATTTGGTCTTTAGTAAGTTTGTTATTAACACGTCTTATTTTTTTTATCTTACTAATTCTTAATACCTTGCTTGTTAAATGGTTAACCTAGATTTGTGTTGTATAACACTTGGTACAACAAATGCTTGACACTTTCATAGCCAACGATATGGTATAATCTATACATGTGATATGAAAAGGAACTTGATTTGTTGTTAACATAAGTTAACATCATGAATTCCTGACAATATTTAAAAGTTTGGTGTTACTAAAATAAGATAATTAATATGATCATGTTAAAAATTTATAATTAACTATTAAGGATAAATCATCCGATTGGAAGCTCCTTTGTGTGTGGTTTCTAGTTTATTAATAAAAAGAGTTTATACTATACTTATTTCTAATTTAGTGGATCCTCTAACCTTGACAATTACTTTTATCTTTGATTAATACTCATATCAATATCACATCTCAAAAGTTCTTTTCAACTCCTTTTCATTTGTTATTTATAATTTTATATAGTTCACCTCCCTATAGTTCGACCTCGGTCTTACCATATTATTTATTACTTTGACACTCCTGCACTTGGAATAAGACATCAATCTTTTGATCGTATTAGCAGTCCATGTTTGATGACATCTATTGAATGTTCTCCCTAAGATTACTAATTTGGATCCGCCACGATTATTAATCTCAATTGCTTCATAAGTTTATATACCACATCTCTGGTTTTGATAACAAACTTAGCAATAGATTGTTCACAATAATAACTTAGAGTCTGCTCTAACAATTAAAATAAATAATCATATGAAATAAGCATGGGAGAACAAACATATTTATTCATCATATAAACTGGAAAGAAAATGTAAAATAGATCTTACAGTTCTTAAAATCTGAAGGTTTATGTGTCCTTGCAACCAAGAAAAGTAGTTTTGCCTTACATGTTTATTGAACAACTAATAAAAAAGAAGTGGGAATGTATGATTTCAGGTTTCTTAGAGAAAGGGGGTGTTTTTCTCTCTTGGTTGGCCCTTTTCCTCTCCTCTTCTCTCCTCTCATTCTTCTTATATTCTAGGAAACCCTAGTCTCAATTTTACAAAGTAGTCCTCCTTTAAGTAGACAATTTACATTTATATACTTCAATAACTATTTTTTCTAAAAAAGGAAAAATAGCCTTGCATGAAATCTTTAAGCTTTGACTTAGAGGAGAAAAATTGTTGAAATAAAAACTTAGATGTTAATTTGGATGCTTCCGGACATAATTTGGACTCATTTCTTCACAAAACCTGTTTGTTGGCAGAATTCATTTGCCATCTTAGAAAAATCATATATCCCTCACATGAGATCTTTTGTTGCTTAAATTTGGTATGTGGATAGGTATTTGAGTTAGAAATCCAAAAAAAAATGAGTTTGCATCAATTGGACTTCTATAGCTCAAGATATATAAATCAAAATGGCCGAAAGTCAACATTGGCAGATTGTAAGATTTGACTTTGAAGGCTACAATTTCCATGCTCTTCCTTATTTTATTTTCTTTCCTTAGATGTCCAGAAAGGTATGAATGTTAGCTTTTTAATGCCATTGGAATCACTTCATTTAGACCTTTAGAACTCACGCTCTGCACAAAACATCAACTGAAGGTCAAATCTGTCAAATTCCTCCAATTTACTTTTTGCATCTTTCATCCAAAAGTGACTTCAAAACATAAAACAAAGAATATAAAACATGCATTTTATATATAAAACATGGGAAAAACACTAGTTAAATGTGGGTGAAACTATCGAATAATATGGTTGCATCACTTCACTTGCTTTATTCTTGGACTTCTTTCCATTTTGCTTTTCGATATGTTCTTTGAATAAACATGTTTAAACTTATTCCCAACAAGACAATGTTAGTTCATTTTCTATATAATTGTTATCATCAAAATATATAAAAATATAAATATATGATCCAAAGGTCAACACTAAGAGATAAGGGGATACATATGGAAAAAATAAAAGTGTTGAAAATGGTAGAAAAAAAGACAATAAAAGAGGGAATAAAAACAAAGGGATATAAATAGAGCTTGACCCCATATAATGAAAGGGGAAGGAAATTTTAGAGGGAGGAATTTTTTTTGGAAAAGAGAGAGAAAATTGAGAGAAGGGTTAATAATAATAATAAAAAAAAAGTAAAAAAAAGATAGAGGCAAAGTCCAAGATTCTGCAAAAAGAGAGATGAAAAAGCAAAATAAAAGAAAAGAATAAAAAATTATTAAAAAAAATGCTAGAAAACCCTCTTCTCAAATAGTCACCACCCATTTCCCTCTCATCTCTCTTAGCCTTCACGCCATCACCTCTGTTTCTAGCCAAACTATCCACCACAACTGAGCAACATAACCAAACTTCCCCTATCCACCAGGTCTCCTTCACTTGAGCACACGACAACCATCATAACTTGTGTTTCTCTACAAAATAGCCTACTGGTCCTCTCACACTGGCAAAGAAAAAAAAAACAAGAAACTAATACTTTTCTTATTTGGTTTGTTGTCCTAGAATAGTTGTGGACTTTACCACCAACATGGAAAGGAAGATGAGAAAAATGAATACCTAATCTAGCTATTCAATCGCCTCCCTTATCAATGTAGCATGGATCCACAAACCATAATCATGTCCACTTAACAAGCATGTGTAAGCCACACATCGCCACTATTCTGGCTAGTTTCTTGTATATTCTAGGGGTAAATATGTCTTTTCCCTTTTTATTTTATTATTCAAATGTGTTTTTGCATTTTTTTGTAAAATATTCGAAGTGTTGGGAATCACACAATTGTATGGCTATCTCAAGGGTATACAACCATCAAATAATTTAATTTTTGAGATGGAATAAGGTTGGAATTAGTATCTCATGATGGAGTTAGGAAGACGTGTTGCAATAAGGTTATCTAAGATGTAATTGTTTTGTCTTGGTGTAAATTTCTATGCGTGTAGACTATGTAGTATACATGCTTATTTGTCCTTGTGATTGTTTTGATTTGATTATGTATTTTTTTATTATTCAAAAATCAACCCATGATAAATGAACCATCACCAAACGTTAACTTTAGATCTAATTGAATGGATAATAAATTTTCTTAATAAGCTATTTTATTTTCATTATGTGTAAAATATTTTCAAGTTATCATAGTTTTCCTTGTAATTATTTTTGAGTATGAATTATTTTTACTATCCAAAAAAAAAAACATGTGATGATAAATGAATTGTCATTGGACAATATCCTTAGATCTTGTTGATTGGATAATAAAATCGATTAATAAATGAACTATCATTATGTGTTATCTATAGATCCTGTTGAATGGATAATAAAATAGCTTAATACATAACTTTATTTTCATTATGTGCAAAATACTTTTAAGCTATAATATTTGTCCTTGCACTTTTTGTTGTGTATTAACCATTTTTATTATTCAAAAAATCAACCTAAGATAAATGATCATTGTACGTTATCTTTAGATGTTGCCGAATGGATATAAAATTTCTTAATACACAACTTTATTGTATTTTCAATATATCATGTTTCCCCTTATAATCTATGGTTCAATCCTTATAAAACTTTCATTTTTATTTATAAAAAGGAGGAAAAAACAATTAGCACGGTTTTAGAAATATACCTATGTAGATTTTCCTTTGCATCTTTTGAAATTTACTTCAAGTTTATAAAATTCCCTAAGGATTTGGACCAATATTTCAATAACTCTAAAAATTTAATTCATAAAAATTAACAAACAACATCTTAGTATAAATGTTGGATTTATAAGTAGGCTAGTATTTAAATTCCAAGAGTTGACTAGAAACTTTAAAGGATTATTTTAGATTTTAATTACTTTTAATTGAGAGTATTTTTTACCACAATATATGAGTTATGAAGAACTCATTTGCCTTCCAAGATAGGTGAATCCTAACAGGGCACCTACATGGATCTTTCACATAAGAATTTATTTGGGCATATGAGCCTAGAATAAATTCAAAATGTTAGATTTATTCATGGGAGTAAATCTTTATTTTGAACCATTGGATCATCGATTAAGAACTCATCAAATCCTATAAACCATATCTAGACTATACAATGCAGCTTACCTCAGGTAAGGTGCGCTACACTTGGGTCTTCTAGTGACTTTGAACCAACAAACTAGGTGGTGACTCCTCGATCCCGACATCTTGCTATGCCACATGTCCATGTGCAACAAAATAGCAATTCTAGGGGGTAATTTCTTCTTTTTTTTGGATGGTTTTGGACTAGGCTTTGTGTGTTTTATGTGGTTTAATTGATTTGATGTGTTTAAATTTTTGCATTTAACTTCTTCTTCTTTTTACACTTTAGCATGTTTTTATCCTACTTCATACATGTATGTTGGATATGGATGAAATATATTCAAGCATCACTAGTTTATTTGTGATATATCATTTTGAAATGCACACATATGAAAATTTTAGGTTAAGTAGGGAAATAACAACTTACCATATGACTTTTAATTAGGGTTTAAGTTCGTGAAACCATCTAGCTCATTGCTGAATACTTGGACTGATAATGATTTGTATGTGTACAATCCCACTACCTATTGAGCCCCCATATTACCTTCACAAGGGTAATTACTGAGACAATAAGAGACCCTTTAAGACTACATAATGCCTACCTTAGTATCTCACGTAAAAAGACATAGAAACTATCTATAGGAATTATGTTCCATAAATAAACATTGTTGCATTAAGACATATTTAACCCTAAAAAACATCTTCAATTGCAAGACTTAAGGTTGATACCATGGCCACCATTAAAGAGATGACCTCTATTGAATATGGGTTGGATTCTGAATCCCTATAGCTGTTAGAAGGAGATTGCTTAAGATTGGATGATAGTAAATTACCACTCATCAAAATTATGAGTTGCTTTGGAAATAACTTAAAAAAGCTCTCTCACACATGAAAAGCATCCACGAGGATGAGTTTTTTAAAGAAATATGGTAAGATGGTGGAAATCACGAAGCTGTTTGTGTAGAATTTAGCAATTAAGACCTTAATGCATTTTTAGGACTCGAAGTACTAGTGCTTCACTTTTGGGAAAGTAGACTTTGTATATATTTTGAGGGAATTTGATCACTAAATCATATTCTTCCAAAGTCTACTTTCACCAAAGGTGCGACAAAGTGGTAATTGAATTGGCTGAATTGATCAAAGCTCCAGATCTTAATGAGAAAGAATAACTTTAGATTTGCTGAAGAAAAGGGTAGAATACTTGCTTTAGGAATTTTTTGGTTGGAGTTATTTCCATAACTTACTAGAGTAATTAGTTTAGAGCCAGCTGTAGCTTTTGTTGCATATGAAAACACTTGGATAAATTCCACTGAGGCGATACTAGCAGAAACTATCTCAACACTCAACCATTATAGGAGGGTTAGCAAATGATCAATGAGATGTTATGAATAATTGTTGTATATATCATTGATTATCCATATAGAAACTAAAAGGCCAGTATTTAACAAGTTCTTGTGGTTTAGTCAAAGATCATTAGAGATATAGTTGAAGAAGAGGAATGAAAGGACTTGAGTGAGGAAATCTAGAAAGTAAAATTGCAAGGAATCCCACAAGGAAAAGTGAAGTGAAAAGTCTCATAGATGAGAGCAACAGATTGCTTGATGAGTTATGGGAAACAAACGATGGGTGCTTTTGATAGGAGTGATTAGATATGTCAACTACGCACTCGTTTTGGTTCTGAGGCAACTTGGGGGCATATAGCATGTCCCAAGGATGGTTAGGTTATCCCAAGTCTCTAAGTTATTCAATGATCAATCTACGTTAAAAGTTGTGAAGAACATCAAGCAAGACTAGTGAAAAGTATCCAAGGTGGAGAAATCTATCATTAATCACCATCCCCATGACTCTTAGATCTGAAGTCGAGACTTCACAAGCTATTTAACTAACTAAAAGAAAAGGGATTAACAACAAGGAAGAGTTGAGAGAACAACTAGAAAAACTCCAAATAGAGGTGGGCATTGACAAAGCCTTATAGATATCCCTTAAGGAGCAAATCCTCACTGAAGAGAGAATGAGAAAGTTGATAGAGCAATAGCTGGATGAAAACAATAAGAAAATCATGTCCTTAGAGAAGCAACTATAAGGAGAAAAAACAATTAGAAACCAATTCGAAGAAGAGCGAGAAGAATTGAGAACATATTGGATGCAAACTAGTGTCGAGCTAGAGGCTTTGAAAACCAATTTCAATGATTGCCAAGAAATGACTGGCATGTCTTCAAAAACTTAAGCTGAATTAAAAAGTCAAATTAAGTAGTATGAAAGGCTATACAAGAAGCATGTGATGTTGGAAAGTGAGTTGGCTAAAGCAAAAGCCAAAGAAAAGGTTTTTAGGGTCTTCAAAATTGATTTGGATAAAATAAGAAATGAGATTAACCTACTAGAGGAGAAGCTCGACAAAGAAAATGCCAAGGAAAAACATTTGGAAAAGAAGAACAAACGGCTTAAGCACCACAACCAGATGATTGACTCTAACAATAATCAATTGAATAGGAACAATATGTCCCTCTTGGAGAAAATGAGAAACATGGATGAGCATATTGATTGGGCCCCTGTTTATGCCTGAAGAATTCGCCATAATTCCTATCAAGTTAAAGGGATGTCCATCGATATCAATAAAGCAAGGCTGGGACTAATGCTTTCTTAGGGACATAGAAAACAAAGGCTTTGACTTTCTCCTTGTAAACAGTGATGATGAGTATACTAGATTTTAAATGTAAAAGTCTTTATCAAGTATTAATGAAAAGGGCTTAGACTCCACTTTTTGAGCAATATCTCTTTATGACAAGTATACTTTTATTAAATATTGGCTCAACTTAAATTGTCTCCATATCTACGAAAGGATAAGAACCCTACCCGTTTATAAAGGAATGGTGGCCATATATTAGCGCATAGTATAGCTAATCTATATCTAATATAAATCATCATGCATAATCATACATCCACATACATCTACATTTATGAATTATGGAATGTCAATGGCAAGTATTTGAAATATAGGTCTCTATGTCAGAGTCTACAATATTAGGCTTCATAAAAGGATAGAGAACGAAGAGAAGGATCACTTGGAGGGCCAATACCAAAAAGAGCTAGAAGATGCTAAAAATAATACGACTCAAATAACTAGTTTACTCGAGCAACTCCTGTGAGTGTAGTCTGGGGAAGGGACATCTAGTCAGCAGTCGACTATACTACTATCACTAATAGTTTTGGTTATCCTCGACTCACAAAACTTAGGGGAAACTTTAGTGGCTGAACCACAAGAAACAACAAGCATTTTAATAGCTCGCCCGATTACGCCTATTTAAGTGTCATCCATAATAGATCTAACAATGGAGGAACCCCACAGAGTTAAACTCCTTGATCATTCCAATCAAGATAAGTGGGCCACCTTGGAGGAAAGATTAAGGGATGTTGAGGGATTTGACTTTTATGACCCAGTTAAAACGGTTGAAATATGTTTGGTTCCAAATGTAGTAATGCCCAAGAAGTTTAGGGTGCCAGAATTTATCAAGTACATGGGGCTAGAATGCCTTAATACAAACTTGAGGTCATACTACAACAAAATGGTAGAGGTCATACACGATAAGAAGTTGCTCATTCATTTTTCCCCAAACAACTTGATCGATTTTGCGTTAAGCTGGTACCTGTCTGTGGATAACATAAGGATAAAAAAAATAAAGTGATCTTGCTAATGCTTTCTTAAACCAATACAAGTTCAATATTAACATCGCTCCAGATTACACAAGTTTGATGGTGATGGAAAAAAGCAAGAAGACCTTTGTTGGAGAAAGAGATTGTGACTCTATTTGCCATTACTTTTAAGTCCCCATGCTATAAGCATTTGATGGGCAGCTCCGCCCAACATTTTTATGATACTATTATTATTATTGACAAAATAGAACAAGGGATAAAAGCCGGTAGAATATCAAAATCTATCGAGAAGAAAGGGTTTACTAGGAAGAAAAATGATGTTGAGGTAGGCAATGTAGGAGGATATAAGGGTAAAAAGAATTACCAAAACCAAAATTACCAAACCCAAAGCTACCGAACCCCGTCTTCTCAAATATCCAGTATCAACTTTGCTAACCCTTTTCTAGTAAACCACCTCATTAACCCGCAAGAAAACCAAGCCAAAAACAATCCAAAAAGATCCTACCAAAGAAACCAAGAAAAACTCTCGCATGTACCTATGCCCCTAAAAGAGATGTAAGAAAAATTACTAAGTATAGGTCATGTGGCCCCTCTTCCATATCCACCACTAAAACCTCCCTTCCCGAATTGGTACAAACCAGAGCTAACCTGTGAGTACCATGCTGGAAATCATGGCCATAATATTGATACTTGCTAAGCATTCAAAAGAAAGCTCTTACTCTTGAACTCTCTGCCTAATCATGCTTCCAATAGTGGGAGAGTAAATGTTGCAGAGTTTGGAAGGAAGAAAGAAAGGAAAGGTTTTAATGGTAACTATAGATAGGTTGTATGACATGCTAGTGTAAGTCAGGTGCTTGCCAACAAAAAACAAATCAAGTTCAAGGAAAACTGATAGCTTTTATATGTTCCATAAAGAAATGGGACAAAACATCGATGAATGTGAGAAGTTGCGCTAGAAGATGATACAAATGATGACTGGGGGTCTACTACAAATAGAAAATGAGGAAAAGGATGATGTCATAGCCATGATAAGCTTTAAAAGGAAAAAAAGGAGAGGTATGTAAGCTCTAACATACTAAGAGCACTCCATCAAAGCTCGTCCTAACAAGGCCTACCTTTACCCATAATGGGAACTATAATGCATTGCCTTATAACTATAGTAATCCACCCAATGTTGAGGGACCTGCTCTTATGTTCCAAACCGAGATTGGTGAAGTAACTTGAAGCGGCAGGTGTTTTACGTATGAAAAACTAGAAAAACAATGAAAAGCTAAAGGCAAAGAGGTTATAGATGTAATCAAAGGTATGGAACTAAACAAACCTATGAGTGAATAAGAAACCAGTGAATTCCTAATACTAATGAAACACAATGAGTATAGTGTGGTAAAATAGCTAAAAAAAAACCCATGCCAAGATATCCCTAATGTCTCTTATCCTAAATTCTAAATCCCAACACAATGCACTGTTAAAAGTTTTGAACGAGGCATATATGCCCCAAGAAATGGCCCAAAGGACTATAAAGCATCTGGTCGAAAGAATCCATACGATAAATTACCTATACTTTACTAAAGACAAGCTTGATGTTGGGGGAATAGGTCATAATAAACCTCTATACATCATTATAAGGTGCAAGGATTGCACCATTGGCAAAGTATTGATGGACAATGGTTCAGCTTTAAATGTACTCTTAAAACATGTGTTAGATGAAATGCTAGTTGATTCAATGTATATGCTACCAAACACCATGATGTATAGGGCTTATGATGGTTCCCCAAAGAAAGTGGTAGGAATGTTGAAATAGAGTTGTTCATTGACCCATAAGTTTTTTAGTAACTTTGCATGTGATGGACATCCATTCATCATACAATATGTTATTAGAAAGGCCTTGGATACACACCGCTGGCAATGTGGCATCATCCTTGCATCAATGTTTGAAGTACATCATTAATATAACATTAGTGATAGTTGAGACTGAAAAGACCTTGAAAATGGTACAGAATGTGATAATCCCTTATATAGAAGCCAAAGGGAGCGAAGATGGAAATCTCTATGCTTTTGAAATTATTAATGAAAAATAGGTGCCAGAAAACACGATATTGAGAAAACCAATAATTTATTAAGTCATAAAAATGGTGGCTAATATCTCTTAAAGAATAGAATTTTTTTTCCCAGTATG
This sequence comes from Populus alba, assembly GCF_005239225.2. NCBI lineage: Eukaryota > Viridiplantae > Streptophyta > Magnoliopsida > Malpighiales > Salicaceae > Populus > Populus alba. The sequence goes on along the minus strand of NC_133294.1, from coordinate 9,460,700 downwards.
ATTCTATCTCAGGGAATCCTAAGAGGATAAATATGATAGGATTGACTATAAAAGGGATAAATATGATAGGATATATATGATAGGATTGAAGATTGTTAATTACATATTTAGGCTTAGCTTTAAGCCTAGAAGGGAAGACTATAAAAGGGCTATAGATATCAAACGAGAAAAATGATGGTCAGGATGAAATGAAGGAAACCAGAAGCAGAAGTAGAAGAGATTGCCATCCTTTAATCCATATATCATTCCCTAAAGTTGCTTAAGTAACGCACATTGAAGATATGTTGGATGTCCCTACCTAAGGCTTGGCTATTATGGAAATTAACACATTAGAATAAGATGCCAGAAAGATGAAGAGCTACAGTGAGAAATGAAAGGTTGTGGAAGGAGAAGAGTTGTTACCGCAACTAATTGTCCACACCGTAGATGAAATGATGATAAAAACCTTTATGCAAAACCTAGAAAATGGAAAAAAGTCATAAAATTAAGTTATTCAAAAGGCTCTTATAGTCTTTAAAAAGTAAATGATGTTGTTGTTCTATTGTGCGTTTTGTGCTTTCTGTGTTTGTCTTTGATACCAAGTTGGCAATCTTGGCTCAAGATGTCAACATATAGTTTTCATTTCTTTTTATCAATAAGATCATGCATTTTTGTAGATTTTTCTCTCTTTGCAAATTACTTATACTAAAACATCTTTCTATTTCAGGAAATATGAAAGCATATCATCTGCAAAATCACGAGCACATTACATTGAGAATAAATGGCCAAAAGTTGATGAGTACACAATTGCAATTGTAGAACATGAATGGGAAGGGATAATGTAAAACAATTCACTATGCTATTAAAGCAATCAGAGTGAGCTTGGAAACCAAAAAAATACAAATTTGAGACAATTAATGTCGATATAGGGCAGGATCAAGGGGAATTAAAAATAGGGACTCTAATCACTACTAGCAAAAGAGAAAACTTCATATCACTACTGCATGAGTATGTCGATGTGTTTTCTTGATCCTATATAGATATGTCTGGTTTAGCACATAAGGTACCATTAAATGAAGAAAGTGTACTTATGAAGCTGAAACTACAAAGAACTAATCCGGATATGGTGTTCAAGGTGAAAGCCGAGATAGAAAGGCAATGAGATGTTGGTTTTTTAGAGGTGGTTAGGTACCCCCAATAGGTATATGTAGACTACAAGGATTTAAATAAAGCAAGCCCAAAAGACAACTTCTCTTCGCAACATATTGATGTCCTAGCTGACAATGCTACGCGAAGCTCAACGTTCTCTTTCATAGATTTTTTCTCTGGGTACAACTAGATTAAAATAACCAACAAAGATAAAGAGAAGACAACCATTGTTACTTCGTAGGGAACCTTTTGCTACAAGGTGATGCCATTCGAACTAAAAAATGTTGGGACCACTTATCAAAGGACAATCGTAGCTTTGTTCCATGACATGCTGCATAAAGAGATTAAGGTGTATGTGGATGACATGATTACTAAATCCAAATAGGGAGAAGACCATTGTTAGAATCTAAAAAAAGCTATTTGAAAGGTTGAGAAATATCAATTAAAGTTGAACCCTGTAAAATGCTCATTTGGGGTAAAATATAGAAAGCTTTTAGGATTTAGGGTTAGTAGCCAAGGTATTGGAGCTGACCCTAATAAAGTACAAGCAATTCAAGCCATGTCGGTGCCTAAAAAATAAAAAGAAGAGGGTTCTTGGGTCATTTGAATTACATTGCACGATTGATAACTCAAATGATAGCAACTTATGAGTCAATCTTTCAACTACTTCAAAAGAAAAATCCTAGGGTATGGAACATGAATGCCAAGAAACTTTCAATAAAATCTAGTATTTGCAAAATCCACCTTTGTTGGTGCCTCATTTTCTTAGTAGACAATTGTTTCTATATTTAACAACAACAAAAAATACAATAGGATGTGTACTTGGGCAACATAATGAGTCTACAAGAAGGGGGAGAGCGATCTATTATCTAAGTAAGAAGTTCATATATTGCAAGTCAAGATACATAATAGTAGACAAGCTTTGTTATCCAGTTGTATAGGCTACAAAACGACTTAAACAATACATGTTGTATTACACTACATGACTGATTTTCAAAACTGAATCCTCTCATATATATCTTTGAAAAGCCTTATTTATCAAGTAGAATAGCAAAATGGTAGGTGATGTTGGTTGAGTATGATATAGTTTACATGACAAGAAAATCCCATGACATGAACATTATTGAGATGTTTGGATGGAACAGAAACAAAAAAGATACCCCAAGAAGCTCACGAGGAGATTTGTGCAAATCATGTTAGTAGGCATATGACAACTAGACAAATACAAAGGTTAAGATATTTATGGATGACCATGGAAAAGGATTATATAGAATATGTTAGAAAATGCCATAAATTACAGGTGTATAGTGATAAGATAAATGCACCTTCAACTCTTCTATTCAATATGACAACTTCATAGCCATTTGCAATGTAGGGAATTGATGTAATTGTTCATGTCAATCCAAAAACAAGCAACGGGCATTGGTTTATTTTAGTGGCCATTGACGACTTCATAAAATGGGTGGAAGCCAATTCATATGCTCATGTAACCTAGAAGGTAGTGAAGAGATTCATTAAATGAGATTTAATATGTCGATTCGAAACACTTGAAAGGACAGTGACTGATAATGCTCAAAACTTTAATGGAAGAATGATAGTATAGTTTTGTGCGAAATGAAAAATCAAGCTCTCAAATTCATCTCCATACAGGCCAACGATGAATGGAACTTCAATGGAAGAATGATAATGGAGTTTTGTGCGAAATGAAAAATCAAGCACTCAAATCCATCTCTATATAGGCCAAAGATGAATGGTGTTATGGAAACTGCCAACAAGAATATCAAGACGATTATGCAAAAGATGGTAGTCACATACAAGGATTGGTATGAAATGCTTTTTTTTGCTCTACATACATATCGTACCACAATAAAGATGCCTACATGAGCTACACCTTATTCATTGGTTTACAAGATGGAAGCAGTAACGCTGCTAAAAGTAGAAATCTCATCTCTAAAGGTACCAATGGAATTAGAACTTGAGGGAGCTAATTGGGTCAAAATGAGATACGAGCAGTAAAACCTGATCAATGAAAAGAGGTTAGCTACAATTTGTCATCACTAGTTGTATCAACAAATAATGGTTAAAGCATATGATAAGAAGGTCAAACCTAGGATATTTTAGGAGAAAGATTTAGTGCTAAGAAAGATCTTGCCTTTACCCAAGAAAGATTAGAGTAAGTGGGCACCTGACTATGAAAGCCCATATATAGTGAAGAAAACATTCTTTGAGGGAGCTTTGTTATTGACAAAAATGGATGAAGACGACTTGCCTAGGCCTATGAGCTCTGATTCTGTAAAAACATACTATGTAATGTTCCTAAATTTATCTCCATGACCGGGATAAAATAATAATTTCATGTCAAAAAGGAAAATAGGACAATTTTTTTTTCATATAGTTTTCATATAAAAGTCAATCAAAATTTTGGCAAAGTCCCTCTTATACTGAGAAGTCCTAAATTATCGACATGTAACCTATATACACTTCTTATATCCAACATCTCATAACTTAATCATTATTTAATCATCCTAGGTTCTGATCCCACAAACATCATCATCATCATCATCATCTCAACCATAATATTTATAACATTCATTGAATAACAAATACCATTATAGAGGGATAAAAGACATAAACATGCATTCATGGAACATGGTTATATGGATTACAAAGTTTGGTTCATCTATTTAAGTTTAAACATTAATTATAAAAATGTTTCAATATTTACAAAATATAAGGTTATCCTCCCTAGACTACATAACAAAAGGTGAATAAAAGTTAAAATCTACTCCTAACGTGTATGTGATGGCCTTGAAACAAAATACATATTCTTGAAACATAATATCGCAATAAATATATTAACGCAAATATCCAATAATTTAAAAAGATAGGCATGTATTCTTATTCTATTTACTTTTTCCTTTTATTTCCATTGGAACCCCTTTTCCCATTCAATTACTAAATTGTGTCAGCTTTCATTTCCAACTTCCATTCAAGATTCCATAAAATCAACTATATCTATTTCCACCTAACACATTATCAATACCAATTACACTGGTATTATCATCACACCATAGGTGTCGATGCATAACGATCCCTTTACCCGGGATCCTCACATGCACTAAATGTATGCTAGTCGATACATGGTAATCCCCTTACCCAGGTACACTAAATGTATGTTAGCCGATGCATGGTGATCCTTTTACCTAGAATCCTAACATACATTAAATATATGTTAGTCCATGCCTCATATCACACTTCTCATACTTCTATGTTAGTGATACTCCATCACCTCCATCACCTGGCAATTCACACAAAAAGAAAACATTCACCTTAGACACATATACATTCGGGATACTATCCAAAATAACATTATCTTTACGTAAACTTTCATTCTTCATATAATATCTAGCATTCACTAATTCACATTTCACCTCAATAACATAATAAATCATGAAATTTAACTAAGAAGCATAGATGCGGATCACCTACCTATAGTAGAAGCTCTACTATTGCTCCCCTATTGCTACTGTTGCTCCCCTACTGCTACTGTTGCACCACGTCAATGATACATTTCATAAATTCCCTCCTGTAATCATAGGCATATCTCATAAATTATCCTCATTCAAGGATACATTTCATAATAACCATATTAATAGTCAATACAAGTCTTTCTTTCAATTATTCATATCTTTATATTTTATGTTTTCTCGTTTCATTTAACATTGTCATTCTTTGTCTAACCATAGTTATCATTACAAATTTCCATTTTTAATATAGCTCATTTCTTTTGGAAATTAAAATGTAATATCACATGTTCCCTGAAGTGAAAGGACCCAATTTTCACCCTTAACGCGTCTAGATAGTCGCTTTAGTGACTTTCCATATCTGCTAGTAAAGGTTGTATTCCAACCTCTCCTTAGATTGTTGACTATATCCGGAGCTCTAAGACTCCATTTCAAGCAAGGCTGGTCTCTTTGGAATGCTAAGACATAGCAATACAAGTCTCCTGAAGGAAGGAGAGCCCAGTTCTGCCCCCAAGACACTCACAATTTCTTGTCAATAAATCAGACCTCCTACTCTATAAGGTTTATCATGACCCATTCTCGGTTGGTGACCCATAATTAGAGTTCTATAGCTCCAAATTAAGCAAGAACAATTTCCTTAGTTATTCAACATCCAAAACTACAATCTCTATGAAGGAACCTGATCCTAATTCCCTTCTCCTTCTACCTGAATTCTCTCTAAAAGTTAGGAAATGAGTCTATCCAGATTCATCAACCTTTCCATTTACACACAACATCCATAATTCAACTTTCCCTCTTTTATCTCAACCCTTAACCATATCACATACCATATAAGAGTGTCAAAAATATCTTTTAGAAGCAATTTTACTCTATTTATTACAATCTTCCCTCTTAACGTCAAAATAGAATATTTTCATCGATTTACTTACTTTCTAAACAATATTTTTCTAAACCCAATCTCTGCTATTTCAACATGTACCCAATCTCTGCTATTTCAACATGTATCTTTCTTTATTTTGATGCAATTAAACACATGTTATCAAGCTAAATGTGTCAAATTAAACATCCTCCCCCTTTGATGCATAATTGGCCGAAAACATAACCTTAAGGAACCAACAGTTCCCTCATTCCTTTCATGCTAATTTCATTCAATTCACACACACACATTCACTTCATAAACAACATAGTATGATATATTCAATAAGGAAAAACCACAATTCCCCCCCCTTTCCTCTTCATATGGTCAGCCACCCATTACTTAATTACCCATACATTTCTTTTGATAAATCTTCATGATTTCATACCCCCAATCACATATAACACATGAATTAACTAAATTCTAATAATTAATACATTTCCCCTAATTCAAGTCTAAGAACCCTAATCTAAAATTCAACATTAAAGCATCAATTCGTAATCGAATTTGAAACAACTTATATGACCATGTTTATAACACTTTACCTGATGAGAATCAAGGTTTCAATCTTCAGCCAGTTAAAAAATTTTAAGTCCCTCTTTTTCTAATGACAATTAGCCATCTCTCCTCTCTTCTTGTTCAAATTTTCTTGTTAATTTCTTACCCACAAGTTTTTATTCTACCTATAAACTGTTAATCTTGAATGGGTTCTTGGAAATTTTGGTGTCTCTCTCTTGATTTTGAAAGAATTTAAACAAAAACTCCCTCCATTTTTCTTATGGTTGTTGCCGATTTTTGGTGAGCAAGGAAGAGGAGTATTTATACTATATAATTTCTCTTATTTGCACTTAGGACCCATCTCCTTTATGTGTTACTTTTGCCCCTACATCTTTTTCTTCTTATAATTAAGCTATAGCCCTTTTCATTTCTTATAATTGCACCCCAAAATTTTTATTTTATTTAGTTTATTTTCTTTTATTTAATCTAACCCTCAATATTTCCAAGTCAATTTTTAATGCCTCAAAATATTTCATCCGGAAATTTATATCCGAAAATTTCTAAATTCTTGTTTTTATTTAAGCCTATACATAAACTTCTTCACTTTGATTTTCCATTTATTTAGTTTACAATTTACACAAATATTCATTTCCCTGGGTTTACAAACTATGTATAATGTACTCATCTTTTTTAAATTAATAAAGTTTGGTTATTCATTCTTGTCACATCTTGTGTAATTTGCAAATGATCTTAAAAGGCTCAACAAAAAGCTTTTTCAAAAATCATTTTCTCTTAAACAAAAATTTTCAAGATTTGACTTCGGCTAACAATTTCAAGAAAAATCATTGATTTGTCAAGAGCAATGACTCGCTAAACAACTCCCTAAGAGATGACTAAATACCCATAAACCCAAATAAATGACCTAACCATCGAAATTTATCATGCAAAAGATATATGAAACAAAGATAATTCCATGCAAATCATTACAGTGATGAGGTCAAAATTTATCAGTCTTGACCAATCTTGTTTGAAATGAGGAAATGCTAATTTTGATACTCCCTAGAAATGAATATATCCCTTGCAATCCAAATTTGAGTTAAAGTAGAGTTTTTTTTTTCCTTCATGAGATAATCCTCGCTAGGATCACACTTCATATTAGGGAAAGTATTAGAAAATGATGAGAATGAAGGTATTTGAGAATGTCCATTAACAATGAGAAAGTGGTCGGAATACCCAAAAAGGTAGAATACATGTGAATGAAATCCACGAGATCTTAATTAAAGCCGCAAGCCTAACAAGCTGAAAAACAAAATGTGAGGGGGGGGAGTTTGCTAAGTGACACATCTTGAAAAAGACTCACGGGTATTTAAAAAGCAAGCAAATGCTTCTCCTACAGCTTTGAAAAACAAAGAAGAGGAAAATCATTGAGAAGCTCACAAACAGAAGAAACATGTTTGGGTATTTTATCAAGGGCTTGAAATAGAAAAGGACATTGGTATCTCAATTCTTATAGAAAGTTTGATATAAGCAATAAAGAGATTTTAGAAAAAGCCAATTAGGTGTTCGATTAAAGATTTAGAGTGAAAAGAAAAACCTGGAAAAATCCCTTGTCTTAACTTCTAAGAGCAAAGGAGTTTAATAGCATAACATCTATTGGAAGGCAAAGAAGGATGAAGTGGCATGAGGGAGTGAAAGCAATCCTAGACCCATGAAGACCCTCAAACACCATTTAAGCTTGTAAATTCTTTTTCTTTGGTAGCCATAAAACTCAGCCTTCATTACATACCTTGGAAAGTCTATTCTAATCAAGCAAGTGAGAAAGACTGATAAATATACTCTCAAAACATAAGGAACCATTCACGAGAGTCATAAAGATAGTATAGAGCAAGCAAGGGGTCGATCCCACGAGGAAGATTCAAGTTCAGATTTTTTGCTATACGTTATGCAATTTGGGGGGGGTTGGATGTTATATAGGCTAAAGAAAAATAAAACAGAAAACTATCAAACAGAATTTAATAAAATCAGAAAATTATCAAGAGAACAAACCTTGGTCGCAATCACACATCCACCTATAGAAATCAGAACTGATCCTTGAACCGAAATTCCAGTTTATATTCTGAATTTTTATATTTTCTTAACGTTGGTTAATTAACAGATCCGTCGTATAACTAACCTTAACCAACAAATAATCACAGTGTCCGCACTAATGATTTAATCCAATGGCAGCCTTAAGATCTAGATAAATTCATTAATCTTAACAACTAAGTTGTCTGCTTATGTTGCTTTGATCGAATGTTCTCCCTAAGATTAATAGCGTAGATCTGCTACAATTATTAAACTCAGTTGCTTCACAAGTTCATATACCACAACTCCGGTTTTGATATCAAACTTAGCAATAAATTGTCTACAATAATAACTTAGAGTCCGCTCTAGCAATTAAAATAAACAATCATAGGAAAAATAAGCATAGGAGAACAAACATATTCATCATATAAACTAGAAAGAAAAGGTAAAATAGATCTCACAGTTCTTGAAATCCGAAGGTTTCCGTGTCCTTGCAACCAAGAAAATGAGTTTAGCCTTGCATGTTTATTGAATAACTAATCAAAAAGATGGAAGAATGCATGATTTAGGGTTTCTTAGCGTAAGGGGGTGTTTTTCTCCTCTTGGGTGGCTGCCCCCCTTCTCTACTCTCATTCTTTTTATATGCTAGGAAACCCTAATCTCTATTTTACAAAATAGTCCTCCCTTAAGTAGACAATTTACATTTAAGTAGTTCAATAACTATTTTCCTAAAAAAGGAGAAATAGCTTTGCATGAAATCTTCAAGCTTTGACATAGAGGAGCTACATTGCTGAAATAAAAACTTGGATGTCGGTTTAGATGCTTCGGAACGTAATCTGGACTCGTTTCTTCATGAAACCTGTTTGCTGGCAGAATTCAGTTGTCATCTTTGAAAAATCATATCTCCCTCATATGACATCGTTTTTGGTTGAAATTTGGAGCGTTTATAGGCCTTTGAGTTAGGAATCCAAAACTATTGAGTTTGCATCAATTGGAATTTTGTAGCTCTAGATATTCAACTCGGAATGACCGAAGGTTAACATTGACAGATTGCAAGATTTGACTTTGAAAGCTGCGATTTCCATGCTCTTCCTTATTTTATTGTCTTGCCTTAGATGTCCAGAAAGGTATGAATGTTAGCTTTTTAATTCCACTGGAATCACTTCATTTTGACCTTTAGAGCTCACGTTCTGCACAAAACATCGACTGAACGTCAAATCTGCCAATTATCTTTAATTTACTCCTTTTTGCATCTTTCATCCAAAAGTGCCTTCAAAACATAAAACAAAGAATATCAAGGCATTTTATATATAAAACATAGGCAAAACACTAGTTAAATGTGGGTGAAACTATCGAATAATATGGTTGCATCAAATACCCCCACACTTAGCTCTTGCTTGTCCTCGAGAAAGGATAGGTAAAATCAAATCGAAATTAAATTAAATCAAATCACTATAAGCAATCTCCTAATATCCCATCAATATCCAAGAATATATGCATTATAAACAAGAATAAAATCAAGAAGGATAAATAGTATAAATTTTCATGAATTTATTTACATGGAAACTTCAAAACTCAATTAATTGTTGGGATTTAAATGAAATCTATGTCATGCCAAAGTGATAGGTCCTCTCATTGATATACACTCCAACACTCACGTGTTTAGTGCTTATGTGTTTAAATCTCTCAAATTCAATCAATGAATATGTTCTACCATAAGCTTGCTCTTCAATCTCATCTCCATTACTAACATATTACAAGCAATGCATGAATCAAAAGGTCTTATTTCCAGTTGTAATGGGGCTAAGGTTAAGGTGAGGTAAAAGAGAGTAAAAGAGAAGGTTCAAACCAAAGAAAGTAGAGTATTCTAAAAAATGATATTTCAAACAAGATATTCCATCAAAGCACATAAATTTTCCATCTTTAATCACCAATGCTGAACTTTTTTTGATTTCAAGCTCTTTCAACATAAAATCTTAAGAACATAAAGGAACACTTCTTTCTTTCTTTCTTTCTTTCTTTTTGTTTTGTTTTTTTTGTTTTTTTTTTTCACCTTTGGCAACTTGCCCATATTTTCATCAAGCATCACTTCTTCTTTCTTTTCACATAATTTCCAACCATAATTCCATAAGATATCACAAGTATATGCTCTACTAATCCTTGGCCAGGGGAAAAGAAAAACATATAAAAAGTTAAGGCTTATACATGGATAAAGCAAAGAAAAGATAAACAAGCTCAAAAGGGGCTCACTAAGGATAATATGCTTTAGGTTGGCTTTTTGGCTCAAATGGTTAAAATTCCTAATGCCTTTATCATCTTCATGTATATATGTAATGCGAATGTAATCTCAACAAGATATGAAGCAAGTTCTAAAGATGCATATCATTGAAAGAATGCACACTCAAAGAATATAATGTTGAAGGCTCAAAAGCTTACATTGGTATAACACTATAAAGTCAACATGGCATATTCTCAAAGTCAATCCATAAACCAATTAAACCTTAAAATTTGCATGCATATTCCTTCATTTGATTTATATCTTCATCTATCTCAATTAATTCTCATACATAATACTCATATTCTCAAAAACCAATGGGAGTTAAAAAGATCAAACACAATTTATTTATTTTTAAGAATAACAAAGAAAATTAAAATAAGAAAACCAAAATTCTCCCAATACCCCCACACTTAAAACACAACATTGTCCTCAATGTTGAAATAAAAGCAAAGGAACATAAGAGAATGACAAAAAATAAATTAAAATGCGAAAAAAAATAAAAGATAAGGAAAAAGAAAGCAAATCTGATTTTTTTTTTTTGTGCTGGGTTGCCTCCCAGTAAGCGCTTTTGTTTTATGTCATTGGCTTGACATGTGGCATGCTCATTCTTCATAGATTGGTTCAGCTAACTCTACAGAAGTGGTGAGTTCTACCATCCAACCTTCATAGAAAGGTTTCAAACGATGCTCAATGACCTTGAGTACTTTGTTGGTTTCTAAACTTGTAATTTCAACTGCACCATAAGGAAAAATATTAGAAACAACAAAGGGTCCAATCCAACGGGAGCGCAACTTTCCAGGAAAAAGTTTCAAACGCGAATGATAAAGAAGGACTTTGTCCCCAACATTAAATTCTTTTCTTATAATCATTCGGTCATGGAGACTCTTAGTCTTTTCTTTGTAAATCCTTGCATTCTCATAAGCATCATTTTGTATTTCTTCCAACGTAATTCCAATCTTTTTGGGCACCAAAAGGATAGGCGCCACCCAATCACTGTCCGTGATGGGGTGAATGACTCCTGCATCATTGAGGATAATTTGTAAAGCTTGCAAATCCAATGCAGATTCATGCATGGTTTGGGGTACACATATATGCCTCTCCATCTCTTCTATCTCGGTAACATCATAGCCATAGCTCAAAACTACTCTTAATCCATCCTCACAATCAAAATCAAAAACTTGTTGCACACACTTATCAACTTGGTTATAGCACGTGATAGAATAAACATTGCTATAAGGATATTTCATTGCATCATAAAAATTAAATTCAATCTTTTCATCTCCTACTTTCATAAACAAAGTATCCTTACCACAATCAATTTTTGTATTGGCAGTTTTCAAGAATGGTCTCCCAAACAATATAGGAGTGTTGTTTAATGAATCACAAGAATTATGTTCCATATCAAGAATATAAAAGTCGCATGGAATGACCAAACTATCAATCTTGACTAGGACATCTTCTATCACACCAAGTGGGTAAACAAAACTACGATCCGCAAGTTGTATTACAATGCTAGTTTTATTCAAAGGCTCAAGACTAAGAGAATCATAAACATGTTTAGGCATAACACTAATGGATGCACCTAAATCACACAAGGCTCTTTTGAAACTAGCATTACCAATAACACATGGGATAGTAAACGCACCTGGGTCTTTTTGCTTCAAAGGCATATTCTTTTGAACAACAGCAAATACAACTTCACCCATACTTACCATTTCATGACCTTTCAGTTTGAAAGCTCTCTTCGTAGTACACAACTCCTTCAAGAATTTGGCATACTTGGGAATTTGCTTGATTGCATCAAGTAAAGGAATGTTGAGTTCCACTTTCTTGAAAACCTCTAAAATCTCTTTTTCTTTGTCCTCTTTCTTTGACCTAGAAGAACTCACAGGAAAGGGTGGAATTGTTTTAAAACCGGAATTCATTGAGTGAGGAGTTACCTTTGGAGTGTTGGTCGATGTTTCAGTGTTTAGAGGAGGAGGATGTTCCTTCTTTGTACTCAATTCAGTTTCTATCTCTTTTTCTTCTTCCATCTCAATTTGTTTCAACCTTTTCTCTTCAAGTTCTTTCCCACTTCACAGCATGATCGCTCTAACATTCTCTATTGGATTCCATGTTTGGGATGGCAATTTTCCATTCATTTGTGCTTCCAATTTCCCCACACTTGAAGCTACTTGCCCCATTTGCTTCTCCAAGTTGTGAATACTTGACCTTGTTTCTTGTTGAAAAGACATGACATTTTGTTGCAAAGTCACAGTGTTAGAAGCCAAAGTTTTCATCATCTCACGAAGATCATCATTGGATGAAGACCCCATAACATTGGAGTTTGTGAATGGAGGGGGTTGTCTTGCTTGATAATTCTGTTGGGATTGAAATCCATTGGGATGGAATTGTCGGCCTTGATTGCCTTGTTGAGGTTGGTTCCCATATCGTAGGTTAGGATGATCTCTCCATCCAGGATTGTACGTGTGGGAAAAAGGATCATACTTACGCTGAGGTTGTCCATTAAATGCTTCATCAACTGCATTAGCTTGTTCAATGTAATCTTCTTGCATTGTTGGGCACATATCTGAAGTATGTCCTTGTAAGGAGCATATGCTACAAGCTTTCACCTGTTGTACATTGCCATAAGCCAAAGAACGCACAAGAGAAGTAAGATCATTAACTTTATTCTCAAGGTTAGAAATACTTACCTCATTTACTCGTTTGTTTGCGAAGTCTCCTCGCGTGCCAAATTGTTTCGAGTTGGCTGCCATATTTGAGATCAATTGGCGTGCAACCTCGGGTGTTTTATCTACTAATGCCCCTCCACTTGCAGCATCAATGATACTACGGTCAGTAGGCATCAATCCTTCATAGAAATATTGAATGAGTAATTGATCAGGTATTTGATGATGAGGACATTGAATACACAGTTGCTCAAATCTTTCCCAATACTCGAAAAGTGTCTCTCCATGAGATTGTCGAATCCCACATATTTCTTTTTTTATGTTGGCAACTCGAGATGCTGGGAAATACTTCTCAAGGAAGATCTTTTTCATGCCATTCCAAGTTCCAATTGAACCTGGGAGAATGGAGAAAAGTCATACCTTTGCTGCCCCTTTTAAAGAGAAAGGGAAAGCTTTCAACTTAACTTGTTCTTCGTCAACTCCATTCGGTTTCATGCCAACACAAACCATATGGAACTCCTTGAGATGAGTATGAGGATCTTCTCCTGCAAGACCATTAAATGTTGGTAGCAAATGTATAAAACCAGATTTGAGCTCAAAGTTTACACTATTGTCGATGTTTATGCACAATGGTTGATTTTCCATGTTAGGAGCAGCAAGCTCCTTGAGTGTTTGTTGTCGTGCATTAGCCATGGTGTTGAGGCGAGCTTCCTTTCGTAACCTGCATAAAGTTTTTTCTATTTCGAGATCTAACTGCACTTGAATTTGATTAGTAGAACGGGTTATTGGCATAAAGCATCAAGAAAACTCAAAAGAAACCAACCACGCAAGAGATCGAAAACAATGCAAATTGTACGAAAATCTTACATTAGAAAACTAAAACTGCCTCAAAACCCTAGAAAACAGCGGAATTTGGCCTTGATAGAGTGGGGCTAGTGGTATACCACTAGTCCTGTTTAGAATGTCGAAACCTAATTCCACCAAAAAATCTGTTTTGAACAATACCGTTGCCGCAAGTGAACAGTACCACCGCAAGCAAAAATTTTGTTTTTTTTTTTTTAGAAATATAAATAACAATCACAGCAACTAAAAATAACAGTAAAAGCACAAGAATCAACTAAAATTACGTCCCCGGCAATGGCGCCTATATTTGTTGCGATGTCGCGGTCGCACAAATTAATTACCCTAGCTTCAAACACAACACACAAGATAGTATAGAGCAAGCAAGGGGTCGATCCCACGAGGAAGCTTCAAGTTCAGATTTTTTGCTATACGTTATGCAATTTGGGGGGGGGGGTTGGATGTTATATAGGCTAAAGAAAAATAAAACAGAAAACTATCAAACAGAATTTAATAAAATCAGAAAATTATCAAGAGAACAAACCTTGGTCGCAATCACACATCCACCTATAGAAATCAGAACTGATCCTTGAAACGAAATTCCAGTTTATATTCTGAATTTTTATCTTTTCTTAATGTTGGTTAATTAACGGATCCGCCGTATAACTAACCCTAACCAACAAATAATCACAGTGTCCGCACTAATGATTTAATCCAATGGCAGCCTTAAGATCTAGATAAATTCATTAATCTTAACAACTAAGTTGTCTACTTATGTTGCTTTGATCGAATGTTCTCCCTAAGATTAATAGCGTAGATCTGCTACAATTATTAAACTCAGTTGCTTCACAAGTTCATATACCACAACTCCGGTTTTGATATCAAACTTAGCAATAAATTGTCTACAATAATAACTTAGAGTCCGCTCTAGCAATTAAAATAAACAATCATAGGAAAAATAAGCATAGGAGAACAAACATATTCATCATATAAACTGAAAAGAAAAGGTAAAATAGATCTCACAGTTCTTGAAATCCGAAGGCATTTTATATATAAAACATAGGCAAAACACTAGTTAAATGTGGGTGAAACTATTGAATAATATGGTTGCATCAAGCATAGATGCTAAAGTTATTTTTTAAATTTAAAAATGGTAGGTCGCCTATGAAAATAGGCCAACTTTTAAATTTCAAATTGGACAAGTCGCATATATAAATAGACCAATTTCAGGAAAACATAAACGTTTGCTGGAGTTCTTTTTGGAATTTAAAAAAGGTAGGTTGCTTGTGCAAATATACTACTTTTTGAATTTCAAAATGGGCAGGTTGTCTTTGAAAATAGACCAATTTTAGGTAAGCATGGACGCTTGTTAGAGTTCTATTTAGAATTTCAAAAAAGGTAGATCACTCGTGAACATAGATCAATTTTTTAATTTCAAAATGGGTAGGTCACCTATGAAAATAGACCAATTTCAGGGAAGCATGGATGTTTGCTAGAGTTCTTTTTCAATTTCAAAATGAGCAGGTCGCACGTGAAAATAGACTAATAAAGGAAGTATGGACACTTGCTGAAATTCTTTTAAAATTTTGAAAGAAGCAGATCACTTGAGAAAATAGATCAATTTTTTTATTTTAAAGGCAAAGTCTTTAGATGGGTGGATCACCAAACAATTTGAACAAATACTTTTTCTTTACAAGCTCATTATGCAAAACCTTAATGAGATATTGCTTTGTAAGCATTGTTAAAGAGGAAGCATCTGTTGTTACCTATTTTTACCCCACAAAACAAATCACAAAAAGAAAAAGGAAACAATAGGAAAAGAAAATCCAAAATACATGAGGATACACATGAAGAAAGCCTAGAAGATTGCCCAAGTAAGCAATGAAGGAAAAAATAATAAGTGAAAAAGTTAAAGGACTAAAATGTACAAGATTTGCAGAATTGATGACCCAATTCTGATTGATAAAAGATCCATTTGGTGAAAATATTATTTTAGGGTAAAATAAAACAAATTTGGATGAGTAAGGTCTCAATGAGGATTTTGGAAGGCTTAATTAATTTTATCGAGGACTTAATTACAAGGAAAATCAATTTTTTAGAGTCAATTTAGGTGTTAATTGGAAGAAATTGAAGTTTGGGGACTAAAATTAGGCTTTAAAAAGTTTAATTAGCAAAATCAGGGGCTTAATTGTGAAAAAATAAAGTTTGATAGTCAATTAGGGGTTTGATTGAAGAAATTTGAAACCAATTACCAAATTGTAAAAGTCACGAGACTTCAAAGGTTGAAATTGACCAAATTAGGGGGTTAAAAATTTGAAAGTTTAATAGTCAATTAAGGGTTCAAATGCACAAATCAAAAACCAAGGACTAAGATGAAAATGGTGCTAAACTTGGGGGTTGATGATTGAGTTTGGCAGGGGTGAAATTGCATGAAATTAAGAGTTTGAGAGGCAATTACGGGTGTAATTAAAAGCAATTAAAAGAATAGGGATTAACCTAGATGACACATCGTTCATCCACTATTAATCTCCTTCTTTGGCAATTTTAGATGATTGGGTTGGCACCTTTCAAGAGCTTGTTGTGGAGTTCTAAACCTTCAAATGGCACGAGATTGTTTTGAAAATGAAAGAACTTACCCTCTACAACCACATTTCCATGAAATTGGACATTTACATCCTAATTCTTCCATAGAAGTCTCTAACATCTTATCCCTAATCAATCATACTGTATTTTTAAATTTTAGGTTGATCGCATTGACACCTTCAAGCAAATGACTATAAAGCTACATACCTCCAAATGGAGCAAGGATGGAACCAAACAAAATGTGTGCATCTTCTTTACCAAGTTTAAGTTGTCTTCTATGATGTTTACATCGGAGTTTCTCTAGTGAAGTTTTGAAAGTGGCTAACTCAATTAGCTTTGACTAAGATACCTATTTGAGCAAAAGCACTTAACATTTTCATGTGTTCACATGTAAAAACTCCTAGAGGGTTCTTATCAAGAGTCATAAATCTTTTATCCGAGATTAGAAGATGAGAAATGCATGTCTTTGTTTCCAAGAAAGAGAAAACCACAAAGGCAAAACCACCATCCTTAAAAACCATTGAAGGATAAAGGTTCCAACTATTAACATTTGTCAAGAACTCTCTCATTTTGATTGAAGGGCTGATTTTTTATCAATCTTTGAAGGAATCCACCAAAAAAAACCTAAAAAACCCCTATAAATACCCTTAGAAATCAAAGAACAAAAAAAGGAAGAAAAAAGGAAAAAACATGAGGATATACTTTGTAAAGAGACCCTAGTGTGAAGATTTAAAGACTTAACATATAAGGTCTAGCAAGCTTTGAAAAGAATAAAAAGGGAAAGGGAAAAAAGGAAGGAAAAGAGGAGGGAAGTAGTAGCCTATAGCTAGCAAGCTTGGAGAAAGTATAATTATGTGAAAACTCAAGGGTAGAGTCCATGTGGCCTACCCATTCATTTTTTTTTAATATTTAATAATGTTTTAAATTTCTTTTGGTGTTATTTTGCATTTTAGCATTTATTTAGATTGATGAATGAAAATGTTATTGGATTGATTAATCTTGTTTTGAAGTTGTTGTTAATGATGCTAGGATGTTTAAAAGGTATTTATGTGTTTGGTTTTGACAAAGTATAGTAGTTCTTGAATCTATCAAAGGTAATAGTAGATGTTTGATGATTTTTTTTCTAGGTTGTTAATGCATGTTCTTGGTTTTTAAGTTTAGTTTAGGTCTCAAAATATTTAAAAAGTCAATTTTAGATTGAATTTTGATATTTTTGTTGGCTAATAATAGGGATGCAATTTTGGATTGAGTTTTGATTTTTTTGTTGATTGATAATAGGGCTACAGTTTTGAAAGTATAAATCTTATACATGTTTTTGATGATTCGAGGTTATTGTTAGTTTTTTTTATTATTATATTCAAACCTATTTTATAATGAGAATATGGTTTGTTGGGGCAAAGAGGGCCTGGTTTGGAAGCCTAAAATGTATTTTCTAGGCAATCTGGATTCATATTCATTCGAAGAACATTGTCTTGAGTACTAGTTTTGGATTTCATTTTGATTTGATTTTGGTTTATGCAAGTTGGTATATCATCATTAGTAAATAATCTAGGGTTTTCATGCATCAATAACTTACTTTTGTGGATTTTAATCTTAGAGTTTTGGTTTTGAACTAAAATCTATTTTGATAAAAAAAAAAAAAAAAAGTATTATATTTGAGTAATAATCAAAGCAAATGGATACATGATTTTTTATCTATACTTGATTGCGAACAAAAACTTGCTTTTTATTGTTTGAAATCTAGTCTAGTTTGATTTTTATGTTGCTAAGTTTGAGTTTGAATGTGCATTTGTTCTTCGTGCTCTTCGTTTTCCTTAGTGTTTGATCTATTTTCTTTAAAAAAAATTCATGTTTTTTGTGTTTTTTTCTAGTTTCGATTTTGTTTGGGTTTAAATCTCTGCTATGGTTTATTTTTTGGTTAAACCTTGTTTTTTGATTTGGTTCATGGTTGAAATAGTGTTTTCGAGTTGCCTTGTCAGGACAAAACCAGGTCAAATACTTAAGATTTTGTTTGGTTTGCCATTATTTTGATAAAAAAAAAAATGACTCAGGGCATGTTTGTCAAACACGTCTTTAGGCCTCTTTTGACAATTTTGTTTTAAACAAAAATATGGTTTTACCAAACATGGCTTTAAAAAAAATTTTTAAAAATATATATAATTTTTGCTTGATGCATATGTCTCAATCCTTATAAAAATTGCATTTTTATTTATAAAAAAGGAAAAAATATAGCATGGTTTTAGAAAAATACCTATGTTGATTTTCCTTTACATCTTTTGGAATTTACACCAAGTTTGTAAAATTATTCAAGGATTTGACTAATATTTCAATAACTATAAAATTTTAATTCATGTTAAATTAACGGTCAACATTCTAGGATAAATGATGGACCTATAAGTAGATTAATATTTAAATATCAGCAGTTGACTAAAAAAATTTTAGGATTATTTTATATATTCATCAATTTTAATTGGAAATATTTTTTATCATAATATATGAGTTGTGGAGAACTCTTTTGCCTTCTAGAATATATGAACCCTATTAGAGCACCTACATGGATCCTTTCCAAAGGAATTTATCTGGGCATACAAGCCTATAACTAAATTTAAAATGTCAGATTTATTCATAAGAGTAAATCCTTATTCTAAGCCATATGTAGACCATTGATTAAGAACTTATCAAAACCTTTAAATCATATCTAGATCACATAATGCAGCTTACCTCAGGTAAGACGCGTTAGGGATGCTAATATTTTCTCTAGCCATAATAATCCCTTACCCTTGAAATTTATGATAAGACTAGTACACCTAAACCTCTTAGTGACATTGAACCAAACAATTAAGTGGTAAATCCTCAATCCTTAGGTCCCTCTACGTCGTGCGTCCACATGCGACAATATTATTAAATTAACTGAGTCTATTAAACCCAGATGAGTTAATGACTTCAGTCTTGAATTTTTCTTTTTTTCTTAAATGCTAGCTTGGCATGAATTTTTTTTTTTATATTGGAAAAAAATTAACTTGCTTCAGAATGTAGAACTACTAACAATCTGGTCTTGTTTGTTTATTGGAAAATAGTTTTTTTTTTAATGGTTTCCATGGAAAATAAATTATTTTTCGATGCATAGTAGTGTCATGAGAAATAAGTTGGAAAACAATTTCTAGTGTTTGTTCATGTCACGAAAATGAGTTGTAAAATAACTTATTAATATTTTAATTTTTTTTCCAAGATTATTAAAAGAATGGAGACTGAATCTGATAGATAAAAAAGTTGAATGAGGATGGAATTAAAATAAAAAATAAATTTCATAAATTATTTCAAATAAAATAAATAGCAATCAAATGAATGAGAAGAGGATGAAATTGAACAAAAAATCAAATTCATATATTATTTCAAATAAAATAAATAGCAAAAGAATGGGTCCAAATATGATATATAAAATATTTCAATTAAAAATGGATAAAAGAAAAAAATAATAATAATAAAAAGAATAAGGATCAAAGTTGGTATAAAAATTAAATCAAATTAAATTATAAGGGATAAAATTGAAAAAAAAAATCTAAACAATATATATGGCAATCAAAATATTGAGGATCAATATTTTGAATTGTGTTTGGATGTTTTTATTAGCTGATATTAAGGCTGAAGTTTTGGAAGTTCAAATCTTATACATGTTCTTGATGATTTGAGGTTTTTTATTAGATTTTTTTAATTCAAACCTGTTTTATAATGAGAATGTGGTTTGTTGGGGCTAAAAGAACTTGGTTTGGAAATCTAAAATGTATTTTTTGGGTTTAACAATGTATGTTGGGTTTTTTAGGTAATTTGGGTTCATGTTTTTCATGCTCACTTGAGAAGCATTGTCTTGAATACTAATTTTACGTTTTGTTTTGATTTAATTTTAGTAATTTCTAGAACTTCATGTATCATTATTAGTAATTAATCTAGGGTTTTCATGCATCAATAACTTGTTTTGTGGGTTTTAATCTTAGAGTTTTGGTTTTGAATTGAAATCTATTTTGACAAAAATTATAATGTTTAAGTAATAATCGAAGCAAATGGATACATGATTTTTTATCTATACTTGATTGCAAACAAAACCTTGCCTTTTATTGCTAGAAATCTAGTCTAGTTTGATGTTTATGTTGCTAGGTTTGAGTTTGAATGTTCTTTATTGTTCCTCGTGTTCTTCATTTTTCTTGGTATTTGATATGTTTTTGTTAGAAAATTTCATCTTTATTGTGTTTTTTTTCTAGTTTTGATTTTGTTTGGGTTTAAATCTCTTTTCTGATTTATTTTTGGGTTAAACCTTGTTTATTGGTTCGATTCGTGGTTGAACCAATATTTCGGGACGACCCTGTCGTGACAAAACCAAGTCAAATACTTAAGGCTTTGCTTGGTTTACCATTGTTTTGATCAAAGAAATTTTGACTTAAGGGCATGTTTGTTAAGCACATCCTTAAATCTATTTTGATAGTTTTATTTTGAACAAAAATATGGTTTTGCCAAACATGACCCTAAAAAAAATTTAAATTAGAAAAATAATTTTTGCTTGTTGCATACGTCTCAATCCTTATAAAAAATTGCATTTTTATTTATATAAAAAATAAAAAAATAGCATGGTTTTAGAAAAATACTTGTGTTGATTTTACACCAAGTTTATAAAATTTCTTAAGGGTTTGACTAATATTTCAATAACTATAAAATTTTAATTCATGTGAAATTTATAGTCAACTTCCCAGTATAAATGATGGACCTATAAGTAGACTGATATTTAATTATCAGCAGTTGACTAGAAAATTTTTAGAATTATTTTAGATATTCATCAATTTTAATTGGAAATATTTTTTACCACAATATGAGTTATGGAGAATCATTTTGCCATCCAAGATATTTGAATCCTGTCAAGGCACCAACATAGATCCTTCCCATAGAAATTTATCTGGGTATACGAGCTCATAATAAATTTCAAATGTCAGATTTATTCATAGGAGTAAATTTTTAGTCCAAGTCATAGATAGACTATCGATTAGGAACCCATCAAAACCTTTAAACCATATCTAAACCATACAATGCAGCTTATCTTAAGTAAGATGTGTTATGGGTGTTGATACATTCTCTAGCCATAACCAATTCCTTACCCTAGAATTTATGATAAGACAAGTACATTTGGGTCTTTTAGTGACCTTGAACCAAACAACTAGGTAGTAATTCCTTAATCTCGAGATCCCGCTATACCGTGCGCCCACATGCGACATTATTATTAAATTAATTGAGTTTATTAAACCTAGTTGAGTTAATGACTTGAGTCTTGAATTTTCTTTTTTCTTAAATGCTAGCTTCACTTGAACATTTTTTTATATTTGAAAATAAAATAACTTGCTTCACAACGTAGCATTAGTATGAATCTGGCCCTATTTGTTTATTGGAAAATAGTTTTTTTTTAAGCGGTTTTTCATGAAAAGTAAATTATTTTTCAATGTATGGTAATGTCATAAGAAATGAGTTGGAAAATACTTTCTAGTATTTATTCATGTTTAGAAAATGAGTAGTAAAATAATTTGTTAATGTTTTAATTTTTCTCCAAGTTTATTAAAAAAATAGAGATCAAATTTAACAGATAAAAAAATTGAATGATGATAGAATTAAAATAAAAAATAAACTTTATAAATTATTTCAAATAAAATAAATAGCAATCAAAAGAATGAGAAGATAATGAAATTGAATAAAAAATTAATTTCATAAATTATTTCAAATAAAATAAATAGCAATCAAAAGAATGAAATCTAATATATAAAAAATCTCAATTAAAAAGGAATAAGAAAAAAAAATGAAGATCAAAGTTAGTATAAAAATCAAATTAAATTAAGTTATAAGAGATAAAATTGAGAAAAAAAATCAAAACAATATATAGTAATCAAAATATTAAGGATTAAATTTGATATAATTAGCAAATAATATAATTTTTTTTTATTTTTTCATAAATTTTAGAAAGTGTTTTTCTATCCAAAATAAATAAAAAAAATATTTTTCTATAAACTAAGTTAAAAAAATTTACTAAAAAATGTTTTCATGGATTAATTTTTTTAATAATAAATAAATAAATAAATAAATTTCTTTTAAAAATCACTTTTCATCATGGAATTGAAGCTTATAGCTAGCTAATTGTACGTAGTTTTATATACTTATTTGAGAAAGAGGCGGTGGAAAAACTAAATAAAAGTGTATCTTCATTTATTTATTTTTTTGGTGTGTAGATCCTTAGATAATAGAAAGAGAGAAAGGCAAAGGAGAGTAAAAAAGATGTGAAAGGAGGGTAGAAGAAGAAGAGAAAGGAGAGATATTTATTAGTATAATAACAACGACAATAAAAATAATAAAGGGGTGAAGGAACGGCGCAGTGTCTGTCCTTTGCCGATAAGCCCGGTGATTTGCTCGTCATGGGTATGAAGAAACACTCAACAAACTCCTCCTCCTCCTCGTGCTTTCAAAACCCCCCAACTTGTTAGTTTACTCTTCACTCTCTTGCTAAATTTCCTCTTGTGTTCTTTTCTCAACCCTAAGCACACTAAAAAGGAGAAATTCCATGGTTATCTGAATTCAAGTTCTTGTGAGTTGCTCTACTTTATAGGTTTTGATGAGAAATGGTGAGTCTTAAGCTATATATGCATTATATATACGTATTTTAGAGCTATGCTGAATAATAGAGCTGTTGAAAACTACATAACTAGGAAAGAAAGCTACAATTTCTCGCAAACTGAAGCTCCAACAAGTTATTTTTTTAAACAATTCGTCGATACCACTGAGTTTCTGTTTTGTTTTACAAGATTTTTTTATTATGTTTGTTCTTAATAATAAAGCAAGCTAGCTTAAAGTATTTTGATGTTGTTCTCATCTCTTTCTATCAACAAAGAGAGAGACTGATCTGGGAGATGTAGCAGGTTGACATTTTATCGGTTTAAATTAGCAAAACGAACGAGCTTAATGTCTTTGACAAGAATGTTGTTTTGCGGCAAAGAAGAGAGTAGATCTGTGAGTTTTGGCTGTTAGGAAGTAAAGATCTGTGTGACCTACTAAATAATAAATACAAATGGTGAGAAAAAAGGGTTCTTAACCTTAACCAGATGGTTCCTGTTTGTTTCCATGTTTATTGAGTCTTAAGAGGTTGACACCTGTAGACACACAACTAGCATCAGTGCAAGTCCTTGTTGGTAATTTTGAAACACTTGTTTCATGTATGTTTTGTTTTTTGTCTTTGTCATTTAATGTTGTTAATTAGGTGGTGCGCAGTGGTGTCTGCCATTTTTAGGGTCAGCGAAAGCTTTAAATACAAACCATTGCTGAGATGGGCTACCTGTAAGCAATTACTGCTTCTTCTTAGCTTAATTTCCAAGCAACCCCATCACCCCTTTAATCATGTTTAGCTAGCTAATAGCTAGTTTTAATTTTTTTTTTTTCTCTATAAGCTGTTTGTGTTTAATAAGTTAAACCTAGCTATTTACTAGTGGTAGCTAGTGCTATATATATATATATAGTTAACAAGTCATATATATATATATATATATATATATATATATATATATATATATATGTATAGCTCATGCTGTTTTGATTATTATGATAGTGATTTGTGGGTTTTGGGTTGCAGGGCTGATGAGAGGGTAGCTGCCATTTCAGGTTTTGCTTTTAGAGAGAAAGAGCACTCTGTGTGCAGAAGCAGCACTGCAAAAAAGAAAAGAAAAAAGAAGAAGAAAGCTTTAAACGTACAGGAGAAGGGCTAGGGGAGGGTCTCCTCTGACTTGGACTGTGATATATCGAACTGTTAAGAAATAAATAAAATTACAAAAAAGGAACCCTTTTCATAACACACACACACTCACGCAGCAAAAGTGCTTCTCTCTCTCTCTCTCTCTCTCTCTCTCTCTCTCTCTTCCCCCCCAGCTCTCTGTGTTATCGTCATCAATGCATAGGACACCCAACCCCACCTGCGCTCCTCTCTTCAATTAGCTCTCTAATAAACCACCCACTTTCAAGTTTCTCTCTTTCTTTCTAGCCGCAATAAGAACACAAAAGATAAGGAAGAAAGAGGGGTGGGATAGAAGAAAGAAAATAATAAATAAGAAAGGCAATTAGGAAATAAAAGAGGGTTCCTCTTTTTTTTCTCTCTTCTTTTTTCTTTTTGAATGATTTGTTTTTGTTAAGGCATGAAAGTAGTGCTATGGAGGCAGAACAAATTCGGAGACAGCCTTGTAAGTTCTCTAGAGTTGGTAATGGCATAAATGACACCAGCAGAATAGCTCAAAAAGGCAATGGTACGGACCACCAATATCCTGACGATGAAGAAGATGGTGAGCTCAAGAGGACTAATTCTAACAACGGTGCTGGTTGTGGTGGTGGCGGTATTGATGCTGCTGGTGGGACCTTCAATGGTCTTCGTGCGTGGCACCATTCGTCGCGCATAATTAGGGTTTCTAGAGCATCTGGTGGAAAAGATCGGCACAGCAAGGTATGGACTTCAAAAGGGTTAAGAGACCGGAGAGTCCGTTTATCGGTGAGCACTGCCATTCAATTCTACGACCTCCAAGATCGGTTGGGTTATGATCAGCCAAGTAAAGCTGTAGAATGGCTGATCAAAGCAGCTCAAGATGCAATTAACGAGCTCCCTTCGCTCAATCATTCTTTTCCTGACACGCCAAAGCAATTAAGCGATGAGAAAAAAACGAGTGATAGCACCGAACAAGGATTTGATTCAGCTGATGTTGAGCTTGAAGACCCAAATTTTAGGCAGAACCAGAATCTCTCGCTATCTAAATCTGCTTGCAGTAGCACTTCAGAGACAAGCAAAGGTTCAGGGCTATCACTTTCGCGTTCTGTTAGTCGTGACAAGGCTCGTGAGAGAGCCAGGGAGAGAACAGCCAAGGAGAAGGAGAAAGAGAATGATTCACGCATGGCGCATCACCACAACATAAACCCCATTTCTCAAAACTCCACATTTACTGAGCTTTTAACTGGTGGGGTTGGTAATGTTAGAAACAATAGCAGCAGCAACAACAACAATAACAGTACCGCTAGTCCTACTGGTTCTGATGCAAATAATTTGTTCCAAAAAGCAGCCGCGGCGAGGCAGTGGCCTTCGACCCCAATGGACTGCTTCGGCTCAGGACTTTTAGGGCCATCCTCGTCGCGGTCAACTCATCATTCATCGGGGTTTCCAGGGCAAATCCAGTTAGGGAACTCAATCCCACAAGCATTGACAATGTCGATCCCACCATTTTGTGTATCGGGGGAGAATCACCAGGAGCATTTGCAACATTTTCCTTTCGTTTCAGATCATTTGATTCCAGTGGCCGCCACAACACAACCGCCGGCATCCAGCGGGGATTATAACCTAAATTTCACAATATCTTCAGGCCTTGCTGCAGGTTTCAATAGGGGGACCCTTCAGTCCAATTCATCATCACCGTCTCTTTTGCCTCACCTCCAGAGGTTTTCTACTTCTTCTACCATAGACGGATCTACCACAAATGTACCTTTCTTTATCGGTGCTGCAACACCGCAAGCTATGGAGAACCACCACCAGTTCCCACCTGGGTTGCAGCTCTGCTATGGCGATGGAACCAGGCATTCTGACCAGAAAGGCAAAGGGAAGAACTGATTAATGCCTGTGGGCGTCTGTTTTTCTTGTGGCATCTTCTTTCAGGTAACATAAGAGCACTCCAATCTTTCTTAATACTCTTACGGTCATTTTACTTATCCTTTGATAAGTTAGATCTATATATGTTACATTTGCTCCCCATTCTAGTGGTTCTGTGATTCTTAATTTGCCTCTTTCTCTGTAATCGTCTTCCCCCCCTCTCTTGTTGGTTCTTGGATACATGCGGACTGCATATTTTTACTCCATTAAAGATAGAATAGCTTTAATATATGAGTTTCTTTCTTGGTAACCATAAATTAAGTTAACCTTTGGTTGAATTTTTATGGGTGTTCTTTCCATGTCTTTATATTTTATTTTTTTTCCTTTGTTTCCTGCATGGACCGCTGTGCATAGGTCATAGGGTTGTTGTCTCCTTGTTTGTTCTCTTTCTGGTTCCCTTCTCCCTAACATTATGCAAGGGCATGACAGGAGTTAGAATTAGAGTCATGTGTTTGGCAAGCTAATGGAACAAGAGTTCATTTCTCTCTTTAGGTTAGAGGGTGAAACCTTGACAGCTTTAAAATCCCAATCTTCCTTTTGACTAATTCAAAACCTAACCACATCGCAATGGATCGTCGCAATGTGGGGCTCTGACAATTTTACTTAGGGTTTCAGTTGTTGCTGGTTCAGAGCAAGCCTGACAAGCTGGTAAAAACCATGCACGTAGCCTGGCACAACCTCCTTTCAATCACCACAAAAATTGCGGGAAAAGAAATATAATAGCGGGAAGGGTTTTCTTTTGACTATTCACTGTAGCTTTTGGATATAAACATGCGTACACAGTCCCTTCTCTCTTCTTCTTTTTTTCAGTCCCTTTTTTGTTCCAATTTTAAACTTTCTTTCGTTCTTTCCAATCCAAGCCACTCGCTTATTGGCTAGTAAACTTTATTTTAATATTAATTAATAAGATCTGAGCCTATTCATAAAAAAAGAATAAACCTACTTTCTTTATAGTACTTTAGTTAAAAATTGGGATCTCTGATTAATAGATATTCAAAACCGAGAGCCACATAAAGATAATAGATCAGCAAAATGTTATTGTGATTGAAATCCGAATCTATTTACATGGTTTTAACTCGAGATTTCTTTCTAAGAGCAAGAGATTGTTTGTATGTAAACTGCATTATTAGTGTTGGCTTAGTAAGATACTATTGGTGATTCTGAATCTTGAAATATTGCATTGTGTGTGTGTGTGTACATCTTATTTCGCAAAATCCATTTCGATTTCACGTTTTAAATTTACAAGTTCATGCTTTCCATTCACTTAATTCAAACTTCAGTTTACTTTGGATTAACCCCTTTGTCTCAATTGTACATGCAAAATCTTGTATTTTTCCATCGTGTCTTCTTGCACGTAATGAAAATATTAATGTTGGAATGTGCACTCTCGTAGAACAAAAAATTGTTGGCGGCTATTGGCTTTCATATTGTAGTGTTTTTCATTGCACGAAACATCTTTACCGCAATGATTCTCTCATGTCCACTAACAATAGAAGAGGGATGAAACTGAAAATACAAATCGACAGTGATTGGAACATAATTTAACAAAGTAAGCAAAATCATGTTTATGTAATAAGCTTTTCTCAGAATAAAAACAAAAAAAGAGTTTCATTGGTTAATTAGCTCTGACCCTTTTTCTTATTCTTTTTTTCAAGTTATTAGGAGGAGAAATATAAACAAGAGAAAACAAGATTACTAACTCATAACCCAAATAAAGGGATCTCACATGTGCTTCTAGTAAGAACTACACTCCAATGGCGGCATTTCTTTAATTTGTTCTCAAATCTTAATGTCATGGCAGAAGGCCTCTAAAAAATTAGACATTTAAGGAACATTAGAAATATAATCTCCCACAATCAACCTTTCTTTGAACTCTTAGAAATGGTTTTAATAGTTAAAACATCGCCTTCCGGTATGCTTTTGTTGTTATACTGTCACTGGTCTCTTACTTTTGTATTGTGTGCAATTACTAATGTACCTTCGGCACAGATTTGAAAGTTTCACGATCACTTTGAAAACAAGTCAACCACATAAACAAAATTTTACAGAATAGAGTGATATTAATAGCATTAGTGCGAATAAACATCACAGGGAGCAAGACTTCAAATAGGTGTGAGAGGTCATGGAGTCACAAGTTAATAGAACCAATCATCCCTAACATGCATGTGGCATCAAGCAATTTTCATATCTTGGAGACACGTAGACAATTAGTCAGAAATAGGCATGTAAGAAAGTTACAGAAGTTGAGAGCGAGAAAAGGATATTTCAAAAGGCAAGAATCCAAAAACATATTCATGAAGTTTAGGAATAAATGATTATATTTGAGTGCAAACTGAGAGACTGAACCAATGTTGAAATGGTAGTTAAGCATGATGAGGGGTACTCGGTTTGCCAAAATATGGATTGTTTCAGAGAGATGGGAGGGTGTTGAAGTGGGTTAGAGTTCATTCTCCTCCCTAACTTTTTTGTCGTGTAGGTGCATTTTGTTGTCTCTTTTACCCTGAATGAGTATCGTTTGGAGGTTTTAAGACTTAAAAGATATGATCATGGTGAACTGGTGTTCTCTTTCATATATGCTACCGTTTGTTTTTCTTGTCTGATTCCTCCGATGTATCTCTTGAGTTTACCTTCGTTTTTATTAGGTTTTATTCACTTCCGACTGCTTTTAATTAGAAGAATGACTCCAAATCGTTGTTAAGAGCTATTGATGATGATCTGCTAAACGGTTTTGTCTAAACAAAATTTTGTAGTTGAAACTGTATATTTGTCATCTCTAAAGATCTAACTTAGGGCAGTTTAAGAAGTTCTTGAATCACTTATCATCAATTATGTGCCAAAGACGTTGTCAAATAGCTTAAGGTTTTGTCAAAACTATAACAAAAGACCATCGGGAAGATGTTTTGTTCATACTTGAGGTAAGTAGAAGCTGCTTATTGCAATGCTACCTTCATTGGACCACATGGGCAGTAAGGATGAGATTCTTTCTGCTGAGTTTTGAATCAGTAATTCATAAAGACCTGTACGTAGCTTTCTGCAACTAGCATCGATATCCAACATTCAGTGAACAAACTAAATATGTTCTCGGTGAAATAAAGAGTTTAGGGGCTTACGTTTCAACACATTTGGGGTCTTAGGTGTTTTAGCAAGCATCAAGCAATTTTAAGTTAGTTTCTCTCATAATTTGGTTGTCTGGTTGCTTTAAAATGAGCTCCTGTTAGAATCTGAATGATAGAAGAAAACTGGCAAACAAAATTAAAGCAATTTAATGCGAACTGCATCTTTCAAATGATATCATCCTGCAAGTTTTGATTTAGTGATATTTGGTTTGCACTGTATTCTTTCCAGCTTTAAATGACATCCATGTAGCTTGTATTCTTGTTGTGACCATCTGCTTAAGTATGAATGAATTATTAATTGGCGTCAAGACTTTGCTTGAATTTTCCCCATAAGAGTGGTGTGTGAATGTATAATCTTAATTATGTCCAACACTATCTGTCAGAATTCTTAATGCAGATTATTTTGTGTTTATGAAGAGATTAAACTTCACTGATGGCTTTTGCAATTGTTTTCCGTTTTTTCCCATTTTTAGGAAATGGCATGCACGTTGATATCAGAGGTTAATTTGGTACAGGAAAATGAAGATGGGAAATTGCAGCAAACCATGGACAAATACGTTCCTTCCTTGCATTGGATGGTACCTTATTATCATGCTTCTGAAATTTTTGGTATTTCCGCTTTATCCATTTTTAAGTCTTTCAGATTGCATCCATATATATATGTATGCGCGAAATCTATGCGTGCAAAGCTTTGTGTGTTTTGAAGAAATATAACAAACGATTGAAATTGATGTTTTTCTTTTTTCCTTATCTGTCTAAGTTTTATTTTTTTATCTGAAATAGTCAATACCATCAGTTGAGCGAATGAGCCTTGTCTTAAATAGAATCTGCCTCTCCAAGCTGATTCACTCTTCAAGTTTCGTAGTTTGGGGATCTGCTCAACATAGGCACCTTTTAACTCGTCGAGTTGTTTGCTGATTACATTGCTTGATGGTGACTCCGCGTACAGTTATAACCTTAAGAGTTAGGAGTCTTCAAGTTATAACCATAAAAGTTTGTAGTTCAATAATGAGATGATAAAAATAACACATCAATGGTTTATAAATAGGTTTAAACTGACCCAATCAAAAGAAATTCAAATTTAAGTAGGGAAATCAATTAAAACAATTAAAATAGTGTCTTTTGAGTCTAACTAGAGGGTTTTTTGATCCTTGATAGGTTACTCTTAGATGTTAGATGAAATCCTAGTCTAAGGAGGAATTCTTATAAAAAATATGTGTTTTTTTATATTCTTTATTGAACTAATTAATTAAAATTATTATTAGATTATGATAGTTAGAGATTATAATCTGTAAAGTGTAATTCAAGTGTATGTGGAATATCAATCAATCAATCAAAAGCTTGGAAGATTAAGTATTTATGTGTTTAGTGTTTTTAGCAATTGGTATCGGTTGATTAAAGAGTTGAGGAAGCCAGAAAGGATACTCTTTGTTTAGGTCTCCCCCATGCAAAGATTAAACATATACCGATGACAGCAACATCCATGTCTCTTCAATAGCAGTAGCTTGTAGCAAATGATCCAACAGAGATTAGAGATCTTTCTAGCAGCAACAAGAAGAGCAGTGGTAGCTTTATTGACAACAACTATAACATAACTTCAATGACGACGACGACGACAATCTCTTTTATACAGACAACAACAGAACAAACCACCCCATGCGGCAGCAACAAGCATTAGTCATATGTTTCTCCGGCAGCAACAATTTGTAACAGACGAACTAGCAAGCACTTTCCAGCAGCAGCTTCATGAACAACACCAATTCGCAGCCGCCGTGGCGGTACCCTTTGCATCAGTTATCAAACACAACATCAGGAAGAACAGCAGACCAACCTCTAAATGAAGAGAAACAACAACCGAATATAAGCAAACACAATGGCAATAAAAAACTAAATGACACGGTAGCATAACATACAAGCACTAAAACAAGCTTCAAAACAATAAAATTCAAAAAACAGTAGTTTCTACGTAACAACTGGTAGATAAGCAAACGTACCAACAGTCTCAGCACCTCAGAAATAAAAGAAATGAAAAACGCCAGTAACATTGGCATTATTTCATGATAGAAAAGAGCCTCAAAATTGTTATGGTAGCAACTTTTAAAATCACAAAAAAGTCTTTACAACGACAGCAGCAATGTCAACACAATAAATTAAAACTTGGCTTTCGATAACTTTATTCTACCGGTCATTCCATGCTTTGATTGTAATTATGCATGTTAATGGAGAATTTCCAAGTCTAAGAAGTACTAGTACATTAGTTTTTAATAAATATATGAACCGCCATTTAGAACAATAATAACAAATGTACAGCAAAAAAAAAAAGGCCACGATTAAAAGAGTTCAAGGCAAAATATTATATTTTCCAATCGATTGATTGTTCAATATTGAAAACCATTTTTTGTAAGAAAACCTTCAAAGATATTTAAGACTCGATGAAAAAGAGCTAAAAGAAATAGGTAAAGCAAAAAAACAGCAACATCAAGCACATCAAATTACTTAGGATAGATATGATTATTTTTTCAAGAAATGATCGCCTGATGATAAAATAAAGGATGTCATTAGCATAATTTGGAATTTAAAAATAATAAAACAATATCAAAATACCAAAATATCTCTCATGGCTATAGAAAATTACACTAAAAACAATGTTAAAGAACAAAAAATACCCCCATATGCAAAAGCTTTTTTTTTTTCTTCTATTGCTAAAGATATATTTTAACTATTTAACAATTTGTGAAAGATCAAAAAACTTCTAAGCAACATGTCTTAATTTTGTTAACTTTGGAGTTAGAATAGTATTATTATTATTATGCAAATAATCATGAAAAGACTACCATACCCCCGTTGAAATATTTAATGATCAATGAGCCTATAAAAAATAATGAAATATTCCTACAACCAGGACTTCAATTTTTTCAGCAAATAGGCAAAATTATAATTTAACTCTTTTTGTGAAAAGATAACATTAGCCTCATCCCAAGCCTTAAAAGCTTGGAAAATCCATTATACAAGTCTATAGTGGATTGTGTCTTGGTCCAAAGTCCACTTGCACAGGGTTGCCAGACCCAAACAACTTGGGTCTGGCAACCACACAAGATCCAAGTGCCTGAGTCTACAACCATAACAACTCGCGCTTAGGTCTGGCACCAAATATGGTTGCCAGATTGAAGGCTCTTGGGTCTGGAATGATTGTCAGACTCAAGTAGCGTGGATCGAACATGGTTACCAAACCCTAGATGCTTGGACTTGACATGGTTTCCATGCCCAAGCACAGGCCTGATATTTTTTTGGTCCTAGCGTGGGTCACCTTAGGAAAACAAATTTTAAAAAATTAAGGTTTTAAATATTTCATATGAAAAAATTAAAGAAACAATTCATGTGGTTTATAAGCTAAAATATTATTTCAAAAGGTTTTTTATATCCCCACATAAAAAAGATATTATCTTATCCTATTAAGTTAAAGTATTTAAACCAAAAAGGTTTTTTATTCCATATTGAGAACATATTTTTTTCCTCTGTGTGTGTGTGTTAATATTAGGGGTGTTCACGGTTCGGTTCGGTTCGGTTTCAACCATAAAAACCAACCGAACCGAGTACCTCATATTTTTTAAATTTTCAAACCGAACCGAACCGAAATTCCAGTTCAAACCGAACTGGTTCGGTTCGGTTGAAATCCGGTTTTGCAGCTAAAAAACCGGGGAAATCTAATCATTAAATTAATGGGCTTTTTTTACTATTTTTTAATGGGCTTAAAATTAAACTGGGCTGTTAATTTTCTTGTTGGGCTAAATTTATAGGCTTTTTAATCAAAACTTCTTTAAAATGTTATATATTTGATTAATTTTGTTATAAGCTTTCTAATGAAATTAAAATATTGAATTTTTTTTGAATGCTTAATGCTTATAGTAACAATAAATCTGATATGTTTTTATCTTACTGTTTTTAATATACAAAAGAATATGCTATGAAAATTCAATTTCAATGCAATATGCAAGATGCATAATCACAATTTTGGACACCTCAAATTAAAAAGAGGTGTTCACACTAAAAAAAAATTTACATTAGCAAATAGATACATTAGCATAACAACTGGTAATAATAATTATCATAAACATTCGGCATAAGTTGAAGAAAATATCCGAAACCAGCACTACAGCAGCATCCAAAACTTCCAGCAACAGCAAAAAGCCAAAAGATCCAGCAAGGATAATGCTATAAAAAAAACACTAGCAAATTAGCAACATATCATAGTTTTGACAATTAAAAAAATTAGGAATGCAAAATTTTAAAAGGAATTAATAAGGCAAAGTAAATTAATTACCCAAAACAAATATATTCCAAGAGTGCACCAACATCATCAATATAACTTACAAATAATCAGTTGAGATTTTTAAACTTTCACCAAATTCTACAAAAACAAAAATTAAAATGTTAGATTAAATATATGTAAATAAATGATATTATAAAATACAAATTAATTAAGATGTGATTACTGGTAGTAATGAACTCATAAAGTGAATCATTTCATTACAAATTAGTAATACAGTAACATATCAACACCACAAAATCAGGAAGACTAGAGAATAATTATAGTGTCTTCCAATAATATGACAAAAGCACTTGAGAAACAAGAATACAGAAGTAGGAGCAAGTCTTGCACAACAAAATGAACAAGGCAAGCTAGCTCTCGCTATTACTCGACACCCCATCTTAAGCTAACAACAAGATCCCGTGTTTCTCCTCAAAACAAGAATAAACTGATCACCAGTAGCTCATTTTACCTCTGGCAAATGATCAAAAGCTAGTGCACGTTTGCTTTAATGGCCGAGTTTTGATCTGTAAAGAATGGAATAGACTTGGAAATTTAGAAAATACTTTCAAAATTCAAACCCATGAAACAAAGAATCAAAGAAGATGGAATTTAATTATTTACCTTACTGTCGTTGCTTCAATGAAGAAGGTTTCTGGAAAAGGAAGATTGTAAATTAATTATTGAAGAAGATTGAGTTTTTGTTGAAAATGGGAAGGAAGATGAAGACGGCTTTATGATTGTAAAAGAACTGAGATGAGAATATGTTAGGGTTAGAGAGAGAGGCCAATTAGGTTAACTTAACTATTTATAGTATTTTTTTTTTTTAATGGTTTAATGGGTCCGGTTCGGTTTGGCTCGGTTTCTGGGTCAAAACCGAAACCGAACCGGACCTGTTAACATTTATGGTTTTTTAAATCAGTTTAATCGGTTTTTACTTTCGGTTCGGTTTTTTCGGTTAATTTTTCTTCGGTTTTGTCGGTTTTCTCGGTTAATCGGTTATTTTGAACACCCCTAGTTAATATATAAGCTTCAAATCTCATATTGAAAAAAATAAAACATTCTTTTAGTATTTATATAGTAAACTTTGATATGAGTTAGTAATCAACAAAAAAGAATGAAAAAAGTGGATCTCTCGCTAGGAAAAATAACATATTTGTAAAAAAAAAAGGTCTCTATTGGGTTCTGCTAGGTCACACCGAGTTCCCAAGTTGACCCGTCATGCGGACTAAGTCTGATAATTATGCTTAAACATTAAAAGTGAGTTTGAGAGCATTAATTATAACTTATTTAATTATTCTCTAGTTCTATAAAACCAGTTAATTAATCCTTAAAATTTCAAAATGTAGATTTATGTTTGTTTTTACGTTGTTATCCTTTTATATTTTTTAATTTTTTTTTCCACCAAACATCTAGGTTGACAACCATGTTAGATCCATGCGCTTTTTTTTATAAATGTCAGATCCAAGTACGTGTAGGCTTGGTAATGGTTGCTAAACATAAGGCATTTTTTTGTGCATGGTTGCCAGACCCAAGACGCTTTGGCATGGCATGATTGCTAGACCCAAGGCGTTTGGATCTGCCATGGTTTCCAAATCTATGTACATTGGGTCTAACATTGTTGTCATATGCATCCTTAAAATTCAATCAATTGTTTTTTTATTCATCTTTAATTTTAGTGAAGAAATCATCTACAAACTTGCACAAATTACAAAGTCAAAAGGACAATAAATCTTTTACATATACAATATTTTATTTTCCTACAACATAATATATCAATTCAAGAGTTCAAAAAATTTGTATATACTAATAGTTATAATGTTGAATAAACTCTCCTTATAACAAACTTTGACAATTAAATCATGCAATAACATCTCAAATTTAAAAAGCTTGAATCATTTAAAAAACTATCCAACATTTGGATGAAAATATAAAATTAATATTTTCATTCACAATACATACAAAAAAAAAGAAGAAGAAGTTTATTTTTGAAGACTTGAAAGAAATCACTTAGAATTCAATATTGTTTTCCATTCTTTCCTCTTCGAATATAAATAAAAAATCCTGCTTGAATAAGGTAGTATTTGTTCTTGCAGTCCAAACATGCTTTTGAAAAAAAAATTAAATTTTTTGAGCATGACACTTGGTCTGATATGGTTAGCGAACCCAAGCCCGCGGGTCTGGCATGGTTATTAGTCCATATTTGGGTCTAGACCCAAGCACCTTCAGTTTGGCAAACCATGCGAAACGAGGTATGACCAGATTTGGCTATCAAGAAAAGCGTGAGCACAACCTTTTCGATGGGGAAGAAAAAAGAAAGCAAGGATTTCACAAAAACATGAGGAATTTGAAAATGAAACTACTATTACAATTCACTATAAAAAGTCTCTTGATCTATAGTGATTTTCCCATACCATTTAGCTTTTGTTATAATACTACCACTAGTTTGATATATTTTCTTCCAAAAAAAAATCCTTTCATTATTTTTTATTGTTAATAAAGATAATAGACACATATATTATGTTAATGACAACCAAAGAAAAGGGATATTAAATTAAACTTCATTGAAATAAATAACTTAAAAATAATTATTTTATTAAAATGTTGTTAAGTTTTCTATTTAGTTTTTGTGACATCATAGTGTTTTTTATAAAATTATCAAATTGCACAATATAGAAATATCATGGAAATAAATAACTTTAAATATATCTTAAAAATATTATTTTTAAGATAAGATTAATATTAAAAAAAAATCATTGAGCGCTTCTTTTACATCCCTTCATGATTTTTGTTTATTCTTTAATAATTTTTTATTTTCTTCTTTTCTATATAAAAATATAAAAATATTTCTAGTGTATTATTCTTAAATATTTTTTTAATACATCCACAATGTAATAGTAAAATCATTAATTTTTTTTTATTAAATTTTACTTTTATAATTCTCATAAACTTTTTTTGCTTCAAAAAAATAACATTCTGATAAAACAAATTTTACCAGGGAAAAGAATCACAATTATTTTACTAACGAGGTTTTAATTAAAAAATATGTCTTTCTTTCATTGATTTGGGATCCTTTAGAATTTATTGGATATTTATTATAATCATCTTCATTTTTATTAAATGAAGTAACATTACTAAAAATAAAAACTACATTTTTTTGGTAGAGAAAAATAGATTAATAAGAAAAGGAAGGATTATACTAGTAAATTATTTTTTATTTGGATAGAATCTAAACTATTTAATTTCCTTATAAAAAAAAAAAAACATAAATAACTCTCTAAAATATAAAATCAAAATCAAGTTATCTTGATCTTTATTTATCTATAGCTGTTTAATTTAACCTTTTATTTTATTTAAAATATT